>NC_057804.1:429406701-429706701 GCF_018294505.1 Triticum aestivum | reverse complement strand
TTTGGTCTTAGTACGCTGAGGCCGGCCATCCGGTGCCCCCAAGCGACCAGCTGAAGCAGCTGGTCGAACTCCACAAGGTAGCTGAGGAGGCCATGAAGGGCCTTATAGTCCGGCTGTGGCTTGGACAGGCCACGCCAGGGAGCTACTTCGGCCTCGTGCGGCGGCTGGTGGATGCGTGCCCCTGGGTGAAGGTCATCAAGCGCTCCGCCTATATTGAAGGTGCTCGTCGGGCCCTTGCCCGCACAAAGGTGCACTGGGGCAGGCTGGATGCGGAGAAGCTTCTCACTGACCCGCCGCCACCGGGCAAGGAGTATCGTATGCCCGAGATGTATTATAAAACTGTCCTGAAGGGAGCCCGTGATATTGCGGATGAATGCCCCAGAAATGTAATCTTTGAGTAAACTTGATATGTATTATCCTGTGCGCTGAAAACTTTGTTCATGTGCGCATTAAGCAATGCTTGTTTAATTTAAAATATTACCTTCTGTGCGGCCGTTTATAAAATCTGAGAGATGGCAAGTCGTTGGCTTCAGCCCCCGAGCCACGAGTGCTGGGGTGTTCAGGATAAACTTGAGCACTCTTGTTCCCATTTTTGGGTCCATCTAGGGAGGCGCTCAACACAACGAACAAGGCAACCGGACTTATAATGCTTGAACACTCTCACTTAGCCATAGAATTCTATAATTTTAAATTTTGGCGAAGCCCCTGGTATTTGGAAGACCGAATCCGGGGCGCTATCCACGCCTTCGTCGGACATTTATCTGGAACTTCGCTCGAAGCGGCGTGAGTCTTTAAGGACTCGAAAGGACCTCTCGAACAGCAACCAGTCTCTCGCATTATCATGCCGGTCAGTTTTAGCTTTCTCCACTGAGGCGCTCGCCCGGCTCAACCGGGGCGCAATCGCAGTGGTTCTCCCAGTGCCACCTTAGCCGACAGAATGGAACGTAAGGCACCAAAACGTGGGAGCCGGGCAAACCCAACTATTGACCCAAGACATGATTCGGAGCCGATTCATATAATGCTATAAGTTCGGGGTGCCGCACTTATGAAAGTGTTCGGACTTATCACACCATAATGTGGGGAACATAAGCCCCTGGTGTATTAGACCGTACCAAAATATACGGGTGCAAGATATGTCATGTAATGAACATATATATATAAAGTAATGTAATTGCCGTCGAAAAGTGCTGCGTTATTTATTTAAAGGAGGTCTTCTATGAGTGCGGACTGATACAAATAGTGCGATAAGCAAGGGATTTGGACTAATTAAATAGGTCCCCCTCCAGGGATGAGCTGTGGACTTGGTGTATGTAATCGAATTTAATGCTCGTAATTGAGACCACCTGAGTGTTCGTCGCAGCCTTCTTTCTTCCCTGGCTATTGCATCATGAGTTCGGCAGGTTCGCCGCCGGACAGGGCCTCTGGTTAACGGAGTCCTGTGTAGACAAAGAAGGAAAATAATAATAATAAAAAGGGAGGCACACTTGCGAGCCCCTGGTGTGGTCGAGCCTCACTCTGGGTCCATTGTGATCGTGCCCCTTCCCCTGCGCCCATGGTATCTCCAAAGCGTAATGATGTACGCGGAGGGTTGTTCTTGCAATCGTGCGAGGGCGGGGGTTAGGGCCGCATTGCTACGCGTGCTCTGATCGCGCCAGGTAGTCTTCGTTGGTATTGCTTCGGGCGCATTTTGCTATATCCGGCCGTTTAACAGCCGGACACAAAAATTGCCTTAGAAGGCTGCTCTGTACTTCTGCTGCGAGAGCCGCTGTATGTTCCTCCATTCGGAGGGAGCGTTCCGTATTTCCGTTGACCGTGATGACTCCACGAGGGCCTGGCATCTTGAGCTTTAGGTATGCATAATGCGGCACCGTGTTGAACTTTGCAAACGCGGTTCGTACAAGCAGAGCGTGATAGCCGCTGCGAAATGGGACTATGTCGAAGATTAACTCTTCGCTCCGGAAATTATCCGGGGATCCGAAGACCACTTCCAATGTGACTAAGCCCATACAATTGGCTTCCACACCTGGTATGACACCTTTAAAGGTTGTCTTTGTAGGTTTCATCCTTGAGGGGTCTATCCCCATCTTGCGCACTGTATCCTGACAAAGCAGGTTCAGGCTACTACCGCCATCCATCAGGACTCTCATGAGGTGAAATCCTTCGACGATTGGGTCTAGAACCAATGCAGCGAATCCGCCATGGCGTATGCTGGTCGGATGGTCTCTTCGATCGATAGTGATCGGACAAGAGGACCATGGATTGAACTTCGGGGCGACTGGCTCCATCGCATAGACGTCCCTTAGTGCGTGCTTCCTCTCCCTCTTGGGTATATGGGTTGCATAAATCATGTTTACCATCCGCACTTGTGGGGGAAGCCCTTCTGTCCTCTATTGTTCGGCGGTCGGGTCTCCTCCTCGTCGTCGCTGTTTAGCCCCTTGTCATTGTTTTCGGCAATTAACTTGCCTGCCTGCTTGAACACCCAGCAATCTCTGTTGGTGTGATTGGCTGGCTTTTCGGGGGTGCCATTTATCTGGCATAAGCAGTCGAGTATTCAGTCCAAGTTGGACGGACCCGGAGTGGTTCTTTTGAATGGCTTCTTCCGCTGACCGGGTTTAGAGCCTCGGAATCCGGTGTTGACTGCCGTATCCTCCTTATCGTCGCCGTTAATGCGGCGTTTGTTTTTGTTTCGACGTGACCTGCCGTTGTTGTCCTTAGTATCCGGACTGCCAGAATTTTTACGGAGATTGTTGCTGCGAGCTAGCCAGCTATCCTCTCCCGCGCAAAAGCGGGTCATTAATGATGTGAGGGCTGCCATGGATTTCGGCTTTTCCTGTCCCAGGTGCCAGGCTAGCCACTCGTCGCGGATGTTATGTTTGAAGGCTGCAAGGGCCTCTGCATCCGGACAGTCGACGATTTGGTTTTTCTTTGTCAAGAACCGTGTCCAGAATTGTTTGGCTGATTCGTCTGGCTGCTGAATGATGTGGCTTAGGTCATCGGCGTCTGGTGGTCGCACATATGTTCCCTGGAAGTTGTCGAGGAATGCGGCTTCCAGGTCTTCCCAACACCCAATTGACTCTGCGGGCAAGCTGTTGAGCCAATGCCGAGCTGGTCCTTTAAGCTTGAGTGGGAGATACTTGATGGCATGGAGATCGTCGCCGCGGGCCATATGGATGTGGAGAAGATAATCTTCGATCAAAACCGCAGGGTCTGTTGTGCCATCGTAGGATTCAATGTTTACGGGTTTAAACCCTTCAGGGATTTGATGATCCATTACTTCATCAGTGAAGCATAGCAGGTGTGTGGCGCCTCTGTATTGAGCAATATCACGACGCAGCTCGAGAGAGCGTTGTCTGCTGTGTTCGGCCCAGCCGGGTTATTGTATCCGGCGCGACGGTATTCGTCATGGGTCGTGGGGCGCCCACGTGATCCGTAGATGGATCTGGATTGCCTTGCTTTGTCCTCCAATATATCTCGCAAGCCCGGCGCGTTCCCTCTTGGCTTCGTACTTTTGGAGCGATGCCGGTGTACGGTCTTGGTTGGGGGCCTGGATGCCTCTCTGTCACGACCACGGGGTGGTCGGTCAGCCTTATCGTGCGCTGGTGATGGAGGTATGTATGCTTCCTCCTCTAATCGGGGGAGCAGCTTGCGTCTTGGGTAACTTTTGGAGGGGCGTTCGAGTTTATACTCTTCGGCCGCGAGGACCTCGGTCCATCAATCGGCCAGCAGATCCTGATCAGCTTGAAGCTGCTGCTGCTTTTTCTTTAGGCTATTTGCCGTGGCGATAAGCCTGCGTTTGAAACGCTCTTGTTCGACGGGATCCTCGGGCACGACGAATTCGTCGTCGTTGAGGCTTGCCTCGTCTTCGGAGGGAGGTATATATTTATAATCCTCGACCTCTTCGTCTGCCGCCCTCTCGTGAGGGCTTGCTTCTGCATCCTCCTGCGCTGAGTCTTGCTGGAGGGGATTATCTTCGGCACTCTCTGGGGTATTATTATCTCCTGTGCCGGAATCTCCATTCTTGCTGTGGCGGGATTTAGAGCGGCGCCGCGGACGCCGGCGCTTGGGCTGCTTCTTTAGAGAATCTGCCTCCGCTGCTTCTTCGCCGTCCCCGTCTTTTGGGGTGTCCACCATGTATATGTTGTATGACGAGGTGGTCTTCCAGTGCCCTGTAGGCGCTGGTTCCTATTCGTCTCCGGCGTCGTCGTCCATAGCGTCGATGTCTTCGGAGTCGTAGTCTAGCATGTCGGTTAGATGGTCGACAGTGGCTATAAAGTGGGTGGTGGGTGGGCTTTGAATTTCTTCGTCGTCCGTATCGCAACCATCCTGGCCATAGTCCGGCCGGGACTCTCCTGATAGCGAGAGATGCTTTAGCGAATTTAGGATGTCGCCAAAGGGCGAGTGTTGGAAGATGTCCGTGGCGGTGAATTCCATAACCGGCGCCCAATCCGATTCGATTGGTAGGGGCGTGGGAGGTCCGGAGTCCGGCAAGGGGTCCGGCACCACGGAATCACGAGTTTCGTGAGGGACAAGATTAGTGTTCGGCTCCATCGCCGTGGAAGTTAAAGCCCCCGAGGTGGCGTCCATCCACCGGTCCTCAATCTGGGCGATCGGTTCCGGACTAAGGGCCGAAGCAGATTCGTGTGCGGCCACCAAGGCACTGTTCGGCGGCAGAGCTAGATCGTGCCCATCGCAACAGTGCGGCGCGCTCGGCTTTGGCTCGAGCCCGTCGAAGATCAAGTCCCCGCGGGCGTCGGCTGTGAAGTTTAGGCCTCCGAACCTGACCTGATGGCCAGGGGCGTAGCTTTCGATCTGCT
This sequence comes from Triticum aestivum, assembly GCF_018294505.1. NCBI lineage: Eukaryota > Viridiplantae > Streptophyta > Magnoliopsida > Poales > Poaceae > Triticum > Triticum aestivum. The sequence goes on along the minus strand of NC_057804.1, from coordinate 429,701,887 downwards.
CCAGATGGCCAAGTGAATTAGCCCGCAGTGCGAAGCCGCCGAATACAAAGATCTGTCCGGGGAGAAAAGTCTCACCCTGGACAGCGTTGTTGATTGAAGATGCCATCGAGCCTATCGGTGACGACACAGAGGAACTCTCAATGAAAGCACCAATGTCGGTGTCAAAACCGGCGGATCTCGGGTAGGGGGTCCCGAACTGTGCGTCTAGGCGGATGGTAACAGGAGACGAGGGACACGATGTTTTACCCAGGTTCGGGCCCTCTCGATGGAGGTAAAACCCTACGTCCTGCTTGATTAATATTGATGATATGGGTAGTACAAGAGTGGATCTACCACGAGATCAAGGAGGATAAACCCTAAAGCTAGCCTATGGTATGATTGTTGTAATGTATGTTGTGTCCTACGGACTAAAGCCCTCCGGTTTATATAGACACCGGAGGAGGCTAGGGTTACACAGAGTCGGTTACAATGGTAGGAGATCTACATATCCGTATTGCCAAGCTTGCCTTCCACGCCAAGGAAAGTCCCATCCGGACACGGGACGGAGTCTTCAATCTTGTATCTTCGTAGTCTTGGAGTCCGGCAGACGATGATAGTCCGGCTGTCCGGACACCCCCTAGTCCAGGACTCCCTCAGTTACCAAGGCGTCGTGGGGAAGCGGAGGCACCCACGTCCAATCAACCGCCACGCGGCGCCCGAGGCCGCAGGCTGTTAGGGCCCGCGACGCTTCGCACTTGCCCTTTCGCCTCTCTGCTCGGCCAAGTCTGGGCGCACCGTGGGCCCGGGGGCTACTGTCGGCGTTTTGGGAACGGGGGTCCCCAGACTTGCCTGCCTGCGGCCTGCGGCGTGGCTCAAAGGAGGCCCAGCACAGCCCATCTCCATCAACACAAGCTCAAGAACCTCACGAGGGGCCAAGCCTCGCGGGGCGGACGACAAGGAGCTTCCTCAGGCACGGCCTCGTCAGGCTGGCTCACGAGGAGGCGGAGAGTTCAAGGCAGGGTACCTCGCGAGGTGCCCATGATGCAAGCCATGACGACCAAGGGCGCCAGTCGGGCGCCAGCCCGCGCAGTGTCCTCCCTTCCTCTTTGGTGCAAAGGGGGCAAGCACAGACGAGAGCATCAAGCAAAGGCATCTGTTTCGGTGCAACAAGACCAAGACCAGCCCAACGGCCGGATGGAAGTCATTGTGGAGCCCAAGCAGGCATCACCACCAGAGCCTTTGACAGCCGAAGACTAACTTTAGTCAGGATAAGTGTACCCGATGTTCCCCTTCAAAATGGCCAATTGTTGGCGCCCTTCCCGCTCAATATTTGGGAAGAGGCCCAGGGCCTTTGCCTATAAATAGGACTAGCCAACCCCAGGGTAGGGGTGAAGTATCAAGAGGCTGGATCGAGCATCTAGCATCGAGAGTCCAACAGCCAGAATCAAGTAACACCAGCCAAGAATAGACCCTCGCGAGGTTGTTCCTCCTTGTATTGTTCATCATCAGCCCAAGAGGCAATCCACCACACCACACACTGGAGTAGGGTATTACACCACAATGGTGGCCTGAACCAGTATAAATCTTTTGTCCCTTGTGTTGTTCCGTTTGGTAGTTTAGATCTTTGCGATTCGGCGAGGAGCAAGCCGGTAGATGGTTAAATCTCCACGCGCACCCCAGTGTTCGAACCTCAAGGGTCTGACGGAACCCGAAATCCAACACAGAGCTTGCTCCTGGTGGTACCCACGCACCGCCACTAGAGGCTGGACACGGTCTTGCCGTGCTAGTGCTGGGAGCACGTGGGCGCCTTCCTGAGGCCGAGGGATTTCTTGGCAGCTTATTTCTTGTCGCGCGGCCGCTGGATGCGGTGGGTCATGTCCAAGGGTCACGCGCCTTGGAGCCAGGGCGCCTTCTTGGGGCGGAGGTGGTGGAGGCGCTCTCTGAGCCGCATTGCCCACACCTGGCGAAGGGCGAGGTAGCGAGAGGGACGGAGCGGGAGAGCCCCCTGCGGCGCTGACGAGCTCGGTGATGTGAGCGAGCCATTCTTCATAGAGGTCGTTGACGAGGCGGTAGTGTAGGAGCTCACGTGCCAGAAGCAGCGCGGCCTGCGCCTCCGTGCGGGCGCGACGAGCGTGGCACGACGAACCAGCTGGGGTCAGCGACGGAGTGGTGGTGCGGCCTTCCCGCCGCATCGAAGGGTGCAGCGAAGACGCTTGCTGCTCGTTCCCCGCCGGGCCAGTGGCGGCGTTGGCGGCAGGCGAGGGAGAACGACGAGGAGGTCCGCCGATGGGGGCCATCTGGGCGACGCGAGCGATGAGAGCAGCCCGACACTCGGTGCGGGCTCGGCGAAGGTCCGCCATGGATGCGACGAAGCGATGGGACGCAGATCAGCGGAAAGAAGATTTCGGTGCACCCCTACCTGGCGCGCCAAATGCCGGATACCGGGTTCCAGCAAAACCCTGAAGGTTCGAACACTGGGGTGCGCACGAAGATCTCTCCCTACCAAAACACGCCCTCATCCTCGCCGCTATCTCTAACCTAGCTCGATGAACAACACAAGAGACACAAGATTTATACAGGTTTGGGCCACCGTTGTGGTGTAATACCCTACTCCTATGTGTGGTGTGGTGCATTGCCTCTTGGGCTGATGATGAATAGTACAAGGGAAGAACAACCTCATGAGGAGAGGTGTTCTTGTGCATGGTCGTGTGCTTGGGGAGGAATCGATCTGTCTCCGTCCAGATGCCCCTCCTACTATGGTGGCTAGCCCTATTTATAGAGGCCCTGGTCCTCTTCCCAAATATTGAGCGGGAAGGGATCCAACAACAGCCATTTTGAAAGGGGACAGCTAGTACAAGCTATCCTGACCAAAGGTGGTCTTCGCCTGCCAAAGGCGCTAGTAGTGACGCCGTCTTGGGCACGATGGTGACCTCCATGCTGCCGTCTCGCTGGTCTTGGTCTTGTTGCACCAATATGGAAACCTTTGCTTGATGTCTCGGTACTCCGCGCCTGCGCTTGCCCCTTGGCACCAAAGAGGAACCGAGGACACTGCGCGGGCTGGCGCCCGCCTGGCGCCCGCTTGGTCTTGGTCGTCATGGCTTGCGTTACGATGACCTCGTGAGGTACTCCTTGCCTCGAGGACATAATTCTTCTGTGCAGCAATGAGGATATTCCTCAAGTTACAGACCCAGTCCGTGTAGTTGCTACCATCATCTTTCAACTTAGCTTTCTCTAGGGACGCATTAAAATTCAAGGGAATGGTAGTACGGGCCATTGATCTGCAACATAGATATGCAAAAGCTATTAGGACTAAGTTCATGATAAATTAAGTTCAATTAATCATATTACTTAACAACTCCCACTTAGATAGACATCCCTCGAGTCATCTATATGATCACATGATCCATATCAACTAAACCATGTCCGATCATCACGTGAGATGGAGTAGTTTTCAATGGTGATCATATCTACTATATGATTCATGTTCGACCTTTCGGTCTCCAGTGTTCCGAGGCCATGTCTATACATGCTAGGCTCATCAGGCTTAACCCGAGTATTCCGCATGTGCAAAACTATCTTGCACCCGTTGTATGTGAAAGTAGAGCTTATCACACCCGATCATCACATGGTGTCTCGACACGATGAACTGTTGCAATGGTGCATACTCAGGGAGAACACTTATACCTTGAAATTTTAGTGAGGGATCATTTTATAATGCTACCGGCGTACTAAGCAAAATAAGATGCATAAAAGATAAACATCACATGCAATCAAAAAATGTGACATGATATGGCCATCATCATCTTGTGCCTTTGATCTCCATCTCCAAAGCAAGGTCATGATTTCCATTGTCGCCAGCTTGACACCTTGATCTCCATCGTAGCATCATTGTCATTTCGCCAACTATTACTTCTACAACTATCGCTAATGCATCGTGATAAAGTAAAGCAATTAGATGGCAATTGCATTTCATACAATAAAGCGACAACCATAAGGCTCCTGCTAGTTGCCGATAGCTTCTACAAAACATGATCATCTCATACAATAACATATATCACATCATGTCTTGACCATATCACATCACAACATGCCCTGCAAAAACAAGTTGGACGTCCTCTACTTTGTTGTTGCAAGTTTTAGGTGGCTACCACGGGCTTCTAGTAAGAACCATTCTTACCTACGCATCAAGACCACAACGATGTTTCGTCAAGTTTGTTGTTTTAACCTTCAACAAGGACCGACCGTAGTCAAATTCGATTCAACTAAAGTTGGAGAAATAGACACCCTGTAGCCACCTTTATGCAAAACAAGTTGCATGTCTGTCGGTGGAACCGGTCTCATGAACGTGGTCATGTAAGGTTGTTCTGAGCTGCTTCATCCGACAATACCGCCGAATAAAAATAAGATGTTGGTGGTAAGCAGTATGACTATCATCGCCCACAACTCTTTGTGTTCTACTCGTGCATATCATCTATGCATAGACCTGGCTCGGATGCCACTGTTGGGGAATGTAGCATGCAATTTAAAAAATTGCCTACGATCAAGCAAGATCTATCTAGGAGAAGCATAGCAACGAGAGGGGGACAGTGTGTCCACGTACCTTCTTAGACCAAAAGAGGAAGCGTTTACTTCACACGGTTGATGTAGTCGAACGTCTTCGCGATCCAACCGATCAAGCACTAAACGTACGACACCTCCGAGTTCTCCACACGTTCATCTCAATGACGTCCCTCGAACTCTTGATCCAGCAAAGTGTCGAGGGAGATTTCCGTCAGCACAACTGCGTGGTGACGGTGATGGTGAAGTGATTCGCATAGGGCTTCCCCTAACCACTACGTGAATATGACCGGAGGAGTAAACTATGGAGGGGGGCGGGGCGCACACAGCTTGGAACAATTGATGTGTGTTAGAGGCACACCCCGCCCCCGTATATAAAGGAGGGAGAGGGGAGGAGGCCGTCCTAGGTGCACCCCAAGTAGGAGGAGTCCCACTTGGGCTCCTATTCCAATTCGCCCCCCTCCTTTTATCGACAAGGGAAAGGGGGGAGGAGAGGGAGAAGGAGAAGGAAAGGGGGCGCCACCCCCTCCCCTTGTCCAATTCGGTCTCCTCCCTTGGGGGGCATGCCAACCCTATGTAACAGCCTGGTTTTTGGCCCCTTCTTTTTCTTTTGATTTTCTGAGGTTTTTGCCCGAGTTTTCTTTTTTCGTGGCTTTGTGGTCTAGAATCTGAAGAAGGTGATTTCTTCTTCCCTTCTAGAGTGGCTTGTCATCCCCTATCCAACCCTAGACCCTGTCATTTTCATCCTAGCCCAAATCCCAATATTCTTTTTATTGGGAATATTCCTTTTCTATTAAAGGAATTATCCTTTCTGCCCTAGGTTGTGAAGCAACCTATATTTCCATCACTCCTCAAATTACCAAATAATTCTCATAAATTGTTAGGTCATATATTCATCAAATATGTCAAAATATTTCATTTGCCATGTTTATCATCATGCTCAAATAATTCATTCCCTATTCTGCCCTAAATGGCACATTGTGAAGCAAGTGCTATTTTCCTTTGCCCAATTGACCTCAAACTCCTTGGACACCTTTTCGTGTCCATATAATTGCCACATGACAAAATGCAACCTCATTTTGCTAGTAATTATTTAATTATGATTTTCCAAAGTTTTTGGCCAGAAAGAAGCTTTGTGAAGGAGGTACAAGTTAGGCATATCCAAATGAGTTGCAATTTTGCATGGCCCTTCATATCATCAAATCATAGCCCTCCACCAAAGTAGAGCTCATGTCAAGCCTCCATGTGAGCACAGCTTCAAATCTTTGTTTCTGACCAAAAGTTTAGTTTGTGAAGCAATTATATTTTATCTTGCTCCATTATGGTTGCAGATGTTTCTAGGACTTCTCTTATACATATAAACTCCCTCCACCAAATTGCCATCTAGCCATTTACCCTGTGGAGTTTTCGCAAGTTTCTGGTCGGTGGGGATGTTTGTGAGGGAAGTACCTTTTTAGTTTATCCAAATGGTATGAAACCTTTTTCAGTATCTTCATATGATCAAATAACTCTGCCTTGCCCAACTTGAGCTTAAGTTGATACTCCATGTGAGAGCAACATCATGATCTTGATTCTAGACCATTTTGGTCAGTTGCAAAGCAACTATATTAAGAATTGATCCTTTGGCCTCCAAAACTCCCAGGATTGTAGTCCCTCTTATCCTAAACACCCCAAACAACATTTTTGGCTCCAATCACTTTCCTGTTGATCAGCAGTGCTCTGCCAATTTTGATGCAACAAACTTCAGAGGATTAATCTCATCGATCTAGTGCCTCTCTTCGTGATCTATCGCTTCTCTAAGGCTCAGTGGTGCAGGGACTTATCACCAGACGTCTCACGGTAGCCGCTCTTGTCCTCATCGTGCCAGTACTAGTGGTGACCACCATTTTGGCATGCTATGACCGCGTCCAGAGCATCATTTTGCCTCGGCCCTGCTCGTGCTCGTCGTCATCACGTGCGTGAACCTGTCCAGTGTGTTTCCCGTGTCGTTACCGGCCCCCTGGACCTTTCTCCCCCTAAAGAAGCCTCCTCGCTGGCGCTCATTGTCGTGCACCCACTGGCGAACTATAGCCGACCAGCTCTGTTCGGGCCGCGGCGGCTTCCCCCTCTTGTCCCCGAGCTCTGCCTCATCTCCGTGACCTCTACGCTTTGTCCGCGTCCTCCCTCGTCGCCTTCCCGCGCACTACCGTGACCCTGTCCATGCCGGAGCGCTGGCGACCCGTCGCTATGGCGGCACTCGGCCCCAACCGCCTTGCCCTGCCTATATAAACCCACCTCGAGGTGCCCTAGCCTCACCAAACTCTTCAGTCCTCTCCCAAGACCACACCTAGCCACTCATTCAAGCTCCAAGAGCTCTCCTCGACCCCCACGACCGCCATGCCCACCGTTGGAATCCTCCTAAATTTCCCCACTGCCGAGCCCCTCCCTCCTCTTCTCCACCTCCAGAAGAACACCCTCACTCCGGCGATACTCCCCCTCCTATCAGCTAGCCGCCGGAGCCCATGTGGTAGCGATCCCAAGGATCAGCCACCGTCGCCCGAGCTCTCTCCTCCGCAAGCCACCATCGCTCTCGCTCTCCTCTTCGTCCCTCCTTCACCATGGTGGGTACGTGGCGTTCTTCTGAGCCCGCTGGTGGTCCGAGCTCCACCAGTGGTGGCCGGAGCCACCGGGGCCCCCGCTGTCCGCGCTCCTCTGTCCCGCTGTGGGAACTTGTGCCGCAGCCACTTCGGCCTTCCCTGCTTAGCGTTGAGCCCCTGGACGGGTGCGGTGCCCTACCCTGAGGCCGCTAGTGCCCTCGCCCCGGCCGGAGGTGGTCGGAGGCAGCGAGGCCAGCACCGACCGCGCCTCTGAATCACTTCTCCCCTATTCTGTCGGGAGAACGGGAGCAAAAAGAAGGAGCCAGGCCAGGCGGGCCCCTCCTCCCCAGCGACCCCACCTGTGAGCCTCTAAGCCGCCCGGCCCCGCCTTGCCACGCTGTATTTGTGGAGGTGTATTCCTTGGAACATGTCTTCCTAGCTGGGAAGCGTAGTTTCGTTCTGTTTCAGCCTAAAGTATGCCTGCATTGTTCTGACGGCATAATCTTCTAAATGCGCTTTTTCTTTTTTCAGCTCAGGGGCCTGTGTTTAGAGTTATTTTTACAGATTGGTCAATGGACTTCGTCGGGCTATAACCTTTTGCTCGAGACTCCGAATGAGGTGAATCCAAAGCCCATATCTTCGTCTCGTCGAGCCTGTTCTGTTCACATCATTTTCACTATGGTTTTACATACTGGAAATGACCATTTTCCCTTGCCCCTAATAAGCCCCCTCCGAGAGAGAACCCTTTCCGGTGATTCTTTCCGCGGCTTCACCGTGCTTCTCCCCGGTGCTTTCTTCACCCATAGGCAAGCGAAAACCACCATTTGCACGATAGCCATGCAGTAGCCATGGTTTTCAACTTGAACACTTAATAATTGTTTGTTTGTTTACTGCTACCGCTATCGTTGTTTTGGTACTACTTATGGTTTCATGTTCACCTTCGTGTTATGTTTCAATGCATCTGGTTATCATTTGTCTTGCTAATATTACTTTCATGCTTGGTAGTAGTACGTGTTGATGTTGGTGATGGTCTTTGATGCACGACTATCGTCTCTTTCGAGTGCCGTTGCTATGCATGTTCCTTTGCATCCAGTTGGTTAAATGCTTGCATGTAGTGTTGTCGTTATATTCTTGCATGATAGTTGTTGTTGATGCTAGTAGTTATGTCATGAGTATTGTTATGCTCGAGATGCTCGTCAGTATGCCATGCTCATCTGGATAAATGATTCACTGTTATTATGCTTAAGGCTTATGTTGCATCCATGTTTATGTTAGTATCATGCATTATTATTGCATCATGTTATTTTCATATGACTCAACTATTGCATTCTAGTTTAACCGGATAATAATGAACTTGAACAACTACTGGCTGAGTCATGGTGCCATTGAATCGAGCTGACCAGTGCAACCACATTTGCCTTTATGGGAAGGACCTAACTAGGTCATTGCCATGTGATACGTCTCCAACGTATCTATACTTTTTTATTGTTCCATGCAATTATATTATCCATCTAGGATGTTTTATATGCATTTATATGCTTTTTATATGATTTTTGGGACTAACCTATTAACCTAGAGCCCAGTGCTAGTTTCTGTTTTTTCCCTTGTTTTTGAGTTTTACAGAAAAGGAATACCAAATAGAGTCCAATTGACATTCCAATTTTTGATGACTTTTTGTGGACAAAAGAAGCCCCTGGAGTGAAAGAGTTGGGCCAGAAGAGTCCCGGGCTGCCCATGAGGGTGGGGGCAAGCCCACCCCCTGGGCGTGCCCCCTGCCTCATGGACAGCTCAGAGAACCCCCCCTGACGTGAGACCGACGCCAAAAATTCCTATAAATACAGAAACCTACAGAACATAACCTAGATCGGGAGTTCCGCTGCCGAAAGCCTCTGTAGCCACCAAAAACCTCTCGGGAGCCTGTTCCGGCACCTTACCGGAGAGGGATCCCTCACCAGTGGCCATCTTCATCATCCCGGCGCTCTCCATGACGAGGAGGGAGTAGTTCACTCTCGGGGCTGAGGGTATGTACCAGTAGCTATGTGTTTGATCTCTCTCTCTCTCTCTCTCTCGTGTTCTTGAGGTGATACGATCTTGATGTATCGTGAGCTTTGCTATTATAGTTGGATCCTATGATGTTTCTCCCCCTCTACTCTCTTGTGATGAATTGAGTTTTCCCCTTGAAGTTTTCTTGTCGGATTGAGTCATTAAGGATTTGAGAACACTTGATGTATGTCTTGTCGTGCTTATCTGTGGTGACAATGGGATATTCACGTGATCTACTTGATGTATGTTTTGGTGATCAACTTGCGGGTTCGATGAATTTATGCATAGGGGTTGGCACACGTTTTCGTCTTGACTCTCCGGTAGAAACTTTGGGGCACTCTTTGAAGTACTTTGTGTTGGTTGAATAGATGAATCTGAGATTGTGTGATGCATATCGTATAATCATACCCACGGATTCTTGAGGTGACATTGGAGTATCTAGGTGACATTAGGGTTTTGGTTGATTTGTGTCTTAAGGTGTTATTCTAGTACGAACTCTATGATAGATCGAATGGAAAGAATAGCTTCGTGTTATTTTACTACGGACTCCTGAATAGATCAATCAGAAAGGATAACTTTGAGGTGGTTTCGTACCCTACCATAATCTCTTCGTTTGTTCTCCGCTATTAATGGCTTTGGAGTGACTCTTTATTTCATGTTGAGGGATAGTTATATGATCCAATTATGTTATTATTGTTGAGAAAACTTGCACTAGTGAAAGTATGAACCTTAGGCCTTGTTTCCTAGCATTGCAATACCATTTACGCTCACTTCTACCACTTGTTACCTTGCTGTTTTTATATTTTCACATTACAAATACTCATATGTACCATCCATATTGCACTTGTATCACCATCTCTTCGCCGAACTAGTGCACCTATACAATTTGCCATTGTATTGGGTGTGTTAGGGACAAAAGAGACTCTTTGTTATTTGGTTGCAGGGTTGTTTGAAAGAGACCATCTTCATCCTATGCCTCCCACGGATTGATAAACCTTAGGTCATCCACTTCAGGGAAATTTGCTACTGTCTTACAAAACTCTGCAGTTGGAGGCCCAACAACATCTACAAGAAGAAGGTTGTGTAGTAGACATCATCATGCTTCTTGCCGGTGTCTCCAACAAGGGAAGGTTATGTGCGGGCGCTACCCTGATTAGGTAGGACGACATAAGCCTTGTGTGCCTGTTGTTGTTATATCCAGATTGTCCCCGTTTGGGACCATTTTGCTTTGCCACGATGGTGGCCGAAGATGCCTTTGGTAGGCATAGGGCCACCCATGACTTAGCCCTGAGAGGGAGTTGGCCGGAGTGGCTGGGAGAGTGTCATGGCAGTAGATCGGTTTTGTCGGAATGCCATTGGTCCACCCAAATGGGAGTGAGAGGCCATGGGTTCCGTGGTGTGGGTACGGTGTGCTAACCTCTGCAGAGTGTGTGTTAAACCTATCGATAGCCGTCCCAGCAGATAAGGGCCCAGTTCGTAAGTAGGTCACGCCATGGGTCAATAGTAATAATAATGATGTGCTTAATAACAACCTGGGTTCAATGATGAAAGAAGTTGGTTGATCTTTATGTGATCATGAGAGGATCACCGTGGTATCAAGGATACCGAGTTGTTGGATATTTGTGGTGTTATGCGAGAATCACGGGTAAAGGTAAAGCTCCTTGTGGTCATGTATTGATTACTATGATATTGTTTATACCAATCTTGATTTGATCCTGAGATGATCATGTGATGTCCGAGGATGGTTAGTGATGCATGTGATGGTTACGAGGTAACCCGGGGAGAGTAAGTTGGTGCATGATAATGTCATCATGGTGCATGATAGTGTCATCATGTTGCATGTTAGTGTCATCATGTTTATATGTTCATGCCATGCTCATATTGTGCTAGTGGTATCATGTTGTTCATGCCATGTGTTCTGATGATATCATGTTAATCCTTGTTAACCTGTAATTGGCATGATGTTGTTTGTCTTGAATGCTTCTGGTTATTGTGAGCTTGCAAGTACATTGAATGTACTAACCTGGCGTGCCATGCCAGTTTGCAGGTCATGCCGGATTTGATTGCTTGTTTGCCGTGGATCCCTCGTTTGCGAGCTAGGATACGCGTTCCAGCCAGAGTCCCTGCGGAGTGGAGTTCACCACCGTCTTCGTTGTTCCGCTGCTAGAGTTATTCCACTGCTTCGAGTTGTTCTGCTGCTTACATAGAGCAACAGTGGCAAGTGTAGTGTTGTCGTGCCGATGTAACCCCTTGTACCCAATATAGATTGTAATAAAGAGCTGATTTGTTCTATGCTAAGATGTGTCGTATTCCAGAAGACTTCTCGATCTCTGGGATGGAATACGGGCTGTTCCAGTTTCTCTGAGCCGGGGTGCCACAGGCTTGGTATCAGAGTAGGTCTGGATGTAGGACGCTCTAGCCCACTCGAACGTTAGAAATTAGTAGAATAGACCCCAGTTGATTTGTTGCACTTGATTGCTGTATTTATTTGTTGCATAGCATGCATATAGACTTATTATCTTGTCGCTAACGGTTTATCTTGTGAGCGTAGGTGGCATCGGTTTCGATCCACTACCTGCACCCTCCTTCTTAGCATGCCTACTTTTCGGTGTTCGTCGTCATCTTTGTCCCAGCAGAGTGATGTCCTGGTACCAAGTGTTCCAGACACCATTTTGCAGGAGTTATGCTCAGATAGCGCATCGATATCTTTCCGCCACCCACCCATATTATTTTGGTGATAGACTTGTATCTATCCCGAATCGTGCCTTCAATCTCGTCCCTTTAGCAACCCTTACTGATCTTTGTTATCACAAAAGGGCAATGCCATCAAGCCTTGCATTTCCTCCCCTACCTTGCCCTGTCATTCCATTTTTTGGACGTGTACGGTTTCGTTTCGTATTCTTGATGTTAATGTGGTCGTGACATTTGTGTCTCACTACATGATCACTAAGTCCGTCCTAGCCTCCATATCCATCCAGAGGTACCCGGAGTTCAGCCAGCACTTGGTGTAGCCTTCGTTACACCTACCCTTTCCACACATGGATTTCACTTTCATGCACACCGTCACAACATAGTAGACCGTAATCTCGGAGTTTCCGTGAGATTTATGTGCTTAGGTGTGCATGCATATTATTGGGTGAATAGCAGTAATATGTGAAGATTGCTTTACTTACATTATTAGTATGCTTGTGTGCTTTTGTTTCTGTCATTTCTTTTGCTTCCTTCTGTGGGCCTTCGGTGTTACAAATTTTCCCCTTATTAAAGTTTCTCGTCAACCGACACCGGACCCGAAGAATCAGCAAGGAGTTCAAATGTTTGGAAGCTCAGCTAAACATAATGGAATTATCAGCAGACTACAGTGATATTTGGAATGCACAAGAAATCCTGGATGGACTGTAAGTATCAAGTTTGCATGAGCATGCGCTATCATAATAGTATGGAATTCTCAGCCGACTACATTGATATTTGGGGGTATTGGATCGTGGTACTGATAACCAAGTCTCCCATAGTGTGCACTCTTCATAGCAGAAATGATCAAGTCAGCAAGAGGATAAGCTGTGTGCAAGATTGACAGTATATTATCAGTAAAAGGTATGGTTCAGATACAAGGTTTGATTCTTTGTTGAGGATGATTCTGAAACATGATATGCCTGGAAGAAAGGAAGGATGTGCCATATACTCAGAAAGTAGGATATTCCAGCATAAGTAATCCAACCTCAGTACGGCATTGGTATAAGATAGTACACAGTGAGTTGACAACATATGGCAGTGAATCCCAAGAATCAGATCCACAACAGTTTAGTTAGAAGCAAGAATCAGTCAAAACACACGTTTCCCTCGGGAATTAGATTCTTATATATCTGCAGTCAACATACCCCCAAGGTCTTGCAAGTCACTCAAAAGCAGATTTGACAGGCACATGAGGATTGTTAAAAGAAGGAAGCCAGCTATACACCGCAATGTAACAAAGGATTATGAAGATTAACGACAACAATGAGCTCAGTACAAGTAACTATGAACCTGGAAGATGATCCTGATGAGACCTTGTCTCCTTTCCTCCAGTGAAGGCACCACGCCTGTGATCTGAGCTGTTTTGTGATCCTGTACAACTGTTGAGTTTATTTTTGTGACACTAACCCCACAGCTTCTTTTTGGCTATTTTAGGGAGCTGCCACCCACTACTAGGAAAAAGGCTACTAGCAGCGCGGGTAAAATGGCTACTAGCAGCGCGGGTACCCATGCTACTAGTATCGCGCTACAGCTAATAGTTAGTAGTAGCGCGGGTGAAACCCACGCTACTACTAACATATTAGTAGTAGCGCGGGTGCAACCCGCGCTACTAGTAGTGAAATAGTAGTAGCGCCTTAGGTTTTTTCCCACGCTACTACTAAAAAGTTAGTAGTAGCCTGGATGCAAACCCACGCTACTACTAATGAAGTAGTAGTAGCGCGTCTGGTGTTTTCCCACGCTACTACTAACTAATTAGGAATTAAAAAAATAAAATCCACCAATTACATTCTATGCATACAATTCCAACTAAAACAAACACATATTTGCAATAAACAAGCAGCATTACACATCAGTACTGATCCAAGATTTATAATAAACCAGCAGCATTAGAGCACATCTGTTAAGAGCATACATATTTTCATGGCTTTTCATGCCTTCAATTAAAACACCTACACTTCTTGCCAAGTCACTTACTCCCAGCTAGTGCAAACACAGTTACAAGCAAACCAAAATGCATAAAAACACCAAATAGTGGCATCCTATCTCTCCAAATGATCCGCTCCCTCTGCATCCTTGCAAGCATCTTCACGATAAGCAAATCCGCGGGAAAAAAGTCAACTTAGCATGTACTCCCTCTGCCAACTATCTAGAGTAGATTTTATCCATTGCCCTGGCCATGTTCAAGAAACACTAAGTTAAGAATATTTCTACTCTAAATACTGGAGGCATCGAGCAGAAAACAAAAGATGAGCAATATCATATCAGCAGAATAAAAAGGAGTTTGGACCATAGCATGGTTAACAATAAAATATAGTGCTCTAACAAAAGCAAGAGTGCAACACGTTGCCCTATTCCCCTTTCAAATATCAACACACTAAAAAAGGCAATAAACACAAACATATAATTTTGGACTACAACAAAAATCAGTTGCAAAAAGTTAGGAAGATTATATTGTTAAAGTATTCCATTTTCAGATGTTAGAACAGGATATTGCAAAAGCAAAATATATGCAGATCAAATACTGAAGCAGCTACAATGCCCGAATTGGCCTTTTACAGCAGGTGAGAAGCGCACACTAAAACATTAACAGCCAAGCACATCATATCTTTTGAAACTACCTAAATGGCACGACAACAACACTTCCTTTTAAATAGTTTGAGAAGACATGTATTTAATGGCAGCCATAACAGTATGCATCTAGATGCCCCTTTAACATAACATAATTCTAGATATAGTGCATGCACAAGAAGAGTACGCACCAGTATGACTGCTCCGAACGAGCTGCTGATGATGAAAAGGAGACCACCAAAGGCTTTAAGAAACATGGTAAAGGCAATGACAGACTTAATCTGTAAACAAACAGAACAAAAGCCATAAAAAACAGGAACTAGGTGAATGTATCCTTAAAAAGGGAACAATGATGTACAACGGGGCAAGCGACGAGAAAGTCCATACATTCTGAAAGAGATGGCGTTCACGCCGATACGCTAGACCTGGAGGCTTCTGGACCGGATGGGGTTCGTCACAGGAGCCTGATCTGAAACCATGCTCATGTGCTCCCCGTGCGTCTCTACATCTATGAATTGCCATGGTGGGTTAACATCTACCCTACACCAGCGAGATCTACCGCGACAGGACAGACCGAGGCGCCGCCCAGCCGGATCTCACCACATTAGGCACATTTGAGTAAACATGCCAATAGAATGAGCGATATGAAAAAAAACAGCAGAACGAAATTCAGTAGACAGAAATGCTACTATAATCCGTGAATGTGCATTTCCAAAACTAAAATAATATAGTGAAATATCACCTGCATAACACGTTTATTTTCTATCCAAGGCCTAACTGCAGCATAAAAATTAGGCTGTGGTCAATTTTAAGTAAGATCAAGCTTCAGTTTCAGGCTTTAATCAGCTGGTCATAATATTCAGGAAAAAGGAAGACAACGGCCATCATGATGACAAGGCTAAATATCCTTCAGGTTCCAATACAGTGATCACCAGATGAACAAGGCTAGGCATCCTTTGTGCCTGATAGTTCAGAAACAGTAATACATCTGAACGGAGGGATGGAAAGTATGATGATTAGAGCAGGTTCTCAAGAATTTAGCGCCGCACCCATAAGTGATGTCACTATAACAATTAGAGGCAGATAGCGATTGAGTAGTGTAGAGGAATTATAAAAAGGGATACACCTCCTTAAGTTACTTTCTCAAACTAAATTATATGGATATGGAAATATAATGTACAGTAGAACATATTGTACCGTCAAAGCAACTAGAACCATGTAAAAGTTTCTGTTCAAAAGCTAAATCACTTACACCACCGTTAATATATTTCAAGGAAAACACTTGATTTGGAAGTTTCAAATAAAAGAAAGGTCCCATTCCATTTGGATACTATTGATTACAGCTTACAGAATGATATATTGGTGGCTAAGAGATCAATCCATTGTTTAAATCCAAGAAAATAAACCGGGACAGATAATTTGTGTTTTGGATATGATTAATTACAGCTTATGGAACAGAGAGACCACTACATCCCATGAGGCAATGAAGTTCAGAGAAGAGACCTAACTAGAGCCTCACATTTTTATCATACATGATGAAAAGTTAAGCAAGATAGCTACATATATTATTGGTGGAGCCAGGATCAAGCAAGCCGGGCTAAATGTTCATTGCTTATAACTAACCAAAAAAGTATCCCATGTCACAGAATAAACAACTATAGCACACTTGCACAGCTATGTAGAACTAGAAATCAAAATAGATAAACATGACCAAAATTACAAATAGTAGTACAAGGCAATATTATTCAGACTGAGTTGACCATGAGGTTTCAGGTTCTAATTGGTTGGTTTCAGATTCTGCAGCAAACCATGGCGATGCTCGTGTCTCCAATGTGCGGGCCGCTACATCGGCGTGGGGAGAAAACCACCACACATTTTTTCAAGGAAACCTCACACTGATAAAATCTTAAGTTCAGAACACAAGATGAACGGTTGACTTGAATTCATCCAAGTTCAGAACAGGGATACACATAGCTCTGCTTGTAGCAGTTACTGAAGGTGACGAGCTAATCTAACAGTACAACACTGAATCAATGTATACACTTGAGTTGAGACGCACTCATCCTTCAACTTTTACAGTGGACACAAAGGAAAAAGTTTGCAGTACACGAATTCGAATGAATAACATTCACCTTGCTCTTGCCTGGACAGCCCGAGGACCTGCCACAAGACGGTACGGGACCATGTCTAGTGGTGGCGCCGGCGCCCCGCCCGGTCGCGCCGTTCGCGGTAGGGTCCAGATGCATCATTTATGGCTTGTATGACTAATTAGTGACTAGTAAGAGACCACTGCATCGCCAACAATCTTAGCACCCTCCATTGCAACTAAAGACAGTATACCTGTCGGGGTTGGGGCAGTCCCGGCGCAGCTCGACCTGCCTGGGCCGCCTCTCCGGAGCCCTCCTCTCGTGCTCCTCCTCATCCTCATCGTCTTCCTCCTCCTCGTTGTCCTCCCGGGGCCGGCCGTTCGCGTGCCCCCTCGGGGCCCCGCGCTCCTCCTCCTCATCTGCGTAGTTGGCGAGCCCCAGCAGCGAGGCGCCCTCTGACTCGTCCGCCGTGCGTGGGCGCTTCTCATTGGTGGCCGCGGGCTCCTCCCCCTCCTTGTGCTCGCGCTTCCGCGTGGGGGACTAGTGCTCCTCCTCGTCCGCGCCCATCACCAGCTGCCGGGAGGAAGGAGTACAGAGAAGGGGCGAGCGGAGGAGGAAGGGGAAGGGAGGGGGAGGAGGAGGAGGTGGGGGTGTTGCGCGCGGCTGGTGCTCGCCGGAACCGGCCGGCGTGGGTGGGGGCGGCGGCGAGGAGATCGTGGGGAGAGGAGCCTGGTGGGGTGGACCAACGAGATCGTGCAGAGTTCATGAGAGTTTTTTTGGGGATGAGAGGGAGAGAGTGGTGAGGTGGGAGTGGATCGGGCCGGGGTGGATGGCGTAGCACCGGACACGGTTAGTAGTAGCGTGGGTGTCTTACCAGCGCTATAGCTATCAACTTAGCAATACCGCGGGTTTTATACCCCTCGCTACTACTATGGCCTGTTCCAGGGGTATGATGAAAATCATTTAGTAGTAGCGCGGGTTTATACCCCTCGCTACTACTATCAACCTAGTAGTAGCGCGGTTTTTATACCCCACGCTACTACTAATTAGCAGTAGCGCCTGTTTTTAGACCGCGCTACTGATAAACTTCTGTGTATAAGGTTTTCCCTAGTAGTGACCTTCTTCTCATCGACCCGGTCTCATGCTCTGAGCTGCTTTTCAGCCGTCCTGAGCCGTGGTTGAGTTATTTCAGTAATGCCCCAGAACTGAGTTGTAAAGACCATTCTGGTGGCCACTGATTTATTTGCCGATTTCCTTCAAGGGTTCGGATGATCATTTTCCTACGGTCAGAACTTGAGAGGTGTTAAACCTGCCATTCAATGGGTTACCATGTCAGAAGATGTGGATAAGAGTATGCCTGTCAGAATATAGCACCCGACAGAAACTATGGTCGCACAGAGAAACAACATGACCCCGCTCCTTCACCCAAGGATTCAGGCAAGAAAGCAGTAATGAAGGAGCAAGACTGATACTTGTTGTAAGAACCGCGTGGTGTAGATGCCCCAGATAGTCTGAGTCAGTATGGATCACCATGGATATTCACCTAAGGGGGGTCTACTCAATTTTTGGTAAGGGCCCCATATCAAGGCAACCCGCTCAGTCGACAACATATGCTCAGAATTGTCAGTATCGAATATCTGAGTCTGTCAAGTCAGACTAAGGGTCAATTCAGCAGTTCAACTCTCACAATCTGGGTAAAAGCATCATAAAGCCTACTTTCTCCATGGATATGCCGACAGAATGAGTGATCAATATGTGGAATAATAGTCTGGAAGCATGAGCCCTCCATTATGAGACTCACCAAAGGATAGCTTGGCATGAATAAAATCTCATCTGTCAGAACCACTGTTAGTCAGGTCTACGGATACTCTCATATAAGGCCGTACCCCTTCATGCTGGCCACGGCAAGCGACAGCTAAATAATTAGAATGGAGCTGATACTCAAGACAATGGAGCCAGTTAAGATGAATCAGAAACTTCTGCGATGAATCAGAACCTGTCAGGAAACGGTTATGCCTCAACTCATAGTTTGGAACCCAAAGGGCCTGCATTCAGTTGAGAAACCCAATGCATGGAGTCAGAGCTTGGGTGTTCATCAGGAAAATCTGATCATCACTTCATGGAAGATTGTCAGTGCAGACACAACAACGGGAAATCACCCTCGAATTTGTGAGACAGCCAACATACCTCAGTAAGGGTAGTCTATCACACTCAGCTAAGTCAGCAGATATGAAAAGAATTGAAGCCAGTATAAACATGAACAAGCAAGGTAAGATCCGTCAGAATGTGGATACAGTGAGACAAACCACCCAGAGGCGGTCAGACAAAAATTTAGTGGGAACAACAATAAAGGAAAAAGGATACTGTAAGTGCATCTAGTGCCACCCCTAGTTGGTTTCGGAGTATTGACGACAAACCTGGTTGAGGGACTAATGTGTTTGTGAGAATTGCAGGATAACATAGGTAGTAGTCCCTCATTGATTCGTTTTACCTAGCGGAGATGACCCCTAAAAATGTGTGAAGATATTGAAGACAATGGTGGTCTGTGAAGCTATTCACGTTGAAGACTATGACATGAGAAGACATCGCGTGAAGACTATGGAGAGCGAAGACTTAGTTGTTTTGTTGTTTCCTTTTCGTCTTTGTTGAGTCATAGGAACCACCGTACTGTTAAGTGGGGTCCAAGTGAACAAAGTCAGAGTGACTGAAGTGATGCTCAACCAAATCATATGTCTTCGAGCGAAGAAAATGAGAGCAAATATTATCCAGAGTCGGATGAGTCAGCTTTACTTGTAGCCCAAGTCAAGCTGTCATGTGTGTTTGAAATCTGACCATTGAGACACGTGTCAGTTCCTTAGTGACACAGGTTCATTTCGGACAAATTAGGTCGGGTTGCCCTGTGGCTATAAATAGCCCACCCCCTACACCATAAATTGGTGGCTGTTCAGAGTTAGTACACGGCTTTTGTCGTTTGAGAGCAACCCACCTCCGAAGCTTTTGAGAGAGAATACTTGCGAGGACAAAGCCCAAACCACCCAGAGCCCAAAGAGTGTTTGGCATCACTGAAGCCTTTCTGTCCACGTGATCTGAAGACTTGTTACACTTGAGGATTGTGAATCCTCCAGCTAGTTAGGCATCGCGTTCTGAGCATCCAAGAGTCATTATGGATTGCCGGTGAACAAAGTCTGTGAAGGTTTGGAAGTCTACCTTGAAAACTTACCAGAGTGATTGGGCGGGGACTAGGTGTCCTTAGCTCAAGGGGAATAAGGTGAAGACACGGTCTTCTGAGTTGAATCTCAGCCTCCCTAACCAGACGTACAGTTGTCACAGCAACTGGAACTGGTCAAACAAATCTCTGTTCTCCCGAAGCTACTGGTTGTATCTCTCACTTCTCTTTACTTACAGTTTGTCTTCATGAAGTCATTGCCTACTTGCATTATCTGTTTAACTTCACTGTGTGACTACTTATCCTGATTGTCTTCATACTATCTTCCATCCTGATCTTTACTACCTAGCTGCTAATAGTCTTCGTGCTTTCACCTCATTGAATACCTGACTATGGCTTGTCTAGTGTAGTCTACCTTCCACTGCATACGGATAGTGTCATTTCTATTGTTTGTCTTTGAAACTCCCATGTTCTGAAGACTTTCATAACAATTGCCTATTCACCCCCCTCTAGTCGATAACTAGCCCTTTTAATTGGTATCAGAGCAAGGAACTCCCTTGTTCTGTGTGATTCGGTTTAACCACCTGGAGTTTTAGCTATGTCAACTGCAGGGATAATCAAAGTCTCTGTTGCGTGCCCCATCTTCAATGGTGTGGCACCCCGGCTCAGAGTGACCGGTTTACCCTACATTGCCAGCCAAGAGACCATGTCTTCTGGTAACACACAACAACTTGGTATAGAAAAACAACCGCTTTATTTATGCTATCGGAGCATAGTACATATTACAACATTTAGCGAGGCCAAGCGGCACACATGGTGCGGCCGAACAATATGTACATTATTTAGTAAACATAAAGGGGCCTCGATCATGACAACTACGCGATAGCGGAATAACGTCGTAGCGGGACTCCATAGCACAGGGACACCGATGTGGACACGATCTAGACTCGGACAGCTCTCCTTTCCAATGAGACTTTACTGAAATCTGGCATGACACGCCAGGTCAGTACATTGAATGTACTTGCAAGTTCACAACAAGCATAAACATAATGACAGACAATATCATGATACTTAACCAATTAAATGCAGTGCAACAATATATATCCAACATGCTGTGAATATTCTCAAGTGGTACTCGTCCCATGGACTGGCTTACCGAACGTGATCATTTCCAGACCACAAACATGAATAGCTCAATGACAGTCTCGTGATTCTTACGGCGATCACAACCTTGACCAACACTTGGTCTCAACCTCAACACGATGGCCTCACTGCCATTACCTTAGTGCAAGTTTCAGTGTGCAAATTTATTAAGTGTTGACCCATGGTGTACCCTACTTTCGAGCGTGTCCGTAAGCGTGGACTCGGCTATCGATAGATTAATACACTCTGCAGAGGCAGCGCACTATACCCACACTACGGAACCCATGGCCTCACACTCCCATTTGGACGGACCAACGACATTCCGACGAAACCACTTCATTGTCATGACACTCTCCCGACCACTCTGACTCAATCCCCATCGGGCTAGTCCTGGGTGGCCCTATGTCTACCTCAAGACACCTCAAACCACCATCATGGCAACGATCCACTCTGGGACCCAAACACTTAACTCATCAACTAGCACACAAGGTTATGCCTGCTTACAGGGCCAGGGTACAGCACGCCCATAACCTTCCCTAGATGGAGGCACCGACCAGAGGCACGACAATGAAACGCATTAAGGCCGTCCCATACCGGCAAATGTGGTTACACTGGGAAAAACTCGTTTCAGCGGCACCACGACCCGGTCAACAACATATTCAAGTTGAGTTATTTATCAGGTTCAACTTAAAGTTAAAGTAACCGGTGTCATAATGCCATGCTATGCATCACTAACATATGCATCAAATAACCAAGAGAATAACTAATTCAACTACGCTCCGACGGAGCCATCACCAACTCAGGATCTTCTCTGGTTAAGATCAAACCTCACTTAAACCAGAACCATTTCTAGCAATCTCATCATTTTTCATCATGCAAGAATAATAATTAAACTAATTATTAACCTCCATGACTATATCATATTATCATTACTCATATCTAAGTTCTTGTTAGCTTATTAGAAAAATTCATTTCAAACTTTCTGTAAATCAAGCATATTTAACATGACAAGCATCTAACAGAATATAACTATAATAATTATTTAAATGCATGAATAATCATAAGTTCAAGTAGGAAATCACAAATATTGACGTGGCACTATGAAAAAGTTGCCGTGCCTTGCCTTAGTGCTGATGAGGTTCACAAATCTCCTGTTGATCCTCAAGACAAGCTTGCTCTTCTGAAAATAAATAAAACCACAAAAACAAAACATCAAGAAACCTTCTGAAAATTACCAGAAAATCTAGACAGCAAGGAAAAATCCCATGTTTTTGGTGCTGTTAGATTTTTGGACAAATAACACAATGCAAAAAAGAAACAATGCATTTGGACTTATAGATAAAAAGTTATGGCTGTTTGAAGTTTCCTGGATTTAAATGAATTTGATTAAAAAAGAAAACAGACTGGGGGGTGACATCGAAGGCGTAAAGGCCCAAGGCGCCACGACTCGTACCGCTTCGCATGTGTACTGAGTGGCTGACTAGCGGGCCCAGCTAGTCAGGCTAGAAGGAGGGGGAGAAGAAAACAGAGCGAGGCGGAGCTTCGCCGGAGCACACGCCGGCGACGAGGGTTCTTGGGGTCAAACGAGAGGGGGGATCGAAGGAGAAGAAGATGGCGCACCTACCCGTACCCGTAGCGTGGCTAGAGGTGATCGAACGACATTGGAAACGGCCTCTCCGGCGGAGGCAGAGGGCAGCGGTCGCCGGAGACGAAGACGACGGTGGCTCGGGGCAGCTCCAGGGGCTCCAACAGGGCGGAACACCCTCACCGAAGAGTGGCGGAGGCCCTGGCAGGGTCGCCCTAGCCTGGGAGGGGCTGGAGCTTTGGGAACGATCTGAAGGGGATCGCCGGTGAGCTCGAGCTTCGGGACGGCAGCCCGTGGCGTGCCCGGGCGGGCTGCGGCTTCTACAAGTTTGTGGAGGGTGTGGGACTAGCTGCGTGTGCTCAAAGAGGCTGGGGGTGGCGGCATTTATACGCGGGCGGCGAGGAGGGTTGGGGCTCCACCGGAGGACACCTGTCCACGGCGCCCGACGACGAACGGCGCCAACGAGAGAGGGGGAAGACGGCGGAGGTCGCGCGGGAACTATTGGCGGCGCGGACGAGCACAAGGACGAGGGACAAGACGACGAGCACAGTGTGCCGCACACTGTGTCGTTGGCCGGACCGTGCTCGTGCCTGCTGTGGCGAGCTCCAGCATCGGCGAGTGCCAGGGGGAGTTAAGGGAGTGGAGACGGGGATGGTGGTGAAGTTTGGCATGCTCGGGCAGGCTAGGCAGCGAGCACGCACTCAACAGAGCGCTAGGCGGCACGCAGAGCATGTGTTTTGCATGCCAGCACGCCCGGACGAACGCGATCATCGCGTGAACCATGACATCAGGCCACCCTAAGTGCTAACTTGATGTCTGGCGTGTAGTCCTTGGTAGTTTGAAGTGTTACCACGGTTTGGCTTGGATCCAGGTGCAGTAGAAATGGATTTGTATTGCTAGCAAGTTTCTGGACAGTAACTTTGGAGATTTACTCTGGTCAAACCACTCGGAGTTAAGGGCTGAGCTTTGGAGGCTTGTTTACACTTAGGAAGGTAAATAGGCACAAGAAAAACCAGCTACAATGGAGCTAGTAAAATGGTAGTTGCTGTAGAAACTACCATTTCTATCCAGAAACGAATTTATTTTCTGTAGCCAAAATATTCCAAAGAGTGGTGAAATATTTTTGCTCAGAAATGTGCCCTAGGGTCCAAAGAAGAATTGGGATTTTTCACAGGATTTTTGTGGCCAGATAAATTATGGTTGCTTTGGAGCACAAAGGGCTAGCTAGGGTTTTGGAGGGCAAAATGAATATTTTTCATTTAAGAAAAATATCCCAAGCAATATTTTGAGTTGATCCAGAGGTGAAATGATGGTTTTGAGGAGGAGAGGGAGCACTTGGGTGAAAGTAAAGGAGTACCCAAGTGGTTAAGTCCAAAGAAGTGATTCAAAAACTCCAAATTCAAAACCAACTCAACTGAAAACCAGGCAAAGAAAAGAGGGCAAAAACCACACTGTCACAAACCTCCCCCACTTAGAATGAATCTCGTCCTCGAGATTTGGTTGCTTGGGAAAACCGTTCTGGATAACATGCCCTTAGAAATTCTTCTGATTCCCATGTTGATTCTGACTCTGTGTGATGCTTTAAAACTTTCATGCTTTACTGCGAGTGACCCTTTCCATTTGATCCAAAATTTTCACCGGCCTTTCTTCATACGTTAAGTCCTTTGCCAGCTCTATTTTTGTCAAATCAGTCTTTTTCTCGGGCGGCGATATGCACCATCGCAATTGTGAAACGTGGAACACGTTTTGCACGTCTGACAACTCAGGGGGTAACTCCAACTGATATGCCACAGCACCCACTCGTGTCATAACGGGAAACGGACCAATAAATCTGGGTGCAAATTTTCCACGAGTTTGAAACCTCTTGATACCTTTCATAGGCGTGACTCGAAGATAGACATGTTCTCCGGGTTCAAAGCTGATCTGTCGGTGCTTTGCATCGTAATAACTATTCTGTCGCGATTTGGACAATTGCAATCTATCTCAGATTTCCTTGACTTGCTTTTCGGCTTCCAGCATGAGATTCGTTCCGAAAATATGGCTATCTCCAGTTTGAGACCAATTTAATGGTGTGCGGCACTTACGGCCATACAAAGCTTCATACGGTGACATCTTTAAACTGGTCTGGAAGCTATTGTTATACGAGAATTCGACGTACGGCAAGCAGTCTTCCCATTTTGGGCCTTGGGCCAAAGCACAGGCTCGCAGCATATCTTCAAGTATTTGATTTACCCGTTCTGTCTGTCCATCTGTTTGAGGATGATAAGCGGTACTGTATTTCAATTCCGTCCCTAGGGATTGATGGAGACGGGACCAAAAAGCGGAGGTAAACAGTGAACCTCGGTCAGAAGTGATGGTTCGGGGAACTCCATGCAGACTGACTATTCTGGATACATACAGTTGTGCAAGCTCATCTGCTTGATATGAGGTTCTGATCGGGAGGAAGTGTGGGCTACCTTGGTTAATGTATCCACTATGACCCAGATTGCATCATTGCCTCATCGGGTCTTAGGTAGTCCTGTGATGAAATCCATATAGACATCATCCCATTTCCATTGCGACACTAGTAGCGGTTGGAGAAGTCCGGCTAGCTTCTGATGTTCTGCCTTTACTTTGTTGCATATGTCGCAACAGGCCACGAAATAAGCAATGTCCTTCTTCATTCCATCCTACCAGAATATTTGTCGAAGGTCTTCGTACATTTTTGTGCCTCTAGGGTGAATTGAATACGAGGATTCATGGGCTTCTGACAGGATCTTCTGCTTCAAATATGTTTGATTAGGCACACAAATCCTTCCCCTGAATCGGAGGGTACCGTACTGATCCTCCGAGAAATCGGAAAGCTTGACATGTTTCTGCAGACCGGCATCGCCTGGCTGGGCCTTGCGTATTTCTTCCTCAAGTGTAGGGGTAACTTTCAGAATATTAGCAAGGCCTGCCTCAACTATGACTAGGTTGAGCTGAGCAATCTCTTCTTTAAGTTTGGGAGGCAATGATTCCAATATGACATTTAAACTGACGGGCTTTCGACTGAGCGCATCGGCAACCACGTTGGCCTTACCCGGATGGTAATTTATTCCAATGTCATAATACTTAACCAACTCAAGCCATCTTTGTTTACGGAGATTTAAATCCGGATGAGTAAATATATATTTGAGGCTTTTTTGATCGGTAAAAATTTGTCACCTTTTTCCGATGAGGTAGTGTCTCCAAATTTTTAAAGCATAAACCACCGCGGCCATTTCCAAATCATGAGTGGGGTAATTCCCCTCGTAGGGTCGTTGCTACCGTGAGTCATAAGCTACTACCTTTCCATCTTGCATAAGTATGCATCCCAGTCCTTGCCTGGAAGCGTCGCAGTACAACTCAAAGCTGCGGTAGATATCTGGGAGTGTTAATACTGGTGCAGTTGTCAATCGTTTCTTTAAATCAGTGAAACTTTTCTCATAGTCCTTAGTCCATTCAAACTTCTTATCCTTTTTGAGCAGCTCTGTCATGGGTTTAGCAATCTTGGAAAACCCTTCCATGAAACGACGGTAGTATCCGGCTAATCCAAGAAAACTTTGGATCTGAGATACGGTTGCGGGTGGCAACCAGTCGAGCACATCCTTTACCTTGCTTGGGTCCACGGCTATACCTTCAGCGGATAGGACATGCCCGAGGAATCCAACTTGCTTGAGCCAAAACTCACATTTACTGAATTTGGTGTATAACTGATGCTCACGGAGTCGTTGTAACACTGCTCGGAGGTGTTCCTTATGCTCTTCTTCACTTCTTGAGTAAATGAGTATATCATCGATGAAGACGACCACGAACTTATCGAGGAAGTCCATGAATACTTTATTCATCATATGCATGAAGAA
Organism: Triticum aestivum; assembly: GCF_018294505.1. Lineage (NCBI taxonomy): Eukaryota > Viridiplantae > Streptophyta > Magnoliopsida > Poales > Poaceae > Triticum > Triticum aestivum. Next base: position 429,675,590 of record NC_057804.1, on the reverse strand, counting down.
GGCGGGGGCGTTGGTGAGGCCAAAAGACATAACTGTATCTTCATAGAGACCGTAGCGGGTGGTGAACGCGGTCTTGGGAATATCCTCCTTTTTAATTTTGAGCTGATAATATCCCGTCCGTAAATCAATCTTGGAGAATACATTGGCCCCAGTAAGCTGATCAAACAAATCATCAATTCTTGGCAGAGGGTATTTGTTCTTGATTGTGACATCATTCAGCTGACGATAATCCACACACATGCGGAGGCTACCATCTTTCTTGTCCACGAAGATAGCAGGTGATCCCCATGGTGAGGAGCTGGGGCGGATATACCGTTTCTGGAGCATTTCATCAAGCTGTTTCTTTAGCTCCACTAATTCTGATGACGGCATTCGATAATACTTCTTGTGTATTGGTGTGGTTCCGGGCACAAGATCTATTGCAAACTCAAGCTCTCGATCAGAGGGCATGCCTGGCAGTTCTTCTAGGAATACATCAGGAAACTCGCTGACCACCGGAATTAATTCCATTTCAGCCATTGCTATAAAGACCATTTCCTTGGAGGGTATGCTCCTACGAGCAATAAATTTTGTAGTTTGTCCCTCTTGGCCGGTCAAGTTGACTTCTCGGGTCGCACAATTAATGCATACTTGATACTAAGTCAACCAATTCATACCCAAGATAACATCCAACTTATCGGATTCAATAAGTATCAAAGAAGTTGGAAAACAGACTCCGTTGATATTGACTTCCAGATTACGGCAGACTATATTGCTTCTGATTAGAGATCCCGGGGTTTGCACCAGCATATTCTTGCCCAAAAGCGAACAACGAAATTTGTTTTGGGAAATAAAACTCCGAGAAATGAAAGAGTGGGAAGCCCCAGAGTCAAATAAAATTACTGCAGGTATGTTATTAACAGGGAACATACCAATGACAACTTCGGGGTTCTCCTGGGCTTCGTCGGCGGAGATGTGATGAATGTACCCCGTGAGGTCGTGCTGATCTGGGCATACCTCCATATAATGGACTTGTGGCTTGAATGTAGCATTGGTACGATTGTTCGTGGGACACTGCTTGGCATAATGTCCGATTTGCCCACAATTGAAATAGGAATTGTTGCATAGACGATTCTCTAGAACTGGGTTGAGCACGTCATTCTTGACATGGGTGGTGGTCTTGTTAACATTTTGCTGCCAATTGGGCTTGTATGCTACCTGAGTCGGCTGCCAGGTACGAACCTTCTGCACTGGTTGCATTTCTTTTCCTTGCTCAAACTTGCACTTGTGATCATTGTTGGCAGGCTTAGTATCTGATGTAAGCTTGTGTTCCCTTTCAGCAATGAAAGCCTTGTTCACCAGGGTTTGGAAGTCTGGGAAATCAAACATGCAGAGAGTACAACGGAGTTGTGGTTTTAACCCACCAAGAAACCTGCCATCTTTCTTTCCTCGGTGGCCACATCATATTGAGAGTAACGTGACAGATGATTGAATTTCTGCAAATATTCTCCCACCGACTGACTTCCTTGGAGGAGCGCGAGAAATTCACGCTGCTTAGTCTTCATAATTCCCGTAGGGATGTGATATTTCCGGAATCGTTCCTTGAACCTTGAACAGGTAATTTCTTCATCAGCAGTCCACATGGCTTTTTCATTTTCCCACCATATGGCAACAGCGCCTTCAAGATAATGTGTTACAAATGGAAATTTATCCACTTCATCAGTTTGAGCAACCTCAAGCTTCTTTTCCATAGTTTTCAACCAATCATCTGCATCGAAGGGATCAAGGGTCTGACTGAAACTGGGAGGCTTAGTCCTTTGAAAATCAGATAGCTTGGAGTGATGACCGGGATGATTGCCATTCTGTCCAACCACAGCTTGAATACTTCTGAATATTTCCATCAGATCATTATTTCGTCTTTCCTAAAACATATGCAGAATTTGCTCGGTGGAGGGCGGACTTGGCGGTGGAGGCGGTGGTGGAACGTACGGCTCGGGTGAGTGTCCTGCCTGTCATGCGGAACGACGAACAGGAGAACCCTTGCGAACGTTGCTACTGCAGCCTCCTCGCGTCATCCAAATATGATTATTTTCCCAAGGCAACGCAACCGAGATGAGAAGCATTCAAAATAAACAGGGGAGAAGCCAGCAACAAAAATCCAAGTAAAACCGAAATGGCGAAGAAAATACGGCAAATAAAATAAAGTTCGAACATAATAATACATAGACTCATACATGAAAGATAACACATGCCAGGTCCAACTACCCTCATACATGAAACGAAACATCATGATTCGTACGACTACATCCATACTCCATGCTGACGATTGCGAATACTCGGAAGCTCTACTGCTCGGCTGGTGCTGCGGTGTCCTCTCCTGAAGCGGACTCGGATCCTGAACTGACGGGGTTAACTGAGACCTCCGGGTTAAAACTGACACAATGATGGTGCCTCGAGGGCTCTCCCTCTGGGGTAGGTGGAGGGTGAATCATCGGGGCTACAGGAGGGGCGAGGAGTGAAACCCACTCAGCAGGAGCACTAAGTGGACTCACAGTCGTGGTGCCCAACCGACTCGGAGGAGTAACCGGGGAAACAGGGGATCGAGATCTGGCAGGAATATAGGGAGTAAATCCTACCGATGGTGGGGTAGTGGCTAGCTAGCAGAGGCTAAAGCAGTACGGGCGTGACTCAGCTCACGAGCCAACTCGTAGATCAGAAGATAGCTAGCAGTGATATAGCGAGAAAGGTGGCTAGCTACATTATCAGACTCCGGCTCAATGACAGGGAAACGGACACGACCATTATCATGGAGAGAAGGATAGAAGTGGAAACCTGGGTGGTTCTGCATCCGGACCTTGTTGTAACGGAGCTCAACGAGTACCTCGAATGCAGCAAACTGGACAACCTGAGAAGCGGTAGAAGCGTAGCCGCTTTGAGAACTACGAGTGTAAGTGATGGAATCGGAATTGGTGCATAGAGTAACCACGGTGTGATACTCCTAAACTGAGTCAGCTAGACACTCCCGGTACACATGATAGACTGGATCGTCACCGTGAGGGTACAGCCGACGCCACACGTTACGAACGAGATGTGGCGACGTGTACGACATCAGCTGCAACTGGCACGGATACAGCACTGGAGCCATCTACACTCACAGCCATTAGCATGTTAGCATAAAATTAATAATTAGTGCATGCAATGCAACAACCAGCTACAATAGGCTACCGACACTCAACTACAACTCGTATCTAATGTCCAATTAACTCGGCATAGTCTAGCGTGGCCTACAGTCAGCGCGGCTCTGATACCAAGCGTTGTGGCACCCCGGCTCAGAGTGACTGGTTTACCCTGCATTGCCAGCCCAGAGACATTGTCTTCTGGCAACACACAACAACTTGGTATAGAAAAACAACCGCTTTATTTATGCTAGTGGAGCATAGTTCATATTACAACAGTTAGCGAGGCCAAGCGGCACGCACGGTGCGACTGAACAATATGTACATTATTTAATAAACATAAAGGGGCCTCGATCATGACAACTACGCGGCAGCGGAATAACGTTGTAGCGGGACTCCATAGCACAGGGACACCGATGTGGACACGATCTAGACTCGGACAGCTCTCCTTTCCAACGAGACTTTCCTGAAATCTGGCATGACATGCCAGGTCAGTACATTGAATGTATTTGCAAGCTCACAACAAGCATAAACATAATGACAGACAATATCATGATACTTAACCAATTAAATACAATGCAACAATATATATCCAACATGCTGTGAATATTCTCAAGTGGTACTCGTCCCATGGACTGGCTTACCGAACGTGATCATTTCTAGACCACAAACATGAAGAACTCAATGACAGTCTCGTGATTCTTACGGCGATCACAACCCTGACCAACACTTGGTCTCAACCTCAACACGATGGCCTCACTGCCATTACCTTAGTGCAAGTTTCAGTGTGCAAATTTACTAAGTGTTGACCCATGGTGTACCCTACTTTTGAGCGTGTCCGTAACCGCGGACTCGGCTATCGATAGATTAATACACTCTTCAGAGGTAGCGTACTGTACCCACACTACGAAACCCATGGCCTCGCACTCCCATTTGGGTGGACCAACGACATTCCGACGAAACCACTTCATTGTCATGACACTCTCTCGGCCACTCTGACTCAATCCCCATCGGGCTAGTCCTGGGTGGCCCTATGTCTACCTCAAGACACCTCAAACCACCATCGTGGCAACAATCCACTCTGGGACCCAAACACTTAACTCATCAACTGGCACACAAGGTTATGCCTGCTTACAGGGCCAGGGTACAGCACGCCCATAACCTTCCCTAGATGGAGGCACTGACCAGAGGCACGACAATGAAACGCATTAAGGCCGTCCCATACCGGCAAATGTGGTTGCACTGGGAAAAACTCGTTTCAGCGGCACCACGACCCGGTCAACAACATATTCAAGTTGAGTTATTTATCAGGTTCAACTTAAAGTGAAAGTAACCGGTGTCATAATGCCATGCTATGCATCACTAACATATGCATCAAATAACCAAGAGAATAACTAATTCAACTATGCTCCGACGGAGCCATCACCAACTCAAGATCTTCTCTGGTTAAGATCAAACCTCACTTAAACCAGAACCATTTCTAGCAATCTCATCATTTTTCATCATGCAAGAATAATAATTAAACCAATTATTAACATCCATGACTATATCATATTATCATTACTCATATCTAAGTTCTTGTTAGCTTATCAGCAAAATTCATTTCAAACTTTCTGTAAATCAAGCATATTTAACATGACAAGCATCTAACAGAATATAACTATAATAATTATTTAAATGCATGAATAATCATAAGTTCAAGTAGGAAATCACAAATATTGATGTGGCACTATGAAAATGTTGTTGTGGCTTGCCTTAGTGCTGATGAGGTTCACAAATCTCCTTTGATCCTCAAGACAAGCATGCTCTTCTGAAAATAAATAAAACCACAAAAAGAAAACATCAAGAAATCTTCTGAGAATTACCAGAAAATCTAGATAGCAAGGAAAAATCCCATCTTTTGGGTGCTGTTAGATTTTTGGACAAAGAACACAATGCAAAAAGAATCAATGCATTTGGACTTATAGATAAAAAGTTAGGGCTATTTGAAGTTTCCTGGATTTAAATGAATTTGATTTAAAAAGAAAACAGACTGGGGGGTGACATCAAAGGTGTAAACGCCCGGGGCGCCACCACTCATACCGCTTCGCGCGTGTACTGAGTGGCTGACTAGCGGGCCCCGCTAGTCAGGCCAGAAGGAGGGGGAGAAGGAAACGGAGCGAGGCGGAGCTTCGCCGGAGCACACGCCGGCGACGAGGGTTCTTGGGGTCAAACGAGAGGGGGGATCAAAGGAGAAGAAGATGGCGCACCTGCCCATACCCGTAGCGTGGCTAGAGGTGACCGGACGGCATCGGAAATGGCCTCTCCAGCGGAGGCAGAGGGCAGCGGTCGCCGGAGACGAAGACGACGGTGGCTCGGGGCGGCTCCAGGGGCTCCAACAGGGTGGAACACCCTCAACGAAGAGTGGCGGAGGCCCTGGCAGGGTCGTCCTGGCCTGGGAGGGGCTGGAGCTGCGGGGACGATCCGAAGGGGATCGCCGGCGAGCTCGAGCTTCGGGACGGCAGCCCGTGGCCTGCCCGGCGGGCTGCGGCTTCTACAAGTTTGTGGAGGGTGTGGGAGTAGTTGCGGGTGCTCAAAGAGGCTGGGGGTGGCGGCATTTATAGGCGGGCGGCGAGGAGGGTTCGGGCTCCGTCGAAGGACACCCGTCCATGGTGCCCGGCAACGAACGGCGCCAGCAAGAGAGGGGGAAGACGACGGAGGTCACGTGGGAACTATTGGCGGGCGTGGACGAGCACAGGGACGAGGGAGAAAACGATGAGCACAGTGCACCACGCACTGTGTCATTGGCCGGACCGTGCCCATGCCCGCTATGGCGAGCTCCGGTGTCGGCGAGTGCCAGGGGGGAGTTAAGGGAGTGGAGACTAGGATGGTGGCAAGGTTTGGCATGCTCGGGGATGCAGGGCAGCGAGCACGCGCTCAACAGAGCGCTAGGCGTCACGCAGAGCGCGTGTTTTGCATGCCAGCACGCCCGGATGAACACGGTCACCGCATGAACCATGACATTAGGCTGCGTGTAGTCCTTGGTAGTTTGAAGTGTTACCATGGTTTGGCTTGGATCCAGGTGCAATAGAAATGGATTTGTACTGCTAGCAAGTTTCTGGACGGTAACTTTGGAGATTTACTCTGATCAAACCACTGGGAGTTAAGGGCTGAGCTTTGGAGGCTTGTTTACACTTACTAAGGTAAATAGGCACAAGAAAAACCAGCTACAATGGAGCTAGTAAAATGGTAGTTGCTGTCGAAACTACCATTTCTGTCCAAAAATGAATTTATTTTCTGTAGATAAAATATTCCAAAGAGTGGTGAAATTTTTTTGCACATAAAGGTGCCCTAGGGTCCAAAGAATAATTGGGATTTTTCTCAGTATTTTTGGGGCAAGAAAACTTAGGGTTGCTTTGGAGCACAAAGGGCTAACTAGGGTTTTGGAGCGCAAAATGAATATTTTTCATTTAAGAAAAATGTCCCAAGCAATATTTTGAGTTGATCCAGAGGTGAAATGATGGTTTTGAGGAGGAGAGGGAGCACTTGGGTGAAAGTCAAGGAGTACCCAAGTGGTTAAGTCCAAATGAAGTGATTCAAAAACTCCAAATTCAAAACCAACTCAACTGAAAACCAGGCAAAGAAAAGAGGGCAAAAACCAGATTGTCATAGGTGGCACTGAATATCCCTACTAGAAGAATAGAATGTGCATGCATCTTGAAGCCATTGATGTCGATCTATGGTATGTCGTCAAGAACGGCGTTCCCAAGACTGGTGAAGGTGTTACCCCTGCTGATGTCAAGAAGTTCGTTCAACTGGATTCTACCACCAGGAACATCATCTGTGGTCATCTGACCAAAGGACAGTATGGCCGTGTGAGTGCTCTGGAAACATTCAAGCTAGTCTGGGACTGGCTCTCCAAGGTCAATCAAGGCGTCTCAATTCAGCGAGATCAACGGATCAGTACTCTCCGCAACCTCTTCAACTGTTTCAAGAGACACGACAATGAGAACGTCCAGCTCACATTTGATCACCTCACTGATATCACAAATGAGCTCCAAGCACTCGGGGCCACTGAGATTACGAAGCATGAAATAGTGAAGACACTACTGAGATCTCTTGACCAAGCTTTTAAATAGCGGATAGTGGACTGGTTGCGGATTAAGGTCCGTGTACGGGAATGCGAATAGCGGGCGATATTGCGGGCGCTATGTCCACATAGCCAATTTTTAAAAAACACTCATAAATTTGAGATTGTTCTATATATTTCTAGGCCATTGACAAAAATATGACACTTAATTTGAAAAATCATCATTTATATAAGAATATAAACTATAACTGAACAACATTTGGTCGTGCAACCATGCAAGCAAGACACATTTACCAAATAGATTACACAACAGAATAACAAGGACTTATATAGCGGGCGATATTGCGGATAGCGGACCATATAGCAGTCTAACAAGTGATATTGCGCCCGCATCATGACAACACGCTATTTTCCAACGCAACCTTAAACTAATAGCGGCAGGGTGACGCTATCGCTATTGCGGCCGCAATAGCGGAGGTAGCGGATGCAATTTAAAAGCTTGCTCTTGACAACTCATTTGACACCTGAGCCCTGATGATACAAGAACGCCCTGACTTCAAGACTCTCGATCCGTCTGACATACTTGTGAGGCTCAACACACATGAGTACCAGCTATCTAAGAAACGAGATATCTATGGCCCCAACTATGGCCGAACTCGCGCTTTGAAGGCAAAGGCTGCTGGTTCCTCATCTGAAGAAGAATCTGACTACAGTTCTGGTGATCCTAAAGATATTGGAAAGGAGCTTGCTATGCTTGTGAAGAAGTTCTAGAAATTCACCAACAAGAAAAGCTTCAGAAAGTCTTCACGATCCAGCTCAAGGAATGATGAAGCATCCACCTATGACCACAAGAAGAGAACCTTCCACAAGTGCAAGAAACCTGGTCACTACATCTCTGAGTGTCCACAGTGGGACAATGAGAAGAAGAAGAAGAAGAGCAAAGAATATGATTCTGATGACAAGAAGAGGAAGAAGAAATCCTCAAAGTATTCTTCTAAATCTTCTTCCAAGTCTTCATCACACAAGAAGAGCTGATCGGGCAAGGCTCGTGCTTTTGTTGGCAAGGAAATGGATTCAGAGGAGGAGTCTGCTTCAGAGGAGGCGCAGGTGGAGTCTGAGGAGGAGTCCGACTTTGGTGTTGCGAGTCTAGCTCTAGCTATAGCCTATGTCGCCAAGTCCATCTTCAACACTGAAGACAATGGCTCCGTCACCAACGCTGATGATAATGACAAGGACGACTCGGCTCCCACCTACTGCTTTATGGCACATGGTGCCAAGGTAAACTCACGTGATGCTTACTTTTAGACATAAAGTGAAGATGACTCTGATGGTGAATCCAAACCTAGTTACAGAACACTTGCTAAAATTGCAACTGAACAACAGAAAGCCATGGAACATACTCAAAACCTGTTAGACAAAAGCGATGACCTGCTGGACACGGAAATTACCAAGTCTCAGTCCTTAATTGAGGACATCAAAAATCTTCATGTTAAGTACCAGGAACTTGAAGGTCTACATGAATCGCTCTCAACTTCTCATAAAAAACTTTCCTATGATTATCTTCAAAGGAAGCAGGAACTTGAGAAATTGAGGTCGGCCCATGAAGATCTTCAAAAAGAGAACGAGTCACTTCGCGCTCAACAGATCAGTTCCGCTCAGGAAGAATTTGAACCATCGTGTCTAAAATGCATTGAGCCTGATAATGCTGCCTCTATTGCTGAATGTTCTACTGCTACTACTGTTGCAATATCTTCAACTGCTGATGTGGTAACTAACCCCTCTGCTGAGGATACCACTACTATTGCTGATGAGAATGCCAGGTTGAAGACACTGCTTGAGACAGGGATGTACAAAAGTCTCAAAGGGCATCAGACATTATGTGATGTCCTCAAAAAGCATATTCTGAACCGAAACCCTAGTAAAGAGGGTGTTTGGTTCGAGAGGAAAATGAGTGTTGATGGGTCGTACTGGAAGCCTGAGCGGTACCCCAAAACCACATGGGTTGCTGCAAAGGAACCTTCAGTAGATCCATCCACCTTATCTGGTTTCACTCGTGCTAACCCTATTATCATTGATGAATCCTTTGATGCAAACTATAAATTGTTTAAGAATCAAAATGGTGAAGTGTTTGCCAGGTATATTGGTACTAACTGCAGGAATGGGCCACCTATGAAGAAGATATGGGTACCCAAAAGTTGTCTTGAGAATCTTCCGATGAATGTCATCTTGACACCACCTGTGAAGAAGATAAACCCCATACCAAAGGCTTCATATGGTCCTAAAGCTTCATACAGACCGAGGACTCATCTGAGTCACCCTAACGTGAATGTTTTGCAGGGAAATCATACTCGGACCCATGAATATGAGCGTGTTTCCTCAAACCAATATGTTCATAGAACTAAGAACTTTTCTGCTTATTCCTATGAGTATTATTCACCTCCTGCAAGGCTATTTACTAGGGTTCCAAAGCCGAAGTTCTCAGATGCTGCACTTAGACTCATTGATTCTAAGCCACCCCTAAAAATGTGGGTGGTTAAGAAAACTTAACTCTCTTTTGCAGGGAATGGTCTCCAGCCGAAAATCTAAGGCGTCCAATGCTAATGCTGGGGACCTTAAACATCTCATGGGGCGCAAGATAAAATGCCCAAATGGTCTTACTTTGTATTTCGTTCCGGGATTCCTTGACAGTCATCCTATCTAGCCTAACCAAGATCTGAATTTCCATGTTCCACTTGTTCGTCAAATGTTTATGCTTCACAACTTGCTTGGTGAAGCCTATCCCCCAAACTGCATAGTAGGCTATGACACCTCGTACTTCAGAATGGATTATGGACAGTGGATGCACTAACCACATGACTGGCGATCGAAGTCTCACTACAAAAACAAATACACTTCCGTGATGATACGTGTTTGTCACAGTAGGTCGCATTTTTTGTCATGCATGTGCATCCATGACAAATTTATGACAGAATCAAGATAGTCATACCTGTGCTGTCGTAGAAGTGTTCCATGACATTACCAAAATTATCATCACGGATAAATCACGCGTCACAGAAGTGCTTTCGTCAAGGGTGACCGACACGTGGCATACACCGTAACGGAACGCCGTTAAGCTACCGGGTCGGATTTTGGATCCGATAACCCGTTAACAGCCTCGGCCAATGGGGATTTTCCATGTGTAAAATCATCATTGGCTGGAGGAAACACGTGTCTGCTCATCGTTGGGACAGATGTCATCCACTCATTGGACGGAAGGCGCCTGTGATACGTCGACACGTGGCATGGACCAACAGAGGCCCATTCCTGTGAAAAGGCCGGCCCGTTTGACTTGGTCAAAATGTGGTGGGCCGGCCCATGGAAAGCCTGTTAACGGCTTGTTTGCATATATCCCATTTACAGCCCGCTAACCCAAGGCCCGTTACGCCCTATCCAAATTAGGCCCAGTAGCGTCATATGGGCCACCCAATATGATTCCAGCCCGTTTTCACTTCTGGCCCACGTATGGCCCATGACGTCTTTCGGCCCATATGAGGCCCTATGTAACTCTTGGCCTATTAACAGCCCGTGGTGAAACTGGCCCGTAATGAACAGTGTATGACTTTACACCCATTAACGGCCCGTGGTGAAACTGGCCCGTAATGAACAGTGTATCACTTTATACCCATTAACGGCCCGTTATTCTGTTGGGCCGTTTTCAGCCCATGCTATCTTTCGGCCTTCTCGGAGCCCATTCATTCTTGGGCTCATTTCCAGCATTTGTTTACTTATGGCCCGTTACTGTCATTTTCTGCTTGTGGGCCAAATTCAGCCCGTGGTTACAGTCGGCCCGTTTGTGGCCCGTTAATACGTTGGGCCGTTTTCATAGCGTCATGAAATGCGGCCTATTAACGATGGCCCGTTATGGTCGGCCTATGAACGGACGATTCCAACTCTAGCCCGTTTACGGCCATAATGCGGCCTGTTATTGGCCCATGTTATCATACTGCCCTTATAAGGCCCATTGATGATACGGCCTATAGAAATCCCATTGTTTCTACGGGCCTTAGAAGGCCCATTGTTTCTACGGCCCGTAGAAGGCCCACTATTTCTACGGCCCGTAGAAGGCCCACTGTTTCTACGGCCCGTAGGAGGCCCAGTGTCACTACAGTAAATATTAGCCCATGGTTATTGTAGCCTAGTTTTAAAAAATAGGTTATTGCAGCCAATAGCAAACCTCGGAAAAAGAACTGCAATGACTACAAGCAAACAAATAAACAAGACAACAAGGAAATAAATAAGCAAGCAACTTATGCTAGGCTATCACAGCTATCACATATTACATCACTGGGCATCAAAGTTCGCCACGAGTGCAAATAAACGCGCCGACAAAAGAATATACAAAACTGAGAGCACTTCAGAAGGCACTAGGCCTGGCCAGGTCGGGCCCCCCAAACAGCTGAAGAAGCTGAGTAGACCTCAGTTGTGTCAACGATAGATGCATCAACACTAGATTTAAGGCTTGATGGTGCGCACTGCAGTCCTCTGACATCTTCATTGCATCTTTGACTTCAAGTCGGAGCTGAGCTGAAGCAAGCCTTTCCGCTTTAAGTTGAGACTGAAGAAGTCGAACTGATTGAGGCAGCGACTGCACAGAGGTTGTCTCACACCTGCTGGTGAGTAGCTTCAACTCACTGTCTTCATCAAGACAGGACCTTGGGGTCATCTCGCTGTCCTCAAGATGGTTTGGCTCACTATCTTCCCTAAAGTTCTGCCTGGCGTAAGAGATACGACTCTGAAAGAGAAACAAGGAGACACGTAACAGGTTTCACAATTATATAAGCAAATAAATGGATCTGTTCTGCATAAGGAACATGTTTTTACAACTACAATTTGAAACTGGTAGTTGTTGCAAACATCCAATCAGATGTAAACAGCAAAGCAAACAGCAGTGGAGGAAATGATGCCTATCCAAATCTATACTAGAACAAAGTTTGAAGGCTTGAGAAGGATGAACTTACATTACATGTTAACACGGGCTGGACAAAGCCCTTCTCCATGTTGATGGAAGGATAATTCAATAAATTCCCCAAAGAAAATTCTTTATAAGCGTTGCCATTATTCTACATTTTGCAAAGAGTAAATATAGATCAAATAATATTGGAAGAAACAGAGGATAATGAAGCTCAGGTGCAGACTGATGATACATAATCAAATAGCAATTAATTAAGTACAGCGTTACAAGGCAAAAGGGAGAGAGGTACTGACAAGAGCAATGCAGAGCCCATTATTGTTTTGAGATCGTATGATCCTTTGAGCAAGGAGATTCATCTGAAATTAGTTTTCATACAAGAGAGAAGGTAAGGCACAAGCAGAAATTTAGGAGTTCAAATTTTGAATTGATATCATAGACAGTACCTGACGCTGGGCTCCCAGCAGTTCTAATAGGGGTTTGGCCACTGGAGTAGGGGTAAAGTGTGGTACAGTTGGGCCTGTGTTTTCTGTGGCTGCTGATCTATCTGATTTAACAGGTATCACTACCTTTTCCAAATACCTAGTTTGTACTCCTTGAGGATCTGCACTCACCCTCTTCCTTTTGGACATCTATTACGAAAGAACAACATTTGACTGGAAAAACATAGTGTGACGACACATGGAATAGGTACAGAAAATGGATAGGTATGGCATATACTCATATATGATGCTTAAACTAAGCAGATGGTGTAACAAAGTAGAAGTAATGCAAGAGGTCAGATGCAAAATATGTGCGACCAATACAACTTTGCAAAGTTAGAGCAAGCACCTTGATGGGTGAATAAGATAGGCCATCCTCCACCATGCCAAGTTTGTTAGCCAGTGGATCGTTCCGCAATATTCCTCTCGTGCGCCCATTCTCATATTCATTTTGATAATGTTCAATATCTGACATGCATGAAAACATAAAAACAAGTGAGATTTTCTTTGTAATGCAGAAGTGATTCTAATCCAATACTGCCTCCCTGTAAACCCCTTTGTGCTATCTCTGCAATTCTTTTAAAAGATGCCATGCATGCTGTAATTTGTTGTGTGCATTAATATAATGTGGCCTACTACTCAAAATATGAGAGCTCCAGAAGTGATGACACTTCGCAGATGATAGCTTCAACATATAGTAAAGAAGAACAAGTCGACCTGACCTGACAGATTCAAAATATACTAAGGGAGAACAACTCGACCTGACCAGTCGACCGCAAGAGAAGAGTATCATCTTAAAGAAGAGCAGAAGAGCAAGCAGATTGAAGATATTACAAGTCTTTCAATACAATGTCGGTTGGCCACCCATGATGAACCAGAGCGCACAGAGAAATACTATTCTTTCCGGTCTCTCCATATGTGGCTCACATGCATTTCGAAACTAAAGTAGGAACATTTAGCTAACCAATTAAACATCTCTCAGTTTTACTAATATCAGCAATAATATCAGATATGAATTTGTACAACTAAGCTTGTTTAGCTCGATGGGTGGAGCAGTGCTATTACGACACGAACCACGTAGGCTGATTGTGGTCATCATAAAATGGGGAAAACATAAGCATGATGAGTACAGTGTTGACCGTGGCAGTGGGATGGCAGATCTGAAGCTGCAAACCGCGCAAAGGGTAGTTAGCAACCGATGTTTGCTTTGAAATAACAACTAAGATTTGGTATGGACAAGAAAGTACGGTCAACAAGTGACAAAGAAATGCAATTATGCTGTCTCTCTATATGTCGCGACATGCATTTGGAAACTCAAGTGGGACCTTTAGCTAACCAATTAAATGTGTCGGTTAACTAATATCAGTATCATATCACAATCATATTTGAACAACTAAGCTTTCGAATTCTGAGTGTTGTGTTGTTTAGCTTGAAGGGTGGAGTAATGCTAGTACGACAGAAAGCACCTACGCAGATCATAGTAGAGTAGATAAAAGGGGAAAACCCTAAGCATCAAGAGAAAAATCAGGAAAGTGGAACTAGCTGGACCAGTGGGTGGCGCACATGCTTTTCGAAACGAATATAGGAACATTAGGTGACCAATTAAACGTTCTCTGTTTTAGTGATATGAGCATCATATCAGATTCGTATTTCAACACGTAAGCTTTGGGTTGAGGTCTTGAGGAGCAGTGCTAGCACGACACGAAGCACCTACGATGATGGTAGTGAATATAAAGGGGGGAAACCATAAGCTTTACGAGTATAGTGCCCGTGCCATGGCGGATCTGAAGGTGCAAACCGGACAAAGCTACTTCGCAACCAATGTTTGCTTTCAACTAGCCACTACGATTTGGTACGGACAAGAAAAGTACAGTAAACAAATTACGATCTATTTTCGGGTGAGATCAATAACTTAAGCACATATGGAAGAGTACCACCTCTCTTGCGACGCCGTGTAGGCCTATGCTGATACGTTGAGGGTGCTGCGGGTGCGATGGCTGTCGGCGGCGGGGAAGAAGACTTTAGACGGCAGACGGCCGGGTCGGGGGATATATCCTGTTGCCGTGGACGAGGCGGTCGTAGGAGCGGCAACGGCAAGGTGGACGACGGCGCCGATGAAGCGAGAGGAGGCGATGAAAGGATCCTGGTCCAGCGCCGTGGATGAGAGACGTCCATCTCTTGCAGTGGACGACGGGGTAGGGGTAGCGGCTCCGGCAAGGTGGAGGATGGGGTGGCGGACGGAGGAGGCTGGCCGCAGTGCGGAGGTTGTCGTGCCGCCGACGGTGTATGAATGGGGAAATGGAGGGGAGGGGGGATCTCAAACTTTGGGACGCGCTTCTCTGAAATGGGGGAAAGTTACGAACTTATCCCCCGTTTAAAATTTCGGACATCGCGTCGGTTGGGGATAGGACGGTAATCTCGCATCTCCCAAATATTTGCCGGTAACTATTTCGGGCGAGGAGAGGGTGTTTTGCCGCCCACGGTTGGCGCCCACGGTGTATGAACGGGGCTGACAGGTAGGGCGGTTGTGTCACGTCTGATGGAAGTTACACATCTGCCCCTATTTAAAATATTAGCCTACATCGATTTCGGACGAGGAGAGTTTGTTTTGCCGCCCACCGTGTATGAATGGGGAAATGGAGGAAGAGACACATGTCTTTCGGACGAGCTTGAATCAAATGTGTTTTGCCGCCCACGTTTGGCGCCCACCGTGTCTGAATGGGCTCAGAGGCCGTCGTGTCACGTCTGATTGAAGTTACTAGTCTACCCCTATCGACAGCAGTGTAAATCCGGTCGATAAGGATGTCAAGTGTCAGGGGTAGACAGTAATTTCCATCTCGCAAACACTTGCTTCGGGCAGCCCACAAATTATAGTGGGTGTTTAGCCGCTTCGTTCAAAACTTGGGAGAATTAGCATTCACGTTTGCCCTGGGACCTGGCAAACTAAATTCAAATCCAATTTGTATTCGATTACGAATATCCACAGATAATTATACGTTTTGTTATTTATTTCTTCAAAACCACAACAAAGATTTATTCCACCTTTATATATGATTATGATTTAGAAATGTCGTGATCTTCGAATTCAGTAGGTTGGATACACTCTGAGTCAAACAGTTATTTCATCCAATACAATATGCTCACACGAAAAACAGTTCACCTTATGTCAATCATACAAGTACTGAGGATTACCTCGCCTAAAAAATTCGGATCATTACAACACATGGACAACATAGGGGGTCTTGCAACATAATCCATTCAGAGACATGACACAACATGCAAGTACAATAATCTAATGACAATTTCAACTGGTATCTAAAGAAGAACCGGGATTACCTTGGGCTTCAGATAGCAGAAACAGCAGGACCTCCTCCGTCTTCAAATGCAACATTCTTACTTCCTCCAATTCTTGGGTTGCTTGCATAATGCGTGCCGCTAATTCCGTAATTTCCAGCCTCAAGATAAAGATTACCTCATTCATGGCAGCCACACCATCTCTTTCTGCCTCTAGTAGAGCCTCAAGCACTATAATATCTGTGCTCAGACTGCTCTCCGGCGGTGTTGCCTCTGAACTGCTACCATCTGGTAACATGGATGGCGCACTGCTTCCACAAATAGATTCTGGGGTTGTACATTGTGTCCTAGTGTGAACGGCATCCTGAAAGGTTTCCGCTGGACATAAGTAAGAGATAGTTATCGTATGATCCAGGCAGTAAGCTTACA
Organism: Triticum aestivum; assembly: GCF_018294505.1. Lineage (NCBI taxonomy): Eukaryota > Viridiplantae > Streptophyta > Magnoliopsida > Poales > Poaceae > Triticum > Triticum aestivum. The sequence goes on along the minus strand of NC_057804.1, from coordinate 429,659,213 downwards.
TGGTAAACGACGGACGAATTATTGCCGAGCATGGCAAACTATATTTAAATGGTTCGAAGCAGCATCAGCCGAAAAGAAATTAAAATGGTAAGATGAAACTAGGGATGTAAGTGGCAAATAAACGACATCCGCCAGTCCCATCTAGTTAGTTTTTGCTACCTCCCTAGTTCATTTTCCTCAAAAAACAAAAACTCTTTTGAACTATCATACCACTAGTGGACTTTAATCGGGATTAAACGGGACCCAGTTGACATCCCTAGTTGAAAGGGAGTGTACAACCGCTATATTTAAGTTGCCAAGGCATCTAAGCAGTTGAAATAATCTGAGAAAGCACTTAACAGTGTGGCCTCATATAAACTACGAAGACAGTCTTGTGATGAAGTTGAGAGGAAAAGTTAAGGACTCAAATGAAATAGGCATGCATTTCTTTACGATAGTACAGCAGGCACTGCTGACATATTGGCCAACTCAGGTATAGCGTAACAACAAACAAGCATTCGAATCAAGCAATACAGCAAAGCAGACAACTGAACTATTTGTAATTCGGTAGGATTACACGTTGAGGGCACAAGCCAAGAAAGCAGCCCACTCGCATTACATTTCACATGTACTAAAACACACTGGCTTACCATATGTTGCTGTGAAGCCTAGCTGCTGTTGCAATGTTCTTTGAAGATATCGTCAGCATCCCGTGGTTGCAAATCTAGTTGTTGTAGTTTATTCTGCACCATCTATTTAGGTAAAATTAATTTTAATCGCATGCACTGGTCCGAATTGATCATCAATGGTTCATCTAAACTAATGAAAGAAGGGTGTGTGCATACACGACAATATATCTGCTTCCCTCTATTTTTATGCTTGTTCGAGGTGCCAGCCCCAAAAGAACAAATATTTTGCTTGATGGGGTTGGCAGCTCCATAATTAATAGAAGCATCAAATTAGTCATGCAACTTGGGAAGATCAAGAACACACAAACAAGTAATGAACAGAGGCTCGGAGCAGTGATGTAATAGCTAGCATCAGAAAATGTAGGGTAAAACGAACAAAAAGCAGCGGAACCACATGCTAGTTTGCTGATGTGTAATTAAGCATAGAGAACATTAAGCAGTCTGATGGAACCAACAGGTGGCATCAGAACAAAACTAAAGCATATTAACTATATGTGCACTGGTATGTAATTTAGCACATGTAACATGTTCACTGCCAGAAGTATGGCCCTACAGGTGCAAGCAGAATAACGCGTCTCATGAAAAACTGAATGATGCCCTGAAGAAATTCAAAGGTGCGGTGCTTATGCTAGGAAAGTGAACGTAGGCGCCGGCCGTTGGATAATAGTACCTGATTCTCGGCGGCGTATGGGTATCGTTGTCATACTTGATAGCTAAGGATCGTCGATGGTGCTCGTGTTGCGGTTGAGTTTGGGCCGGCTGTCGCCGTCGCTGAAGCGGCTCCGGTGCTACGGTTGCGGCGCCTGTCGACATACAAGAAAGCTCATCTGTGGTAAGTGAACAGTTGCACGATAAAGAGAAAAACCGAAGGAGTACAAATCGAAATAACCTGATGAGGCTGCGGCGTCGGTAAAGCAGGGCCGGTGGAGTTGAATATGGCGTCCGTGGAGCGGGTCCGGTGCAGTGGACGAAGGCTTCGGCGGGCGCGTTGTACAGTGCTTTCGGTGAGGCGGATCTGTTGCGGCGGACGAGGGCTTGTATGAAGGGCCAGCGAAGGGGCGGACGAGGGAGTCAGTGAAGGGCCTACGCTGTGGTGGACGAGGGCGCCGGTTAAGCAGATCCGGTGCGGTGGACCATGATGGCGGTCAAGGAGATCTGGAGCGGTGGACAAGCCAGTCGCTGAAGCGGCTCCGGTGAAGTGGTGAGTTGGCAGTTGGGGGTTCCAAGGTGCGGAAGGTAGATCCGGCGGGGTGTGAGGTCCACCGCTGCGGCGGAGGACTAGATTCGGCGGCTTGCCGTGGTTGGGGGGTCGGGGAGGGGAAGGGGAGGGGCTCTGGGGAAGAATGTTGGGGGCAAAGAGGGGAAAACAATGGAGTTACCAAAGCAGCCCTTTTCCGTTCATGTGGCAGGGGTAAAACAGGAATATCGCAGGGCTAAACTTTCGGGCGCGTGATATTTCGATGTGAGCGGGAAGTTTGAAAGCTTTTGGCGCCTAAAATTATAAGTATTCTGCTCTCGTACGGCCGACTATGATATCATGGCCGACAATTTGTTTGTTTTGCACGCAAAAAAAATGTGCAAGTTTTGAAAATCAATGTCTCCAACTCGAAACTTAGATTGTCCATTCAATTCAAATATGGATCATTGAGCTACTACAAGCAAATACCATCATACGGTCCAATTCAAATGAAATTCCAAATGTGTTTATCCTAAATATGATGACAAAAGCAAAAATGTGTATGTGTATGAATAAAGTGGATGATTATAAAGTTTGAACATGCCCGTATGTGTATATCTCTAGGTTTGATATATGAATTTGAAATCACGAAATCCCGGCTTAAAAAATGTACCTCCGTTTAAATGAATTACAAAAGCTAATGATGGAGTCGAATTCCAAAATTCCAATCTTAGGTTTGTAATTCTGGTACATCAAGGTATATCACGCATGTTCAAAAGTATCGTTATCTCATAGTACAAACTGTGAAACAAATTGATCAACCATGAGTGCACAATATCTCAATTACGCTAAAGTCCCTCAAATATAGACACCTCACTCTTTATCTGAAGTCAACCCCCCCCCCACCACCACCACACACACACACATAGAGAAGTCGTTCTCTCCCCCAAACACCAACACACGAGCACATTAACACCCCTCTCTCTTGTAAAGTCCGGACCCCAACATAGGTCTCTATCACTTTGTCTCTCGGGCATGCACACATCTCTTCCCTCACTCTCTAGGTCTCCCGCTATCTCTCTTACCCAAGCACACGCACTATGTAGAGTGTATATTTCCCATACACACAAAACGTCGCCCCCAAACGTCTATCTCCCTAGTTATGTGGTTCTCGCGCACTCACCTCACACACCACCCCCACTGCAAACAAGCACACTTTGTCTCCTTGTGCACCACTCTCCTCTTTCTATCTCTCCCACATGCGGACCCGCCCCAGCTCCTTCCCTGTATACATATATGTCGTGACTCTTTGCATAGCTCCCTAATGTATAATCCTTCTCGATTTCGCACATTGTTCTTTACACCATCTATTCTAGATCTCTCATAAAGTCCCTATCACACACACGATGACTCGCTTCCCCTGCGTCTCCGTTCATAGGCCAATTTCGAACAACATCACATTGTCTCCCTATCTATACGCCATTTATGGACACAAACGACCCCTCTCGCCCCCCCCCCCCTCTCTCTCTCTCTCTCCCTCCCTCCCTCCCTCTCTCTCTCTCTCTCTCCCTCTCCCTCTCTCCCTCCCTCCCTCCCTCTCTCTCTCTCCCCCTCCCTCCCTCCCTCTCTCTCTCTCCCTCTCCCTCCCTCCCTCCCTCCCTTCCCCCTCCCTCTCTCTCTCTCTCTCTCCCTCCCTCTCTCTCTCTCTCTCTCTCTCTCTCCGTCACTAGCTCTCTCTTTCTCTCGCTCTCACACCCCTCTCCCACACACACACTCGATGTCTCTTCCAAATAGTCTGCTCCCCTCGCCTGCACCCATGCTATCTCGCTACTACACACGTCACACAATTCCCCCTTCCCTTATACTAGGTTTACATCATCAGTGGTCTCTCTACTCCACATACACTCTCTCCCTGTCACACACAAACGCGTGCACAAACACACACAAACACACACAAACACCCATTTATCTGGATCCTCATCTCTCCCCATGTCCGCATGTGTATCTCACACACTCACTCTCTAATTATGTATATGTGTCTCCACGTTACACAACACAAAGCCACATGTACATGTCTCTCTCTATCCTCCACACACATAGACACAAAGAATCTGTTATCATTGCCTCAGTCTCTAACATATCGCACACGCACACTGTCTCTCTCTCTCTCTCACACACACACACACAAACACGCTCAACAAGGGTTTCCCCGTGAATAACTTATCGTCTACTCATCAACAGTTGTGGCAGTACGGCGAACACGAGACGTGAAAAAGAATAAATCTACACGTGCTTAGACCACCTAGTATGACTACTAGGACTAGAGCAAGCCAAAAAGCGCGCCGCCGTCACCCCCTCCTTGTCGGCGACGGGAAAATCTTTGTTTTACACAGTCGAGAAGTCATTGTGCTAAGGCCCCACATGCCGAGGCGTTGAATAGAATGTAGATGCTAGTTTACGGAAGCAAGTATCGATAATACGTTTGTATCTCCATACTTATATTTCTTCTCTTATAAAAAACCGAGTTGGTGATGATGGTACGTGTGCCATCTTGCAATATAGACCGTCCGATCTATATCTGACGGATGGAAATTAAACTAAAAGATACCCGCACCCCTCTCCACATTTGCAGACAAGGCCTTCCCTCGTTCATCCTTATCTCCAACAAACCTCATTGTTGAGCAATTAAGAAAGGAAGCCTCTGGAACAAACTGGCCTGGTGGCCGCTGCCGGCGTCGTCAATCCCCATGCCTCCGCTCAGTCCGACCACCAACCACCACCACACCCCACTCCTCTTCACCTTATCTCATATTTCTCGAGATATCATTAGTTTTTACACATGGGATTACTCCCGCAAGGGTCAATCACAACAAGTGTTTTATAAAAAAATGCATCTTGATGTTCCGTGCAATGCACGGATCTTGCTAGTACTCCTACACAAGACTAAGTTGGTGATGCTGGTGTGTCTGCCATCCGTCGTTTCTGACCATTAGATCTACATCTAACGATTGTGAGGTAAGTTGTTGCCTTTTCTCACCAACATCCCACTTGTCTACCAATTTGCAGAAAAACCCATAATTAGTATCTTAAAACCAACCACATCCCTCCCTGACCTCACCAAAACAGCCCAAGGAATATATTCTAATTGAAACATAATATATCTCTAGTGACATATGTATATCAAAATTAGAGTGTTTTGTACCAAGTTTGTGAATAAGTATTATTCTAATTATGATTCGTTGCAACGGACATGAACATTGCTAGTATTTCCAACCATGCATTTTTTCCTAGTATTCCATAGTTTCGAGTTTTCCATCAAGATATTAGTCACTCATGGTTGATATTTACTTTCAATCATGTACACATATGCACTATGTAACTAGCCTTGCTTATTGGCTTCCAAAGCTTAACTTTCACTCCTACTTACAATATGTAGAGTATTTAACAAAAAACTACCACTTTCAACCAGCCCTAGGAAGAATCTATTGTACAAAAAATAGCAAAAACATACCCAAAATTTCTTAATCCACGCCAAAAACTACTACCTAGTACTCCTACCGATTAGGTTCGTTTAAACCCATTTATGACAGGGTTGGCCCACACGTCCGTGCTGACGAGGCAGCTTAAACCAACACATTTTGTTTGACCGTTGACACGAGGGACCCACATCTGACCTTCTATCCTGTTATTCCCCCTCAAATCATTATTTTTCCTGAACATTACTTCAAACAGTACTGATGCGTGTTCGTCGGTGGCGCCGGTGATGAGCGAGTTGGCCGCCGCTCCGCCGGACGGGCCGGACGCCGCGCTGGCCTCCGCACGGGTTGGCAGGCTGGCCCGAGCGTGACTCACGAGCGAGCAAGCCGCCGCGCTGGCCTTCGCTCGAGCCAGATGGCTGGCCTTAGCGCGGCGCGCGCGAGCAAGCCGCCGCGCTGCCGTGCCAATCTAGCTAGCAAACCTTGCAGACAGGCAGCTGGACGGAGCTATCTTGGCTAGCTAGCGGCCGCTAGCGCCGGACGGAGCTAGAATCCGGACTGCCGCAACATGGGCTCCGCACCGCCGGTGGTTTTGACCTCGCCTTCTGCCGGCGGCGGTAGCTGCGTCCCATGGCCGAGGATGACTAGGTGGACGGGCCGGAGGTAGGAGGTCACTCGAGGATTTTTGTTGGTAAGAGCATGTACAATGGTTGATAAGGTAGTCTTATCTTAAGTCTGCCACGTATGCAAGTGGTAGTAGTTTCTTGGCATTTTAGTGGTTTCTTGCATTATTAGGGGTTTCTTGTAAGGAACAATGTACATACTACTAGCGACAAAAAGCGATTCTAGGTTGCGTTGTACTCCAACGAGTACTACCAGTGGTCGCGAGAGTGTATACCTCGTTTTGTGGGTTCGATGCCGGCCGAACGCATGGCGGCCTTTTAAAAAAAATAGTACTACTACACTTTGCTGCGAGCCAATATTTTACACCGGTAGTTTGAGTTTTGAAGTCAAACGGACGTGCGGCCCCACAATCTGGGTGCACTGGACAGCCTAGCCACGTGAACGGGTTTTCCTTCCCAGCATCCCGTGGCTCGCGTGCTCGCCCTGGCCGCACCTCGCTTGCATCTTCCTCATCAGCTAGTAGCATATTTAAACTAGCGCCTCCCAATTAAGCCTGAGGAGCCGGAAAAGCCTGGCGGGGCATTGGGAACTATGCAATATGGCTCTGTATGTAAAGTGTTGTACTACTAGTACTCTGTAGCTTGTGGCGTTGCACACATGGACTTCACTCCATTATCGGCTCTACTATAAAAGAAATTCCTCTTGACGTGTTTTTTTTGAAACGGAGGCAAAAGCTTTGCTTCATCTCATTCATAAAGAAGGAACTACTAACAAAGTTCGACGAGATCCATTACACCTCCACAAATGGAAGCGAAAAGCCTAGTCTCGCTGTATCAAATAACTCAAATGTTCTGCACCGCAGACCGCAGTAACCGTCGCTGATAAACAGGCTGCTAGTGTGTGCGTGAGAGGAGCGGCTGAGTGGGCCAGCTACTCCTACGTGAGAGGAGCGGCTGAATATAGCACCGAGAGTACCCACAAGGCCACTACGCAGGTGTACTTCCCCTGCATTGATAGCACAGCGATGGTTCTAGAGAATAGTAGTACCCTCCACTTCCAACTGTAGCTCCTTGGCCCTGAGATTCAAGAGTTCAAAACTGGTGCACTATACTAGACTAGACTAGAAGTACAGTACATCACACTAATACTCGTAGTTGAGAAAAGTAGTACTGGTACTGCTACAGTACGAGTACGTACTCCTCCGTCACATAATGTAAGACGTTTTTTGACACGCCAAAAAATGGCAAAAACATACCCAAAATTTCTTAATCCACGCCAAAACTACTACCTAGTACCAAAAATTTCTTAGTAGTGCTATTATTTACAGTATAATGCAATCACATAACATTCCATAATGCTATTCCTAATAGTAAATAATAGCTCACCCCTTCGCTGAGGAACGATCTACAGTTGTAAGGGACGAGCTCCTGCGGTTACTACGCTCTTATCTCCTCCTCGCCAGTTCCCCTCCCCCCGAAGAGAAGGCAGTTCATCGCTGCTCCCATGGATTCGTCAGGTGGTTCTCCTCCTCGTCGGGGCTGGGAGACCTTGGACGACGATCCTCTGGGAGAAATCGCACGCCGCTCCGACGTCCTCACCGGCGCAAGACTCGATGCTTCCTGCACCAAATTTTTCAAGACGTTGCTTAAACATGTTTGGGAAAAGGCCATGCTTGTTGGTCTTCCATGCGTCCTCGAGGAGAAGGTTCTTCTATGGGACAATCCTTCGAACAGTCCACCGCTCCCTGGCCATGGTTGCATGTTGACTCCGCTAGAGTTGCCGATGTTGAGAGGTAGTCGGATTTCGTCCGATGAGCAGGTCAGTAATGGAGTTTGATCATGTAGTACTTAATTATTCCATTTCCATCCCGTAATTTCTCCGCTGCCCACCGTCTTATATATAGGTCTGGGTCGGTGCCAACGAATATTGGCTTGCATACCTCCGGCTGGATACCACCATCATTTTGCACAACATCCACAGCAGTGCGGCCGTTCCGGTAGACCCCTTCTCCACCATTGGGATCGGCCTTCCGGATTGGCTGGGCTTGAATACGTATGATGATGCCTACATGAGATTGAAGAAGATAGCAATTGCGGACCCGCCGACAAAGCGACGCGGCTACGATGATTACTATCTCATCGCTGTGTTCGACATAAGGATTGCCATCAATGCAAGACACAGTAATGGCAGAGGCTGGCGCATGTTGGTGGCGGCAGATTTGTACCCCTACACGTTCGAAGACGTCGTGCGCCATCTAGGCCGCATCTTCGCAGTGAAAAGCCTGGGGACTTGTTTCATCTGGTTGCTATCCTACGGTACGGGAGATTACAAACGGAATGCACAAACCATCATTTGCATCCCTAACGGTACTCCATTATTTTGCAGGGACCAGTCATCCCCCGATCAAAATAAGATTGCCGATCCTGGATGTGCATTTGCATTCGCGATTTGGTCTAGCCTGGAACCTTGTAGGTGACTTTGGCATATTGGGATCAACTATCTTAGCAGTCGTTACCCATGGTACCACTGATGTGCAACATGGTCACACAATCTACCACGATCGAACCATCACCATCTACCCAGGTATTCCATTTTTTAACCCTCTCACCTTCTCTTTCATTGTTGTACTAGTAGTATACTTAGTACTACTAGTAGGAGTACTTTTTACCTTGGAGGACGCGTATAGCTAGCTGGGCCCTTGAAGACTTGAACCCAGTAGCTGCCACCATTTTTGGTTTTCCATGTCTTACTATCTCATCCGTGTAGCCAAGAGTGGCTATATATAATAAGCCGGTTATTTTACTTCCTCTATACTGGAGTAGTACTATTTGCTACACAGTATTACTGACCGCCATATTTGAGCACAACATTATTATGCATGGACCTTGACTATGTACGTCACCATGTGTCCAGATCTGGGATGCCGCATGTACCAGATGAACGGCGTCGAGTTCGACCCCCATGATGCTACGTGGGTGCCGAGGAACACTCTTGGAGAGTACTCGCTTTTCATCGGGGACAGCTACCCCATTGTGAAGCGGATGCCACCTTCCGTGCACGACACGGAAGGCCTGCCATTCATGAAGCATGGTTGTGTCTTCATTGCGCACTGCCAGATGAACGACATGCTGGGACATGCTATCCCTAATTTATGCCACTTCAGCTTGGATGGGTCTCCATCGTGTGGAACCGGACTAGAAAGGTGCGACAATGATTCCCGTTACCCACCGCTATGGATCGTGCCATCCATGAAGAACACCTGGGACTGGAACCTGGAGGAGGACATGCATGTAGCCCATCTATAACGTGTGAGTGGAGTACGGTAATTGTGAACGGTAGCGCTGTGAATATATGTAGACTAGTCGTGCACAAATTTATCACATGAATTGGAGATGAACTTGTGTGGCATACTGGCATTTGTCCTTTAGAATTTATTACTAGTAAATGTGTTATGTGTACATGCAACTTGTGTGGTTGTTGCACGGGCTCCAACATGCTCTTTGAGAAAAAAAGGTGGCACAACTATGGATAAACGTGACGTGGCGGCATCATACATTAGCATCGTTCGCTATAGTTGTAGTACACTCCTACTAGGACGACAACTCCTATAAAACCTTGCGCTTGGCTCTTTGCCTCTTCGGGAGGTTCAACAGTTCGTACTCGTGTGAACCTTGCACTTGCCTCTTCGCCTCTTCGGAAGGTCCAACAATGATGATACTACAGTACAATATGCTTCTGGCAATCTGACACCGATTGAACTGCTGCACGTCCACCGCGAGGGCGAGGGCGAGGGTGAGGGTGAGGGGAAGAGGGAGAGGGCGCTGTAGTCAAAACCCTCTCCTCGTCCTGCGAACCACCGCGCGCGTGGGCGAGGGAGAGGCGTACTAAGCAAGCTTATCCTTGTTCGGCGAGTTGACGGGACACATCAAAGCAGTACTAGTACTAGTAGTAGTCCATACTCTGTCCTTTCCGATTAATATGGCTTAATTTGAAACGAGAAAAATACACTGGCGTTCAACGTATGTAACAATACGCTCTTTACGGTCACTATATATAGGTTTGCGTCGATTATACGATCACTAGCTCATTGTAGAGCACCATATTGCACCCTACTGACCGGCCACATAGTCGACGTGGCACTTTGTTGACTGGTTAAATTGTCACCTGGTTTCTGGGTCCCACCTGTCAGTTGGCGTAGCAAAGAAATCAGTTAAACAAAACTTTACGCAGGCGCCACACGAGTCCAACCCTTGCGCCCGAACCGCCCTGGCTGTGTATGTGAGTGCATGCACGTGTCCTCCCTCGCCCTTCCAACAAAGAGTGTACATCGGCTATAAAACAAAGAGTGTAGTAGTACATGATGTACATCTACACTTCCAATGCATTTAGCCTTTAATCTAAATCGATATTGATTGACTAATGCACCAACTTGTGCTGTAGGTATAGGCTACATGTCTATCCTTAATTACAGCATGCAACGACCTTCATTTAATCTTCTTATCTCAATGGTCGCATGCACACATAAGTCTGCTACTTTTGGGTGTTAATTATACCCTGGTCAATGTGTAAATCTCTAAATGTACAGTCTTTCACGGACATAGGGAGTAGGTTGAGCACTTGAGCGTGAGCGTGTGTGTTGCGTCGTGTGCTGTGTGCCGCATGGTTGCGTGAGTGTTACATGCGTCCATGTGGTGTACGTGTGAGTGTTGCATGTTGCATGCATGCATGCATGCATGGGGCTTACTCCCTCCCATTGACATGTTCATATTTCAAGCTTCCTCTGTTCCCTCCATATGGTGATACTCCCTCTGTTCCTAAATACTCCAGTACGGAGTAAAAGCCTCCCTCTGTTCCCAAAAACAGAGTATTTGTCTTTCTACAGATTTCAACAAGTGACTAGGTACGGAGCAAAATGAGTGAAGTGAGCGTAGAGGCATAGGGATACTGTAGAAAGGAAATCCTCGCGATCCATCATTCCCCATCTCGGTCAGAGAGAACTATTCAACTAGTCTTCGCAGTGAAGTGATAATACACGCTGCAGCAGATGGGACACGTAATTAATAAGCTGAACTAGCGTGTTGGTGTTACTAAATCAGCCTTACCCAGTACTACCATCATGTTTGCCAGTAGAGCACGCTTCTGCAAATACACCTACGCACCTATGTCCTCCATTAACTGACATATGGGCCCTCTTGTGGTAGACCCACATGTCATCGGTGTAACTATTTACACTCCGGAGCACGGTGCCTATATCCTCGTAGTAGTACTAGTAGAATTGAGATTTAATGCACTTTCTTCCCCGTCTTCCACTCTTCTTCCTCCTCTCTTCTTCTTCCTCCTCTCTTCCCCATCGTCGGCCACACACCATTTACCCCCGCTCACTGCTCGCCCGCCCGCGCCATCTTCCTTGGTAGCTCGCGCGTACCATATCCCCCCGCTCACTGCTCGGCCACACGAGGAGAAGCTTCTTCGCTCGCCCGCCCGAATCCACTTCCCCTCTGGCTCGCAGGCACCGAAAACCCCAATGGCAGAACCGAATGACACGCAGAGCCGCGATTGGAATTCCCTCCCCGATGTTCTCTTGGAGCAGATCTGTAGTCGTATGGACCTACTCAGCACCATCCGTCTGGCCGCATGCTCGGTGCCTTTCTACTGTCTACTCGTCTGCAACCGGCCGGCTCTTTTCAAGACACCCTGCTTACTGATGCCCGATCCTCGCAGGTGGCGCAGACACCGACTTGATGATCTTATGGAGGTTGCCGTGGTGCCCCTCGACATGCTACCACTACCCGTCCACCTGTCCTTCATGCGCAGCCACTACTGGGCGGGCATGAAGGCCAACTGGATCGTCCTCATCCACCACACCAGTAGTCCATGGCGTCTCGTGCATATCTACACCCAGTGAGCGATCACCCTTCCATCGTTGGATACCGCCGACATCGAGCCTCGCGGCCCGCTGGACACTCCTGCCTACTACGCATGAGATGCGTCAAGCTTTTGGCTCGACCTCTGTTTGCAGAAAGTTGTAATCTGCAAAGTGCCCACACCATCATAAGACTACATGGATTACAAGCTCATTGCCTTGTTCAACATGGTATTAGTCTATCTGGAATCCGGTCGCCGTACATGGTTATGGCTCATCATCAATCCTGTTGAGGCAACATTTCTGTCTGATGCTATAGTGCATGATGGCATTGTTTACGCGGTCGACGCACAGATTGGCTGCCTATACTGGTGGAATCTATCGTTGTGTAATTGTTCTATCTCATCTCATCTTTACCTTATGAATACGACTGCCTATTCATTTGTTACAAATTTAGAATGCATAGCATGTCTATAACCACATCATTGCTATATGTTCCCCTCATTTCCTAGATTTTTCTGACCACACATGTTATTGTTAGAGTTGATATGAGAACAATTGGCATCTAATGATTGTTAGAATACATATTATGATCATAACATCATGATTGCTATATGTTACTCTCGTTTACAAGATTTTTATAACAACGCATGTTATTGCTTAGAGTTGATAGGAGAATAGTAGTAGTAAGTGTTATGGTAGAATATGAGTAGGCACTGTCATAGCTGTTTTCCTCTCATTGTTACATGATGTTTTAACCATGACATATTGCTAGAATATGAAAGCCATTGGCTTATTTTTTTAACTTGAGGTATGATTATGACCACGACATTGCAATTCTTTGTCTATGATATGTGTCACTGTTATAATAATCTTAATTCCACACATACACTGAACTTGATTGTTTATTTTTGTCCTTTTGGTCTCCAATTTGAATTGTTGTAGCAGACGCAAATGCGCTGGCCTTCATGATTCCAGGACCTGGAATCATGCCAGCGGATGGGTTCTGGTTTATCGCTTGTTCAGCTGACGGCGGTCATTTGATGCTCATTCGCACATACCAAATTGACCAAACCATTACATCAAACCACATGTAGTACAATGCATGGGGCGTTCGTGACATTGATGGCTATGGATGCTTCGTGTTCGAGAAAGATCCCAGCACCATTGGGCCAGGCGTATTCAACTGGAGGCGGTTTACAGCCTCGGCAACCACTCCTTGTTCCTCGGGCTCAATTATCCGATCATCCAACCAATCATCGATCATATCACCGGCGATGATTACTGTGCTATGCAACTTCCATTCGCGAGGGGGGGCTCTGTTTACACATCATACCATGGGTTTCATGAATCACCATATCCAGAGATTCGTCGACACAGCTTGTTGCCAGGTAATCTTCAGTGTGTGAAAGGCATCAAGCTTCCCTGCGATGGATGGCTTTTGCAAACCCGACATGCGGCGATGTGGTTCATGCCAACAGCAAATATGCACAACTTGATTCATGCTGATATCTAGACTGAGCCATATATTCTGCTGCTGTAGCACGACCCTCTTTTGTTGGATATTATGTACTGTTGTTAGTTTGAAGCACTCCTCTGGTTTGAAGGATAGATACCTTCCTGGGATCAAGTGCATCCTAACTCATCTGCGTAGGATGTACTGATAATGATCATGGAGATGCTGTGCAGAAGCCATATATATACATATATATCAGTTAGGCTTCAAGTGCGTACTTGTTAGTTAAACCTATGTATAAATTGTGACACTAAATACGACTAGTAAGTAGTACAGTAGTAGTACTAGTATACGTCGGTCAAATTATTCATCATGTCCACACATTGAATTGACGTGACAACACGCTGCGCGTGAGGTGACACAAGAATCCTAGCGGGGTGCTCGGGTATTCCCGACTTCAGATTTGGAGTACCACTTATCTGTCGAAATCTTTTTTTTGAAACGGAGGCAAAAGATTTGCCTCATCCATTAAATAAGAGAATAGAGTTTAGAGTTTTTACAAGTGCCCTTGCAAAACTGCATGGCAATTACTCTCGTACAACTATCGAAGAAGCGCGAGTTTTTACTCTGTCGAAATCTTTCATCATTCACTTAAAATAGTCGGTTGATCATACATTGAGTACCATATAGCTGGAATTACCGAGGCAAGTCGAAGAAGGACTGGCCGGTGCTACCGGCTGGCGTCAAGTTCGATCCCACGGATCAGGAGCTGATCGAGCACCTTGAGGCCAAAGTGAGTGTTGACAACGCGAGATTTCAGTCTCTCATCGATTTGTTCATACCAACCATCGACAGCGAGCACGGCATATGCTACACCCAACCTGAGAAACTTCCAGGTAAGACACTGATCGGCCGTCTACTTGCACAAACATATTCCTTTGTTTATAGCTCTATTTTTCTTTTTAGACGCAGACCTGGTGAAACAATTACAATTTGACAGTTAATAAAAAGTGAAACAAGTGACTGCAACATGCCAAAGATGTTATGGAAATGCCAACTAGGTACACTAAAACCTGTATTCCACAATACTGCAGGTATCACACTGAGTGGCCTAAGGAAGCATTTCTTCCAGCGCAATTCCAGGGCGTTGAAAAGGGGCACGTGGACGCGTCGCAAGATACAGTCGGAGTGCGGCATGCACGCGATGTGGCACAAGACCGGCAATAGCTTGCCTGTGATGGTCAACGGCCGACAGACGGGCAGCAAAAAAGGTTCTAGTGCTGCACACCAACAAGAACTTCGACTAGCAGAGGACCAACTGGGTGATGCACCAGTACCTCCTCGGGGACCTGGAGCAAGAGAAGGAGCGGGAGCTGGTCCTCTGCAAGATTTTCTACCAGACGAACACTAGGGCCATGTGTAGTTTGGTATTGGTAGTTGTACTACCTTGTCGTCCACAAGTTGGTATTGTAGTTAACAATCTTTTGGTATGAACTTGCATTTGCTTCCAACCATCATGCCGAGGGTCGACGTGGATATAAAGCTGAATCATTTGTTTCAAAACGAATTCTCAGGCACCTGATTTTTATTTGATGGGTAGCATAAGCACCAGCCGTTCGAATTCCCAGTTCTGCAGTTTTTTTGAAACAAGTGCATGCACTTATTATTACGATAAAAAAACAATATCCGTGCTGCGTCCCAGTTATCAGTCTGTGCTTGCAGAATTCTCTCATTTATTGAGCATGTATATTGTTTTTCAGGTCGAGCAAGTTTCAACTGGGCTTTAGACTGACCAGGGTTGGTTTTGTTTTTTACAGGCCCAGCCCATGACGACAATGGGGCACAAAGATCCAGCAGGTATCTACTGGCCTCTGGCCCTCCAGCGTTAGTTATATTTTGTCTTACAACATCCGCAGGTAATTTTTTTACTGAATCAAACAGACAGCCCAGTTCTATTTTCCTCTTGAAACGCATGTCCTACATCCGTTTTCTAATCTCTACCTATAGTTTTACTAGTTCATATACACGTATCATTATATTGAAAACACATAAAATTCCCATTTCATATTTACATCCTTATTTTTGTTGTTTTTTCCCACCTAGCGCTGATTTTTTCAGCACTGGTTTTGCCTTAAACCAAATCAATTGTCCCACGTCTTATTTGCTTACAAAAACAAAATGATTTTTTGGCAAATCAATAAGTTCTTAAAAAATGTTTATCATTTCGGGATTACAACAGTTTGGACTGCACCGAAATATGCAAAATAAGGTTGAACTTTTTGACCGTGGTCCTGGGCAGAAAATGGGTTGTAATAAATTACTTAAGAAATAGCAAATGGGCTGCAAATTATAAAAAATAGCAAATGGGCTGCAAATTGAAAAAAATAGCAAATGGGCTTTATATTGTGTGCCATAGGTTTGGAGGCTGACTTGTGGGCCTACTAAGTTCATGCGTACACAAGGTTTCTTAAAAAAGAAACTTAGTCAACAATCGACTCTACCAGTGTCAGACCGTTAGATGTCAATCTAATGGCAATCCGGCTTCTTCAGTCTCTGATCTTCCTGACCCAGCCGCCCAAACCAGCGCCGTCGGAACCGCCTGCTCCCGCCTCCCGTGGCCGGCAGTGCTGCCGGGCAGGCCTCACGGCCTGATCATACTCGCATCCCTAGCCTGTCTATCCCTCTACTCACCCACACCTCCTGTTATTTTCCGGCGACGGTAGCCGAACCAGTCAACCCTCGTACTCTCCACCGTGTGGGCAGCCACTGTCGTGTCTGCGCCGGCTCCCTGTCGTTCCCTTTCATAGGCCTCGCCGTCATCCACCGCCCTGGTGCTCTCGGCGCGGCGTGGTCAACGATGTCCATCCAACGGCCGTAGTGCTTCTTCAACCTCTGGTCTTCTTGCCCCAGCCGCCCAAAGCAGCGCTGGTCGTGTCGCATGCTCCTACCTCCCGTGGCCGGCTGTGCTGGCGCGGAGGCCTCACCGTCCCATACTACTCCCACCGCTGGCCAGGCCATCCCTCCACTCACCCACTCCCCTGTTATTCTGCGGCGACGGCAGCCTCACACTGCAGCCGAACCAGTGAACCCACGTACTCCTCTCCGCGTGGTCATCCACTGCCGCGTCTTCCCCGGCTCCGCGTCGTCCCCTTCCTAGGCCTCGCCATCGTCCATCGCCCTGGTGCTCTCGGCGCGGCGTGGTCAATGTGGTCAACGACCGACTTCCATCGGAAGAGTACTGTACGTGGAGAAGCTGATAGCTGGATCCACGGCAGCCGCAAGGAAGTGCTTCCTTATTACACACAAAATAATTATTCCTCCACCTGACAGCAGGGACCCACCGGACGGGCCACCAGTATTTCACGAAAAAAACGTTTCCCCCCTGACTGCTGTGACCCACCGGACGGGCCATCGTATTTTGCGAAAAAAAGGTTTGCCCCTGACTGTTGGGACCCACTGGACGGACCACCGTATTTCGCGAAAAAAACGTTCCCCCCGCTGTCAGCTCAGACCCACCGGAAGGGCCTCCTTATTACGCACAGAAAAATGAATACTCCCCCTGCTAGCTGGGACCCACCATGGTGGGAGGCTGACTTGTGGGCCTACTAAGTTGACGGGGACAGAGGGCTTTGTCAACTTAGTCAATATGAACGATTCTAGCTCCAGTGACCGTACGATGTCCATCCAACGGCCTTCGTGCTTCTTCAATCTCTGCTCTTCCTGCTCCAGCCGCTCAAACAAGCACCAGCCGGACTGCCTGCTCCCTCCTCCCCGCGGCCGGCTGTGCTGCCACGTAGGCCTCACCGCCCCACCGTACTCCCATCGCTGGCCTTGCCATCCCTCTACTCACCCACACGGCCACACCTGTTGTTATTCTCCGGCGAGGGCAGACGAACCAGTAGACCCTCGTACAGTTGTACTCCCCTCCGCGTGGGAAACAACTGCCGAGTCTTCCCTGCCTCCGTGTCGTTCCCTTCCTAGGCCTCGCCGTCGTCCACCGCCCTAGTTCTCTCGACGCGGCGTGGTCAACGTGGTCAGGGAACAGCTTCCATCGGACGTGGACTGTATGTGGAGAGGCTGACAGCTGGGTCCATGGCTGCAGCAAGGAAGTGCCTCCTTATTACGCGCAAAATAATTATTCCTCCACATGACATGTAGGACCCACCGGAAGGGCCTCCGTATTTTGCGAAAAAACGTGCCCCCAGCTGACACGTCGGACCCACCAGCTATCTTCGCACGCAAGGAAGTGCCTCCTTATTACGCACAAAAAAATGAATACTCCCCCTGCCAGCTGGAACCCAGCATAGTGGGAGGCTGACTTGTGGGCCTACCAAGTTGACGGGGATGGATGGCTTTGTCAACTTAGTCAATATGAACGATTCTAGCTCCTGTTACCGTACGATGTTCATCCAACGGCCGTAGTGCTTCTTCAACCTCTAGTCTTCTTGCTCCAGCCGCCCAAACCAGCGCCGGTCGTGCCGCGTGCTCCTGCCTCCCGTGGCCGACTGTGATGCCGCGGAGGCCTCACAGCCCCCTACTACTCCCACCGTTGTCCAGGCCATCCCTGTACTCACCCACACCCCCTGTTATTCTGCGGCGACAATAGCCTCACACCGCAGCCGAACAAGTGAATCCTCGTACTCCTCTTCGTGTGGGCATCCACTGCTGCGTCTCCCCCGGCTCCGAGTCGTCCCCATCCTAGGCCTCGCCGTCATCCACCGCCGTGGTGCTCTCGGCGTGGCCTGGTCAAGTTGGTCAAGGAATGACTTCCATCGGACGTGGACTGTACGTGGAGAGGCTGACAGCTGGGTCCACGGCCGCCTCAAGGAAGTGCCTCCTTATTACGCGCAAAATAATGATTCCTCCACCTGATAGCAGGGACGCACCGGACGGGCCACTGTATTTTGCGAAAAAACGATTCGCCCCCCTGACTGCTGGGACCCACCAGCTACATCTTCGCATGCAAGGAAGTTCGTCCGGGCAAAAAAAATGATTTGCCCCCCTGACTGCTGGGACCCACTAGCTACATCTTCGCACGCAAGGAAGTGCCTGACAGTCGGGACCCACCTAGTCAAAGCGTACGTAGTGTTGTCATTCTGGTCGCGAACGTGTACGTACATACTGGTCGATGTAGAGGCGCGCACGTGTCGTAGATGTAGAGGCGCACACGTGTCATAGTAGAGGCGCGCATGTAGCATGTACACGTATGTACAGGGGCGAGGGTGCAAAAAAGAAAATATGGCCACATACGTACATACGGGCAGGGTCTCGAACACCTACTCGCGCATACGTACATCGCTGGGTCGGAACGGAGAAACAGCATCGTCGTCATGTTCATGGGGAGGCAACGGAACGCGTGGGAGCCAACCGGCTGGGTCGGAACGGAATGCATGGTCGTGTTCATCGGGAGGGCTTGGACGGAACAGGCGATGGAAACGAGGCCTGGCGTACGGCACGACGGAGGAAACAACCTTGTGTTCGACCGGCCACGTTCGAAATGGGATCCTGTTCATCGGGAGGGGTCTGGCGTACCGCAAAACGGAGGAAACGGACCTCCTATGTGTCGGCGTTCTGGGAATGGGGGTCCCCAGACTTGCCTGGCTGTGGCTTGCGGCGTGGCTCAAAGGGGGCCCAGCGCGGCCCATCTTCATCAACACAAGCTCAAGACCCTCGCAAGGGGCCAAGCCTCACGGGGCGGACGACAAGGAGCTTCCTCAAGCACGGCCTCATCAGGCTGGCCCACGAGGAGGCGGAGAGTTCAAGGCGGGGTACCTCGCGAGGTGCCATGATGCAAGCCATGACGACCAGGGGCGCCAGTCGGGCGCCAGCCCGCGCAGTGTCCTCCTTTCCTCTTTGGTGCAAAGGGGGCAAGCGCAGGCGAGAGCATCAAGCAAAGGCATCCATTTCGGTGCAACAAGACCAAGGCCAACCCAACGGCAGGGAGGATGTCATTGTGGAGCCCAAGCAGGCGTCACTACCAGAGCCTTTGACAGGCGAGGACCAACTTTAGTCAGGATAAGTGTACCCGCTGTTCCCCTTCAAAATGGCCAATTGTTGGCGCCCTTCCCGCTCAATATTTGGGAAGAGGCCCAGGGCCTTTGCCTATAAATAGGACTAGCCACCCCCATGGTAGAGGCGTCTGGATCCTCACCATGAAACCAGTAGATAGAGCGATTGAACTCCTCCTAGAAGTTCATAACACCAGCCAAGAACAGACCCTCGCGAGGCTGTTCTTCCTTGTATTGTTCATCATCAGCACAAGAGGCAATCCACCACACCACACACTGGAATAGGGTATTACACCACAATGGTGGCCTGAACCAGTATAAACCTTGTGTCTCTTGTGTTGTTCTGTTTAGTAGTTTAGATCCTAGCGATTCGGCGAGGAGCAGGTAGGCAGAGTGCGAAGTCTGCGCGCGCACCCCAGTGTTCGAACCTCAAGGGTCTGCCGGAACCCGAAATCCGACATTTGGCGCGCCAGGTAGGGGTGCGCCGGAATTCGCCTTCCGTCGTCTTGTTCTTCTCCGACCATCGCATCCATGTCTGGCGCTCGTCGGGCTCGCGCCGAGCGCCGAGCCGCCCTCGCTTCCCGCGAAGCCCAGACGGCTCCCGTCGGCGGGCGCCCTCGTCGTTCCCCGTCACCTGCCATCAACGCCGCCACCGGCCCGGCGGGGAACGGGCAGCGAGCATCATCCCAGCATCCCGCCGTGGCCTCTTGGGAAGAGCCACGCGGCCTCTTCCTCACCCACCACGTCGTGCCGGCCCCCTCGGTCGTCGCGGCCCTCCTGGGTTGCTCGCAGGCGCCACCCTCCAGCCACCACGTCAAGCCATTCGTCCGCTGGGTCGGCGCCGCCTCCACGCGGCAGGGGGCTCCCCTGGGCCGGTCAAAGCCATCGGCCGGGCTGGCCTTCAGCTCAGAGGACCACCCCTCCAACTCGGCCTGCTCGGGTGCGCTCCCATGCTCTGCACGCCTACCATCTGCCAAGTGGCTGTCACCAGGACTCTCATCGACGGTGGCGCGGGCCTCAGCGTGCTCTGAATTGAGGCCTTCGACCTTCTCTGCATACCCCGGGAGCGGCTGCAACCCAGCCGGCCCTTCTCGGGCGTCGGAGGCGGGTCGTCCAACTCCTTGGGACAGATCCAGCTCCCGGTAACCTTCGGCACCTACGACAATTTCCGCATAGAGCTGGTCGATTTCGACATCGCCCCCATCGGCCTCCCCTACAACGGCATCCTCGGCTATCCAGCACTGGCCCAATTCAGGGCCGCGACTCACCCGACGTACAACCTCATGAGGATGCCCGGGAGCAATGGTGTCCTCACCGTGCCCGGGGACACCGGAGATGCGCGGCGAGTGCTCAAGCTCGCCCTCAAGACGGCGGCGGCAGCACGGCCCGCCAACGTGGAAACCCCCAAGCCCAAGGGGGCTGCACCAACCAAGAAGAAACAGTTGTTCACCCAAGACAAGGCAGAGACCAAGCAGATACCTGTCGACGAGGATGGGTCCACTAACGCCACTTTCACCATAGGCGCCAACCTCGGGCCCGAGCAGGAGGAAGCCCTGGTCAAGTTCCTGCGCGCAAACAAGAAGGTGTTCGCCTGGGAGCTCGATCAGTTGGCAGGAATCCCACGGAGCGTAATCGAGCACCACCTCAACATGTGCCCCAACGTGCGCCCCGTGAAGTAGAAGGCGAGGCGGCAGTCCACTGAAAAGCAGGCCTTCATCGTCCAGGAGACCCACAAGCTGGATGCCGCAGGGGTTATTCGCGATGTCCGATATCCAGACTGGTTGGCCAACCCTGTGGTTGTGCCAAAGAAGGGAGGGAAGGAGCGCATGTGTGTCGACTTCACCAACCTCAACAAAGCATGCCCGCAAGATCCGTTCCTGCTCCCTCGCATCGATCAGATCGTCGATTCCACCGCTGAGTGTGACCTGTTATGCTTCTTGGATGCCTTCTCCGGGTATCACCAGATCAAGATGGCGGCGGAAGACGTGGAGAAGACGGCCTTCTTGACCCCGTGTGGGGTGTACTGCTATACATGCATGCTGTTCGGACTGCGCAACGCGGTGGCAAACTTTCAGCGGCTCATGCACATCACCTTGGGCCCGCAACTCGGGAAGAATGTGGAGGCTTACGTCGACGACATCGTAGTGAAGTCTCGCGAGGCCAAGACCCTGATACAAGACATGGAGGAAACCTTCGCAAGCCTCAACGCAGTGAGCCTGCGGCTCAACCCGGAGAAGTGTGTGTTTGGAGTCCCCTCGGGCAAGCTCTTGGGCTTCCTCGTGTCCCACCGAGGCATTGAGGCCAACCCAGAAAAGGTCAAGGCAGTCGAGGACATGAGCCCACCAAAGACCCTCAGAGAAACGCAGAAGCTCACGGGGCGCGTGACTGCGCTGGGGTGCTTCATCTCCAGGTTAGGGGAGCGAGCGCGGCCTTTCTTCCAGCTGATGAAGAAAAAGGGGCCCTTTGAATGGACTGAAGAGGCCGACAAGACGTTCCAAGATCTCAAGAGATACCTAAACAACCCTCCGGTGATGGTGGCCCCATGCCCTCAGGAGCCCTTGGTACTCTACCTTGCCGCCACTCCTTACTCCGCCAGTGCGGCTCTGGTGGCAGTTAGGGAGGAGCGCCGGACCAAAGCCACGGCATCTACCCGTGTCAAGGCAAAGCAGGACCAGGAAGGACTCGCAGAGATCGCTACCACGGCTGAGGAGGGTCAGCCGCTGCAGGGGAGCAAGCCAGGAACGGAGGAGGCCCCTTCCCCAGGCAACCAGCTTCCGGAGGCCCCATCGCCTCAGCAGGCGCCACGGCCTCCGGAGGACGCCACCAGCACCGACGCTCCAAGCCTCGTCGAGCACCCGGTGTACTTCGTCAGCACGGTGTTGTGGGATGCGAGGGCATGGTACCCCATGCCACAGAAGCTCCTCCTCGCGCTACTGGTAGCCTCACGCATGCTGCGACACTACTTCCAGAGCCACCCGATCAAGGTCGCCTCAGCATACCCCTTGGAAAGGGTGCTCCGGAGCCCTAACTCGGCTGGAAGGGTCGCCGAGTGGAACATTGAACTGCAAGCATTTCAGCTCGAATTCAGCACAACCAGGGTCATCAAGGGAGCCGCGCTAGCAGATTTCGTGGTCGAATGGACGGAGGCACTAGACCTCAAGGCCGACGAGGATCGATCCCTCTCCCCGGGAAGTGAGGCGCCAGAAGGCTGGGTCGTGTACTTCGACGGAGCATTCTCCAGGCATGGCGCAGGGGCCGGGGCGGTGCTCATATCTCCCACTCAGGACAAGCTTTACTACGCCGTGCAGCTCTGTTTCCAACAGGGTGAAAAGGTCTCCAACAATATAGCGGAGTACGAGGGACTGATAGCGGGCTTGAAGGCCGCCGCTACCCTAGGGGTGAAGCGCCTTACTATCAAGGGCGATTCGCAGCTCCTCGTCAATTTCTCCAACAAGGTGTATGAGCCAAGAGATGAGCACATGGAAGCATACCTTGCGGAAGTCCGCAGGATGGAGAAACAGTTCTGGGGGTTGGAGCTATAGCATGTGCCCCGCAGCACTAATCAAGAGGCCGACGACATCGCAAACGAGCCTCCAGGCGGTTGCCCCAGGAGCCGGGCGTCTTTGAGGAACAGCTCTTCAAGCCCTTGGCCCTGCCATCGTTATCAAACACAGCACAGCCTCAGGTGGAGCTTCCCCGGCCACCAGCCTCGGGAGCCCCAGCCTGCGGCCCGACCTCAGGAGCACGCCTGCTCTTGACGATGGAGCCTCAAGAGGGGAGCTGGATCACGGAGCTCTGGAGCAACTTAACACATGGGACCCTGCCGGAGAAGGAGGAGGAAGCAGAGCGTGTGGCGCGGCAAGCTACAGCGTACTACATCAGGGATGGAGAGCTCTACCGGAAATGACCAAACGATGTGTCCTTGCGCTGCATCACCAGAGAGCAAGGGAAGGAGCTGTTGGCAGATATACACGATGGAGATTGTGGGCATCATTCGTCGTCATGGACCCTCGTCGGCAAGGCATTCTGCAGCGGTTTCTATTGGCCTACTGCGCTCAATGACGCTGTCGAACTAGTGAAGGCTTGCGAGGCTTGCCAATTCCATGCCAAGCAGATCCATCAGCCGGCCGGAGGTCTGTAAACCATACCCCTCACGTGGCCGTTCGCAGTCTGGGGGTTGGATATCCTAGGCCCGTTTCCTCGGGCGCCAGGGGGCTATCGCTAACTCTACGTCGTCGTGGACAAGTTCACCAAGTGGTCTGAAGTCGAGGCCGTCTGCACCATCCCTGCTGGTTCTGCGGTCAAGTTCATCAAAGGCATCGTGAGCCGATTCGGGGTGTCGAACCGCATCATCACTAACAACGGTTCGCAGTTCACCAGTAACCTCTTGAAAACATACTGTGCTAACCTTGGAACGCAGATATGCTACGCTTCGGTGGCGCACCCCCGAAGCAACGGCCAGGCCGAGCGAGCCAACGCAGAAGTCCTGAGGGGCCTCAACACCAGAACATTCAAGAAGAAGCTGGAGGCCTGCGGCAGAGGTTGGTACGATGAGCTTCAGTCCGTGTTGTGGTCCATCCGCACAACCGCGACCAAGCCGACTGGGGAGACCCCCGTCTTCCTGGTCTATGGAGCCGAAGCAGTCCTCCCTCACGAGGTCAGGCGTCATTCCGCACGGGTCCTGGTGTTCGATGAGACCCATCTGGACGCCATGCGGGGGATGGACCTCGTGCTGGGGGAGGAGCGTCGCTGAGAGGCCGCGTTGCGAGCGGCAAGATACCAACAAGCACTGCGGCGATACCACTGCCGCAACATCCGCCCCAGAACTCTTGAGGTAGGGGACCTCGTGCTGAGGCGGGTTCTCTCCAGGGAGGGACTGCATAAGCTCTCTCCCATGTGGGATGGCCCGTTCAAGGTTGTTCATGTTTCCAGGCCCGGCTCCGCGCGCTTGGAGACTCAGGTGGGGGTACCTGTATAGAACGCGTGGAACATCCAGCACCTCAGGAGGTTTTACCCATAAAAAGGCCCAGAGCCTATGAAGAAGGCGAACGCCTGTGAAGCCCATCTTTTTGGAAAAGGCCCAGAGCCTGTGAAGAAGGCGAATGCCTGTGAAGCCCATCTTTTTGGAAAAGGCCCAGAGCCTGTGAAGAAGGCGAATGCCTATGAAGCTCATCTTTTTGGAAAAGGCCCAGAGCCTGTGAAGAAGGCGAATGCCTGTGAAGCCCATCTTTTTGGAAAAGGCCCAGAGCCTGTGAAGAAGGCGAATGCCTGTGAAGCTCATCTTTTTGGAAAAGGCCCAAAGCCTGTGAAGAAGGCAAATGCCTGTGAAGCTCATCTTTTTGGAAAAGGCCCAGAGCCTGTAAAGAAGGCGAACGCTTGTGAAGCTGATGCGTTTTGGAAAAGGCCCAGAGCCTGTGAAGAGGGCCAATGCCCGTGAAGCTTGTCTCCCCCAAGAAAGGCTCGGAGCCTGTGAAGAAGGCCAATGCCTGTGAAGCTCGCCGTCCATGACACTCTCACGTAATAATGAGTTGGGGCTGTACACGCCCCGGAGTCTCAGGAGCGCCGGCCTCAGGCCCTGGGGCTCCCTCCCACGCCCAGTGGCAGCACTTAGCTCCACGCTGGTGAGAAGACGTCGAAGACTAGATTAGGTGCCGG
This sequence comes from Triticum aestivum, assembly GCF_018294505.1. Lineage (NCBI taxonomy): Eukaryota > Viridiplantae > Streptophyta > Magnoliopsida > Poales > Poaceae > Triticum > Triticum aestivum. The sequence goes on along the minus strand of NC_057804.1, from coordinate 429,634,286 downwards.
ACGCGGCTTTTTCATTTGCTTTCTGTAGTTGGCTTGTTCGCTCTTATTTGAACTATTATTGAAGTTGTTGCCTTCGAGTTGTGGCTCTTCGAATTTTCACTCTCCTGCCTCGATTTCTCTCACGCAAGGCCTCACGTGGGAGCAGCCAGGACTCCCTCGCGAGTCTCTCTCCGCCCTTATCGTTCAAGGTTTTCTCAACCCACGCTCACTACAGGAGCACCCCTCCAGTCCGTGCCTCACGGGCATCGCGACATGAATACAGGGCCTGGGTCGGTTGCCCCCACGGCTGAGGCAGGGGATTACCTACGTGCGAACGTGCGGACAGAGAGAACAATACCAAAATAACGGGAACAATATGATGATTAACAGCGGTACCCCAAACACACCCCAATGGGGCCCCACACTACTGTCTTTCTGCACAGGAAAAAGGAAAAGAAAGGGCAAATCTCGGGAAGCTCGCCCTGCGCCGACCCTCAGGGAAGACTCGACCCTCCTCCGGAGCTCAGGCGGACTCCCCCTCGCGCTCCACCGAGGCACGACGGCGGGCAGACCCGCCACCACCCTCCAAGCAGGCACGCCGGCATGGAGGTCGACCGCGGCCGCTGCTGGAGGAGTCACTGCCCGAAGAAGAACTGGTGAAGCTTGAGGAACCCTAGGCGCCGCCAACCACACGCGCGCTATCCTCTCCGTCCTCGCCGGGGTTGGGCCCCCGGCTGCGGTCATCGTCTTCAGGGCAGCACCCTGCGCGGCGACCATCTTCCCCAAACACCCTCACGTAGAGGGTGGCATCGCCATCGAACTTGAAGTGTAGAGTGCACCAGCGGCTCAGGGCATGCGCGCGGGCAAATGTCTGCCAGCTGCGGGTCAAGGCCAAGCTCCCGGCTGCGGAGACCTCCAGCGAAGCCCACGAGGCCGGGCTGCAGCAGCCGTCTGCCTGGAGCCAGAGGCCGCCCAGGGCGCCAGCTAGGAGCTCACCTAGGAGGAAGCGAGGGAGCAGAAGCCGGGCGCTAGTTGGCTCCGCCGCCCTCACAGTGAACTCCGGCAGCACCTCCGCAGTATGGAAGCGCGGCCTGGGGGGTCGCACGGCCGGAGCACGCCCCCCGGCCACGGCCAGCCGCCCATCACCGCGCAGAGAGCCACCTCCACGACCGCGAGGGGCCGTCGTGGAGGCTGCAGGGTGTTTGCAAGGGCGGCCACGACCGCACTTGGGCGGGGGAGGGGCCGACTCGACCTGGCGAGCCTTTCCTTTCTCTGCGGCCGAGAACTTCCTTGGCGGAGCGATGAAGAAGAAGGAGAAGCAGAGGGGGTAGACTGGAGGGCGCGCGCCGTTCCGTACTTATAGCCGGCGAAGGCCAACCGTCGACCTCCATGATCGCAGGTAATCATGACCCGCTTTGCATGCAGGGACCTGTCGAATCCGTACGGTTACCGAGGCGTCGTGGGGAAGCGGAGGCGCCCACGTCCAATCGACCACCACGCGGCGCCCAAGGCCGCATGCTGTTAGGGCCCGCGACGCTTCGCACTTGCCCTTTCGCCTCTCTGCTTGGCCAAGTCCGGGCGCGCCGTGGGCTCGGGGGCTACTGTCGGCGTTCTGGGAATGGGGGTCCCCAGACTTGCCTGCCTGCGGCCTGCGGCGTGGCTCAAAGGGGGCCCAGCGCAGCCCATCTTCATCAACACAAGCTCAAGACCCTCGCGAGGGGCCAAGCCTCGCAGGGCGGACGACAAGGAGCTTCCTCAGGCACGGCCTCATCAGGCTGGCTCACGAGGAGGCGGAGAGTTCATGGCGGGGTACCTCACGAGGTGCCCATGACGCAAGCCATGACGACCAGGGGCGCCAGTCAGGCGCCAGCCCGCACAGTGTCCTCTTTTCCTCTTTGGTGCAAAGGGGGCAAGAGTAGGCGAGAGCATCAAGCAAAGGCATCCATTTCGGTGCAACAAGAGCAAGACCAGCCCAACGGCAGGGAGGAAGTCATTGTGGAGCCCAAGCAGGCGTCACTACCAGAGCCTTTGACAGGCGAGGACCAACTTTAGTCAGGATAAGTGTACCCGCTGTTCCCCTTCAAAATGGCCAATTGTTGGCGCCCTTCCCGCTCAATAATTGGGAAGAGGCCCAGGGCCTTTGCCTATAAATAGGACTAGCCACCCCCAAGGTAGAGGCATCTGGATCTTCACCAAGAAACCAGTAGATAGAGCGATTGAACTCCTCCCAGCAGTTCATCACACCAGCCAAGAACAGAACCTCGCGAGGCTGTTCTTCCTTGTATTTTTCATCATCAGCCCAAGAGGCAATCCACCACACCACACACTGGAGTAGGGTATTACACCACAATGGTGGCCTGAACCAGTATAAACCTTGTGTCTCTTGTGTTGTTCTGTTTAGTAGTTTAGATCCTAGCGATTCGGCGAGGAGCAGGTAGGCAGAGGGCGAAATCTCCATGCGCACCCCAGTGTTCGAACCTCAAGGGTCTACCGGAACCCGAAATCTGACACTACGGTCGAAACGGGGGTCGTATTGATCGGGAGGGGTGTGGCGTACCGCAAAACGGATGAAACGGACCTCCTACGGTCGAAACAGGGGTCCTGTTGATCGGGAGGGGTGTGGCTTACCGCAAAACGGAGAAACGGACTTGTGTTTGAGCGCTACAGTCGAAATGGGTGGGGGGAGGGGTGTGGAGTACCGCAAAATGGTACTCCACGGGATAATGTTCATCTCCACCGTCAACCTCCTCCAGCCTCCATGGGCTATCGTCGACCTCCTCCAGCCTCCACGGGCTCCTGTTCATCCAGCCTCCACCGCGCGCTACTCCACCGGCTACTGTTCAACCACCCCTCCATAGGCACCCCTCCACCGTCTACTGTTCATCCAGCCCTCCACACCATGGGGTCCTTGTCGGTGTCAAAACTGGCGGATCTCGGGTAGGGGGTCCCGAACTGTGCGTCTAGGCGGATGGTAACAGGAAACAAGGGACACGATGTTTTTACCCAGGTTCAGGCCCTCTCGATGGAGGTAAAACCCTACTCCTGCTTGATTGATATTAATGATATGGGTAGTACAAGAGTAGATCTACCACGAGATCAGAGAGACTAAAACCGCGCGAGGAGCAGGTAGGCAGAGGGCAAAATCTCCGCGCGCACCCCAGTGTTCGAACCTCAAGGGTCTACCGGAACCAGAAATCCGACACTACGGTCGAAACGGGGGTCCTGTTGATTGGGAGGGGTGTGGCGTACCACAAAACGGATGAAACGGACCTCTTACGGTCGAAACGGGGGTCCTGTTGATCGGGAGGGGTGTGGCGTATCGCAAAACGGACGAAACGGACTTGTGTTGGAGCGTTACGGTCGAAACGGGGGGGGGGGGGGGGGGGGAGGGGTGTGGAGTACCGCAAAACGGGACTCCACGGGATACTGTTCATCTCCACCGTCGACCTCCTCCAGCCTCCACGGGCTCCTGTTCATCCAGCCTCCACCGCGCGCTACTCCACCGGCTACTGTTCAACCACCCCTCCACGGGCACCCCTCCATCGTCTACTATTCATCCAGCCCTCCACACCACTGGGTCCTTGTCGGTGTCAAAACTGGCGGATCTCGGGTAGGGGGTCCCGAATTGTGCGTCTAGGCAGATGGTAACAGGAGACAAGGGACACGATGTTTTTACCCAGGTTCGGGCCCTCTCGATGGAGGTAAAACCCTACTCCTTCTTGATTGATATTGATGATATGGGTAGTACAAGAGTAGATCTACCACGAGATCAGAGAGGCTAAACCCTAGAAGCTAGCCTATGGTATGATTGTTGTTCGTCCTACGGACTAAAACCCTCCGGTTTATATAGGCACCGAAGAGGGTTAGGGTTACACAGAGTCGGTTACAATGGTAGGAGATCTACATATCCGTATCGCCAAGCTTGCCTTCCACGCCAAGGAAAGTCCCATCCGGAAACGGGACGAAGTCTTCAATCTTGTATCTTCATAGTCCAGGAGTCCGACCGAAGATGATAGTTCGGCTATCCGGACACCCCCTAGTCCGGGACTCCCTCAGTAGCCCCTGAACCAGGCTTCAATGACGACGAGTCCGGTATGCATGTTGTCTTCGGCATTGCAAGGCAGGTTCCTCCTCCGAATACTTCATAGAAGATTTTGAACACAAGGATAGTGTCCGGCTCTGCAAAATAAGCTCCACATACCACCATAGAGAGAATAATATTTACACAAATTCAATCTGCTGACGTATTTCGTGGCGTGACATCACACCACGGCCAAGCCTTTATTCGAATCGTTTTTACTGTCCCACCTCAGCGCGTTTAGCGAGGCGGTTTCCTTGGCACGTCTTGTCAAAGCAGAGATCGTGTCCCCTTATTCCGGGATTCTCATCAATACGGGCGTGGGTAACCCAACAGCACCATTGATCACGGCGCTTGGGAGATAAGCGAGTTTTACAGGCCGGTGGGGACGCATAGTTTCGTCCGTCCATATAAGGGGATAATGATCCACCTTTTTACCTACGCCTTCTTCCTCCTTTGCTTATCCATTTCCGCGCACTCGAGCTCCAGCGCCCAAGTTCGCCCATCTCGCCTCAACCTTCCCCAGCCATGTCCGGAGCGGGAGGCAAGTGGATGGCCTCCTCCGTCACGGAGGGGCACATCAAGAGGCTGCGGAAGGCCGGATACTTGTCTGGCAACATTGTGCATCGGCTCCCCGACAAGGGGCAGCTCATCCCCACCCCAGGGCCCCATGAGAGGGTGGTATTCCTCACCCACTTCCTCCACGGACTAGGTTTTCCAATTCACCCATTCGTCCGGGGGCTCATGTTCTACTACAGCCTGGATTTCCATGATTTGGCCCCGAATTTCGTCCTCAACATCTCGGCGTGATCGTCGTGCGCGAGGCCTTCCTCCGCATCAAGCCCCACTTCGGCTTATGGCTGAAGACCTTCAATGTCAAGCTGAAGGTAGTGGGGGGCCAGCAGGCGGAGTGTGGAGGCGCCATGGTGGGCAAGATGCCCAACGTTATATGGCTCGAGGGCTCCTTCGTGGAAACCATCAAAGGGTGGCACTCGGGTGGTTCTACATCACCGAGCCGCGTGACCCTGAATGGGCAGCGGCCCCCGAGTTCCGATCTGGCATCCCCACACGGCTCACCTCCTGGAAAGACAAGGGCCTGTCATGGGGTAATTCGGAAGAGCTGACCGGACGCCAAACCTGCGTCCAAAACCTTGCGAACAAGAAGATCAAGCTCGTCAACGTTGTCCAGGTCATGCTCATCCGCCGGATCCTCCCGTGCCAACAACGGGCTTTCAGCTTGTGGGAGTTTGATCCGGCACAGCACCAAACCTTGAGCAGGCTCTTCGACACTACGTACGAAGATGCCTGGAAGGTACTGTTCAAGGGCGCCGAGGCTCCCGCATCCGCTACCGAAGATTGGGGATTCAGCTCGCAGCATCAAGCCGGCGAGGTAAGCTATTTTGCCCTTTACAGGACACTTATTTTCCATAGTTTGACTCTATGCGGGATCTAAACTCCCTTTCCTTTGACAGGCCTGGCAAAAGAAGTCTGGGCAGGTTAACTGTCCGGCTCCCTTGCCAGAAGACCCAGCGGACACCCGATTGACGGGGCTGCTGGTTCTGGCACCTTATGTGGTGCCGGAGAAGAAGGCCAAGAAGAAGGCCACGGGAACTCGAAAGAGTTCCCGGCACCAGGTGTTGTCGGACTCATCGTCCGACGAATCCGAGGCAGACTCCTCCCGTGAAGGCGAGGAGGAGGAAAAAGAGGCCTCTCCCCCAGCGGGGGAGAGAAGAAAAGGAAAGCCTCCCCAACGGGGGAGGCCGAAGGGTCAAAGAAGGGAAGGACCCTCCCTCCGGACTACTCTACCAACGCCGACGACGGCGAAGAGGAGTGGCCACCGAGGGCTAAGCCCCTTGCGACATCGTAAGTGTCCGGATACCAGAATAACTCATGGCGTTTCGTTTGTCGTACAAAATCTCCTAACGCCGAACATAACCCTGCAGCCCGCCCAAGGATGGGCTCAACACTTGAACGAGCGGCTCCCTGGTATCGTCGGACGTGAATAGCACTTCACTTACGGCCGTCTCCTCGCCTCATGCTGCGGATGACGCTGAGGTGGGGTCCCAAAAGGGGCCCAGCCAGGAGGAGGAGGTCCCGGAGGTGCCGCAAGGCAACCTCCCGGACTTTGGGCGCGAGGGGGATCAAACCCCAAAGGGCTCTATGTCCGGCCCTGGGCCGGACTCTGCACCGGAACCTTTAGTGGTTCCGGAGTCCGGCGGGCGGCCCCTTCGTACAAAGGGCGAGACTGCGACACCGGTGACCTCCGTCCAACCGGAGGCACCGGATAATTTGCTGGAGGCGCTTAACGGCGCCTCCATCAACGAGGAGCACCGCACTGTTATGAGTGTGGTGATCCAGAAAGTTCAGTCCGCCAAGAGCGGGCTGACTGAAGCCTGTGCCAGCCTTCTAACAGGCTTTGAGGTATGTTTTTAAGATATGTGAAAATATTACCGCATAGACAGTAGCCCCTGATGCTCAGTTTGGTGTTCGGAAAGAAAAGCCGAATTGAGGATCTAAAAAGATGTATGCAGGAGTCTAACATAAGTATGTCAATATGGGAATGCAGGTTGCGCTGCTGACCTCTGCCGCACTGACTGCGAAGGTCAATGCATTGAAGCAGAGCCTCGAGCGGTCCGAGAACGAGCTCGACCTTGCCAAGAAGCAGCTCGAGGACAAGGAAGGTAAGTAATACATTATGGAAGTATATATAAAAAATGTGGTTGCAAAAAATAATAGGAATAACATGAGAATTGCAGGGGCCACGAACGAGGTTGCGACCCTGAAGGAAGCGGTGTCCAGGGCCGAAAGCAATGCGGCCGCGGAATGCACCGAGCGAGAGAAGCAGGAGGGGCGGGTGGCGGAGGTGCGGCAAGAGCTCCAGGCTCTTGTGGAAAAACACGAGAGTTTGGAGCGTGACTCAAAGACTCGAGAGTCCGAGCTTGCCTCGGCTCTTGAGAGCGCTAAAGCCGCTAAGGCTGAAGCACAAAAAGCCCTCCAGGAAATTGAGGCAATAAAGAAGATAGCGGCGGGTAAGACATTCTTCATGCAAAGCAAGCACATGAAAGTGAATTACTTGTTACTTACCCGAATCCGGAGCTCTCCAGTAGCATTCGCAGATCTGCCCCGCAGTATGTCCGACGCAGCCGCGTTCTATCGGGCCGAGGAAGGGAGCTCGATGGAGAAGGTGTTCTGGTCTCAGTATGCTGAGGCCGGACACCCGGTGCCCTTGAGAGACCAGCTGAAGCAGCTGGTCGAGCTCCATAAGGTGGCCGAACATGCCATGACGGGCCTCATAGTTTGGCTGTGGCCGAAGGAGGCCATGCCTGGGAGCTACTTCGGGCTGGTGAGGCAGCTGGTGGATGCCTGTCCATGGATTGAAGTTGTCAAGTGCTCCGTCTACATCGAAGGTGCCCGTAGGGCCCTTGCCCGTGCTAAAGTGCACTGGGGCAAGATGGACGCTGAGAAGCTTGTGACGGATGCTCCGCCGCCGGGCAGGGAGTATCGCAAGCCCGAGAAGTATTATCAGGGCGTCCTGAAGGATGCCCGCCTTATAGCGGGTGGATGCTCCAAAGATGTAATTTTTGAGTAAACTCGCATTTGTTATCCTGTACGCTTGAAAACTTGTTCATATGTGCTAAGCAACTCTTGTGAATTTAAAATAGTACCTTCTGTGCGGCCGTTTATTAAATTTGAGAGATGGCGAGTCGTCGGCTTCTGCCCCCATGCCACGAGTTCTGGGGTGTTCGGGATAAACTTGAGCGCTCTTTTTCCCATTCTTGGGTCCTTCGAGGGAGGCGCTCAACGCAACGAACAAGGCAACCGGACTATAATGCTTGAATACTCTCACTTAGCCATAGAATTCTATAATTTTAAATTTCGGCGAAGCCCCTAGTATTCGGAAGACCGAGTTTGGGGCGCTATCCATGCCTGGGCCGGACAAAGCCGACTCCTCGCTCTAAGCGACATAAGTCTTTAGGGACTCGAAAAACCTCTCGAACAGCGACCGGCTCTCGCCCTATCATGACAGTCAGTTTTAGCTTTCTCCACTGAGGTGCTCAACCCAGCTCAACCGGGTCACAATCGCAGTGGTTCTCCCAGTGCTACCTTAGCCGATATAACGGAACGTAAGGTACCAAAACATGGGAGCCAGGCAAACCCAACTATTGACCCAAGACATGACTCGGAGCCGATGCATATAATGCTATAAGTTCGGGGTGCCGCACTTGTGAAAGTGTTCGGACTTATCACACCATATTTTGGGGTACTTAAGCCCCTGGTGTATTCGGCCGTACCAAAACGTACGGGTGCAACATGTCTGAAGTGAACATGTATAGATAAAATAAAAAAAAGGAATGCAATAATAGGCAAAAGCTATGCATTGTTTATTCAAAAAAGTTGCGGTAAAAGCAGAACGATACAAATAGTGTGATAAGCAAGGGACGGGACTATTTGACATGTCTCCCTCCAGGAGCGAGCTGCGGGATGTTATGTAAAACAAGTATACTGCTTGTTATAGAGACCACTTGGACACTCGACGTAGCTTTCTGCTTCCCTGGCTGTTGCATCGTGGGTTCGGCGATTCTACTACCGGACAGGGCTTCTTGAGAAAGGAGTCCTGAAAGTAAGAGAAAAAACAAGAATGAGACAATTGGGAGCCCCTGGTGCGGTTGAGCCGCATTATAGGCCAGCCGTGGTTGTGCCCCTCCACCTATGCCCATGGTATTTCTAGAGCGTAATTATGTACGCGTAGTACTGGTTTCGCAATCTCGCGAGGGCTGGGGTTGGGGCTGCATTGCTACACGTGCTCGGGACGTGCCAGGCAGTCTTGTTGTTGGTTACTCCGGGCGCGCTTGACGGTGTTTGGACGTTTAATAGCCGGACTCGAGAATTGCCTTAAGAGGCTGCTTTGTACTTCTGCCACGAGGGCTGCCGTATGCTCCTCCGTTCCGAGAGAGCGTTCGGTGTTTCTATTGACCGTAATGACTCCTCGAGGGCCTGGCATCTTGATCTTGAGGTATGCGTAGTGCGGCACCGCATTGAACTTTGCAAATGCGGTTCGTCCGAGCAGTGCATGATAGCCGCTGCGGAACGGGACTATGTCGAAGATTAATTCCTCGCTGCAGAAGTTATCCGGTGATCCGAAGACCACTTCAAGTGTAATTGAGCCTGTATAGTTGGCCTCTACACCTGGTATGACGCCTTTGAAGGTCGTCTTTGTGGGTTTAATCCTTGAGGGGTCTATGCCCATCTTGCACACTGTATCCTGATAAAGCAGGTTCAGGCTGCTACCCCCGTCCATCAGGACTCTAGTGAGGTGAAATCCGTCAACGATTGGGTCTAGAACCAATGCGACGAATCTGCCATGGCGGATGCTAGTGGGGTGGTCCCTTCGATCAAAAAGTGATCGGGCAGGAGGACCACGGATTGAACTTTGGGGCGACTGGCTCCATCGCATATACGTCCCTTAGTGCACACTTCTGCTCCCTTTTGGGTATGTGGGTTGCGTATATCATGTTCACCATCCGCACTTGTGGGGGAAAGCCCTTCTGTCCTCTATTGCTCGGCGGCGGGGGCTCCTCCTCGTCGTTGCTATGCAGCCCCTTGTCATTGTTTTCGGCAGTTAGCTTGCCTGCCTGCTTGAACACCAAACAATCCCTGTTGGTGTGATTGGCTGGTTTTTCGGGGGTGCCGTGTATCTCGCACGAGCGATCGAGTATTCGGTCCAAATTGGACGGGCCCGGAGTATTTCTTTTGAATGGTTTTTTCCGCTAACCGGGTTTGGAGCCTCTGAATCCGGTATTGACTGTCGTATCCTCAACATTATCGCCGTTAATGCGGCGCTTGTGCTTGTTGTGATGCGACCTGCCGTTGCTGTCCTTGGTATCCGAATTACCAGGGCTCTTGGTCATGTTGTCACTATAAGCTAGCCAGCTATCCTCTCCCGCGCAGAAGAGGGTCATGAGTGTTGTGAGGGCTGCCATGGATTTCGGCCTTTCCTGTCCTAGGTGCCGGGAAAGCCACTCGTCGCGGATATTATGTTTGAAGGCTGCAAGGGCCTCTGCATCTGGGCAGTCGACGATTTGATTTTTCTTGGTTAGGAACCGTGTCCAGAATTGTCTGGCTAATTCCTCTAGCTACCGAATTATGTGGCTTAGGTCATCGGCGTCTGGTGGTCGCACATAGGTGCTCTGGAAGTTGTCGAGGAATGTGGCTTCCAAGTCTTCCCAACAACCGATTGACTCTGCTGGCAAGCTGTTAAGCCAATGCCGAGCTGGTCTTTTAAGCTTGAGTGGGAGGTATTTGATGGCGTTAGATCATCACCGCAGGCCATGTGGATATGGAGGAGATAGTCCTTGATTTAGACTGCAGGATCTGTTGTGCCGTCGTATGATTCAATGTTTACGGGGTTGAAACCCTAAGGGATTTGATGATCCATCACTTCGTCTGTGGAGCATAGTGGGTGTGCGGCGCCTTTGTATTGGGCTATATCACGACGCAACTCAAATGAGATTTGTCTACTGTGTTCGGCCCGGCCGGAATTGCCATATCCGGCGTGATGGTTATCATCACGTATCGTGGGTGCCCACGCGATCCGTAGATCGATCTTGTTTGCCTTGCCTTGTCCTCCAGTATATCCCACAGGTCTGGCGCATTTTCCCGTGCCTTGGTATTTTTTGAGCGGCGCCGGGGTGCGGCTTGAGTGGAGGGCCGAAAGGCCTCTTTGTCGCGGCCACGAGGTGGCCGATCAGCCGTATCATGCACTGGTGATGTAGGTTTAGGTGCTTCCTCCTCAAATCGGGGTAGCAGCCTGCGTTTTGGGTAGCTCTTGGAGGGGCATTCGAGTTCATACTCTTCGGCCGGAAGGACTTCAGTCCATTTGTGGCTAGCAGGTCTTGGTCAGCTCTAAGCTGTTGCTGCTTTTTCTTGAGGCTGCTTGCCGTGGCCATGGGCCTGCGTTTGAAACGCTCTTGTTCGACGGGATCCTCAGGCACGACAAATTCGTCGTCGTCGAGGCTTGCCTCGTCTTCGGAGGGAGGCATGTAATTATCGTCCTCTACCTCTCTGCCTGCCGCTCTCTCATGAGGGCTGGCTTCTCCATCCTCCCGCACTGAATCCTACCAGAGGGAGTTGTCTTCGGCACTGTCCGGGGTGTTATTGTCTCCCATGCCGGAAGCACTGTTTTTGTTGTGGCGGGATTTAGAGCAGCGCTGCTGACGCCGACACTTAGGTTGTTTCTTGGAGAGGTCATGCTCCGTTGTTCCATCGCCATTCCCATCTTTTGGGATTTCCACCATGTAAATGTCGTATGACGAGGTGGCTTTCTAGTGCCCTGTAGGCGCTGGTTCTTAGTCGTCTCCTGCATCATCGTCCATACCGTCGATGTCTTCGGAGTCGAAGTCGAGCATGTCAGTTAAATCATCGACAGTGGCTACTAAGTGGGTGGTGGGTGAGCTTTGAATTTCTTCGTCGTCCGCATCCCAACCTTCCTGACCATAATCCGGCCAGGGCTCTACTGATAAAGAGAGAGACTTTAGTGAATTCAGGATGTTGCCAAAGGGCGAGTGCTGAAAGATGTCCGCGGCAGTGAACTCCATGATCGGTGCCCAATCAGATTCGATTGGCAGGGGCGCGGGAGGTTCGGATTCTGGAGAGGAGTCCGGCACCTTGGAGTCACGAGCTTCGCACAGGACAGGGTTGGTGTTTGGCTCAATCGCCGTAGAGATAGCAGCCCCCAAGGCGGTGTCCAGCCATCCGTCCTCGATCGACGCAGTCAGCTCCGAGCTAAGGGTCGGAGTGGACACTGGTGCGGCCTCTAGGGCACTGTCCGGCGGCAGAGCTAGATCATGCCCCTCGTGACAGCGCGGCGCGCTTTGCTGTGGCTCGAACCCGTCGAAGATCAAGTCTCCATGGACGTCAGCTGTGTAGTTCAAACTTCCAAACCTGACCTGATGGCCAGGGGCGTAGCTTTCGATCTGCTCCAGATGGGCAAGCAAATTGGCCCACAGTGCAAAGCCGCCGAATACGAAGATCTGTCCGGGGAGAAAAGTCTCACCCTGGACCGCATCGTTGTTGATGATCGGACGAGCCATCGGGCCTAAAGATGACGACACAGAGAACTCTCAATGAAAGCACCAATGTCGGTGTCAAAACTGGCGGATCTCGGGTAGGGGGTCCCGAACTGTGCGTCTAGGCGGATGGTAACAGGAGACAAGGGACACGATGTTTTTACCCAGGTTCGGGCCCTCTCGATGGAGGTAAAACCCTACTCCTGCTTGATTGATATTGATGATATGGGTAGTACAAGAGTAGATCTACCACGAGATCAGAGAGGCTAAACCCTAGAAGCTAGCCTATGGTATGATTGTTGTTCGTCCTACAGACTAAAACCCTCCAGTTTATATAGGCACCGAAGAGGGTTAGGGTTACACAGAGTCGGTTACAATGGTAGGAGATCTACATATCCATATCGCCAAGCTTGCCTTCCACGCCAAGGAAAGTCCCACCCGGACACCGGATGAAGTCTTCAATCTTGTATCTTCATAGTCCAGGAGTCCGGCCAAAAATGATAGTTCGGCTATCCGGACACCCCCTACCCGAGATCCACCGGTTTTGACACCGACAGTCCTGTTCAACCACCCCTCCACGGCCACCCCTCCACTGTCTATTGTTCATCCAGCCCTCCACACCACGGGTTCTTGTTCATCCAGAGGCAACGCCACTGCTCACTGTTCATCCAACCCCCCCCCCCCTGCAACACTCACTGTTCATCCCAGAGGCAGCATCGATCGGCTTCAGTTAGCAGCAGTAGCGAAGGAATCGCTCCATCGGGTTCAGTTAACAGCCATCGATCGATCACTCGGGTTCAGTAACGCGTAGCCTATAGTGCAATTGCTCGGGTTCAGTTAGAGCCCAATGCCTCGCTCGGGTTCAGTTAGAGCCAACGCCTCGCACACACGCGCGTACGTGTATGAGAGAAACGCGCATCGCTCTCCCACCGTAACTGGCAACTCCCCGAAATTTTCCTCCCCCTCGCTTCTACCACGGTTTTTTCTGTCATGGACGACCCAAAGAATGTCATGCAGCTGCGTCTCCGGCCCGCCCAGGACGAAAAGTCCATTTTCTATCACGATTTTTTGTCATAGAAGTAGGAGCCCACCACATCTATGATGATATCGGGTTTTGTCACAATTATCGTCATAGAAGTGTCATATGTATGACAGAAAAAAAATTGTTCGGCCCAAAATGTCACGGATGTGTCTTTTTTTGTAGTGTCTTCTGATGGATTCAACCCTACGTCCATCAGACAAGAGTCACATCACATTTGCGGACACTGGTAAAAGCAAGGTATTGGGTCTAGGTAGAGTTGCAATATCAAGGGATCAGCACATGGATAAAGTGATGCTTGTTGAATCCCTTGGTTTCAACTTAATGTCTGTCTCAATGCTTTGTGACTTAAACATGATTGTGCTATTTGGAAAATATCGATGCCTTGTGCTAATGGAATCTTACAAGTCTCTAGTCTTTGAAGGGTATCGGAAAGATGATCTGTATATGGTAGATTTCTCAGCAGGACCATAGATGGCCATATGTCTTCTAGCAAAATCTTCAGAGTGATGGCTTTGGCATCGAAGGCTAGGACATGCTGGCATGAGGAACTTGCACACTCTCAGAAAGAAGAACCATGTCGTGGCCACCGAAGGCATCAACTTCAAGAAGGATCATCTGTGTGGCGCCTGCGAAGCTGGAAAGATGACCAGGGCCAAGCATCCCTCGAAGACAATCATGACTACATCTCAACCCTTCGAGCTGCTACACATGGATTTATTTGGCCCTACTCACTACTCTACTCTCAAAGCTACTGCTTGCCTCTATGGCTTTTTCATTGTTGATGATTACTCTAGATATACTTGGGTCCATATAATCCTCTACAAGACTGAAGTGCAGGATGTCTTCAGACGCTTTGCCAATCGTGCCATGACAAACTATGGTGTCAAGATCAAGCACATCAGAAGCGACAACGGCACCGAGTTCAAGAAGACCGGCCTCGACCTTTATCTGGATACTTTGGGTATTACTCATGAGTTCTCTGCTCCTTACACACCTCAGCAGAATGGCACTGCGGAGCGCAAGGACAGAACTCTTAATGAGATGGCTCGAACGATGCTTCATGAGTACAAGTCTCCATGGAAGTTCTGGCCTGAAGCCATTGACACTACATGCCACGTCATCAACAGTGTTTATCTTCACAAGCTTCTGAAGAAAACATCCTATGAGCTCCTAACTGTTAAGAAGCCAAATGTAAGTTACCTTAGAGTATTTGGTGCTAGGTGCTGGATCCGGGATCCACATCACACTTCAAAATTTGCACCGAAAGCACATGCAGGTTTTATGCTTGGTTATGGAAAGGATTCGCACTCCTACAGAGTCTTCAACCTCTTTCACTATAAAGTGATTGAAACTGTGGATGTGCGGTTCGATGAGACTAACGGCTCGCAAAGTGAGCACCTGCCAAATGTGCTAGATGAATTACCCCCTAGTGAGTCAATCAAGCAAATGGGACTTGGAGAGATCATACCATCTGAGAATCAAACTGAAGAAGAACTGATCGTTTCTGCACCTAATCAACCTGAAGACAATGCTCAGCCTGAAGACAATCCCCCATATAATGACATTGATCAGCATGAGCAACATCTTCATCCTATTCATCCTTGAGTTGCAAATGAAGTACAAATTGAGAAGATAATCGACATCATCTATGCACCTGGTCCACTCACTCGTTCAAGAGCTACTCAAAGAGAAACACGGCTAACCAATTTCTGTGGGCATTTTGCATTCGTCTCAATCTCAGAACCCAAGAAAGTCAATGAAGCCTTCATGGAAGCTGAATGGATTCAAGCTATGCAAGAAGAGCTTCAACAGTTCGAGCTGAATAATGTGTGGGAATTGGTCAAGCGTCCTGATCCTTGGAAGCACAATATCATTGGCACCAAATGGATATATCGCAACAATCAAGATGAGCATGGACAAGTTGTCGGAAACAAGGCTCGTCTCGTTGCATAAGGTTACACTCAAGTGGAAGGAGTTGACTTCGATGAAACATTTGCTTCGGTGGTAAGGCTTGATGCCATTCGCATACTACTAGCCTATGCAAATCATCACAACATCCTTCTGTATCAAATGGATGTGAAGAGTGTTTTTCTCAATGGAAATACAGAAGAAGAAGTGTATGTCGCACAACCTCCTGGCTTTGAAGATCCAAAGCATCCTGATATGGTATACAAGCTCAACAAGGCACTGTATGGCCTCAAACAAGCCCCCCGTGCTTGGCATGACACGCTCAAAGACTTCCTGAAGAGCAAAGGCTTCGAACCTGGTTCACCAGATCCTACACTCTTCACGAAGACATACGATGGTGAACTGTTTGTGTACCAAATGTATGTGGATGACATTATCTTCGGCTGCACCAACAAGAAATACAGTGATGAGTTTGGTCACATGATGCAAGAGCAATATCAGATGTCCATGACGGTCGAGCTAAAGTTCTTTCTAGATCTCCAAATCCGTCAGCAACGCAACGTCATCTTCAGATCTCAAGAAAAATACCTCAAAGTTTGTGTGAAGAAGTTTGGAATGCAAGACTGCAAAGGATACACGACCCCTATGCCAACCAAAACTCATCTGGGTCTCGACGCCAATGGTAAAGAGTTCGATCAAAAGGTATACCTCTCCATGATTGGTTCTTTGCTTTATTTATGTGCATCTAGGCCAGATATAATGCTTAGTTTTGCATGTGTGCCCGATTCCTAGCGGCACCAAAGGAATCGCATCACTTAGCTGTGAGCGTATTCTTTGATATTTGGCTTACACCCCAACACTAGGATTATGGTATCCAAAGGGATCAGAGTTTGATCTAGTTGGATTCTCAGATGCTGATTATGCTGGTGACAAGGTTGATCGCAAGTCCACATCTGGCACATGTCTCTTTCTGGGACGATCTCTTGTCTGTTGGTCTTCAAAGAAGCAGAACTGTGTATCTCTCTCCACTGCTGAATCTAAATACATTTCTGCTGGATCTTGCCATGCACAACTTCTATGGATGAAGCAAACTCTCAAGGACTATGGTATTCACCTGAAGAATGTGCCACTCTACTGCGACAATGAGAGTGCCATCAAGATTGCCAACAACCCAGTTCAGCACTTGAAGACAAAGCACATGGAAATTCGTCATCACTTTCTCAGAGATCACGTGATGAAGGAAGATATTGATATCATTCACGTCAAAACTGAAGAGCAATTGGCTGATATCTTCACAAAGCCCTTGGATGAGAAAAGGTTTTGCAAGTTGCGGTGTGAGCTAAATATCTTGCAATCCTCAAATGTCCTGTGATTAGGCACACATCATAACACTTATACATTTTGATGACTTAGATGTGCAACACATGAAGTAATGTATATCTTCAATCAATGAAGACATACACTCTAAGTGTGAATACATTAATGCAGAATTTGACTTCGGAGCGCCACGATAATTGTGCACCGTGTCTGGGTCTAATACTTCCTATACGGTGGGTAACGCCACCACCAAACTTTTGTTTGAAGTGCTTCCCTTGGCGTTATGTTTGCGAAGTCTTCGTATTTGATTTATCTTCATCCTTGACTTGAGTTCATATTTATCTTCATCTTGTTGATTTGGTTGTATACTAGTTATATACGTACTTGTGTTCTGTCCTCTACAGCATTCACTTATAGCTATGGCTTCGTGATGAATCTTTTGATCTAAGTGAATGTGATCGGACCCTAACCTATCTATGCTTCTATCTCAACTCTATCTATCCAAATCATATGCATTCTATTGAAAACTGTCGATTGTCTTCACTAAGACCTTGTCAGCTGAAGTCAATCTGACAAACATTTATATCTGCTTTTAGTGCTATATCCTTAGTGCCTGAAAGCCAAAGAATTCGGAACGACCACCCTGACAATCCAGGCATGTGTGGGAACATGGAACAACTTCCAAGGTGTTGCATGCTTGCCACGTGCCCTTCAGATGTGAATCGCCAGGGGCACCTGCGTAATTACGTTGTGCCGTCCCTTTCCTTATAAATACCCATCACATCACGGTCAAAAATCCTTCTTCCACCTCGCCACTTCTCGCAAACCCTAGCGCCTCCTCTAGCTCTCGATGATGCCGGCGACGAAGCGCTGAGCTGCCGCAACTTCTCCGACGCCGTCCACATGCCGGCCCCGGACCTTGTCTTCTCTGCCGCCGACGGAGTGTCTTTCGTCGCCAAGTTAGGGCACGGGAGATGTAACTGCTTGGCCTCCAACTTCGTTCCGTCTAGCAGTTCTTCATGTGGTAATTAAAACTTACTTTTTACCATCTTTTTGATCTGATAGATTCATCCTACATTACCAATAGTGGTTTCTATAGTTCCAAATTGAATCTGCCCAGTTCTGCATCTCATATTATGCCTAGTCTGTTCACTTATGATTCTCTACAAGTTTGATTCCTCACTTTTACTTATTCTTGGATTCGTACAAATCTGGAACCAACACTCAACAAATAAGTGAATGTCTTCGCGTTATGAGGTCAATGTATTCAAACTGATTTATCTTCAAAATCTTCTGAGAATGCATATGACCTCTTCCAGGTACATGTCCGTGGGAGAAACCCTTGGTTCTCATAGTCTGCATTCGCTTGCAGAATTCTTACGGAGTCACATAAATTCTCCTGAAGCCAGTTCTTATCTAACTAGCCGTCGGAAGCCTTTGCAAGTTCTGAAGCCTTTCAGGTTAAGCTTCATAGATACTAAGAAGTCAGCAAGAAAGGATGGCAGACAGCGCCTGTCGGTGTTCTGGGAACGGGGGTCCCCAGACTTGCCTGCCTGCGGCCTGCGGCGTGTATCAAAGGGGGGCCCAGCATGGCCCATCTTCATCAACACAAGCTCAAGACCCTCGCGAGGGGCCATGCCTCGCGGGGCGTATGACAAGGAGCTTCCTCAGGCACGGCCTCATCAGGCTGGCTCATGAGGAGGCGAAGAGATCAAGGCGGGGTACCTCGCGAGGTGCCCGTGATGCAAGCCATGATGACCAAGGGCGCCAGTCGGGCGCCAGCCCGCGCAGTGTCCTCCTTCCCTCTTTGGTGCAAAGGGAGCAAGCCCAGGCAAGAGCATCAAGCAAAGGCACCCATTTCGGTGCAACAAGACCAAGACCAACCCAACGGCAGGGAGGAAGTCATTGTGGAGCCCAAGAAGGCATCACCGCCAGAGCCTTTGGTAGGCGAGGACCAACTTTAGTCAGGATAAGTGTACCCGCTGTTCCCCTTCAAAATGGCCAATTGTTGGCGCCCTTCCCGCTCAATATTTGGGAGGAGGCCCAGGGCTAGCCACCCCCAGGGAAGGGGGGCATCTAGAATCAAGAGAGGGAGAGAGAGAGACTAAACTCCTCCTTGCAGTTCATCGCACCAGCCTAGAGAAGACCCTCGCAAGGCTGTTCTTCCTTGTATTGTTCATCATCAGCCCAAGAGGCAATCCACCACACCACACACTGGAGTAGGGTATTACACCACAATGGTGGCCTGAACCAGTATAAACTCTGTGTCTCTTGTGTTGTTCCTCTGGTAGTTTAGATCCTAGCAATTCGGCGAGGAACAGGTAGGTAGAGGGCGAAATCTCCGTGCGCACCCTACTGTTCAAACCTCAAGGGTCTGCCGGAACACAAAATCCGACATTTGGCGCGCCAGGTAGGGGTGCGCCGGAATTCGTCTTCCGTCGCCCTATTCTTCCCCGACCGTCGCATCCATGTCTGACGCTCGTCGGGCTCGTGCCGGGTGCCGAGCCGCCCTCGCCTCCCGCGTCACCCAGATGGCTCCCGTCGGCGGGCGTCCTCCTCGTTCCCCGTCACCTGCCGTCAATGCCGCCACCGGCCCGGCGTGGAACGAGCAGCAAGCATCATCCCAGCATCCCCCCGTGTCCTCTTGGGAAGAGCTGCGCGGCCTCTTCCTCGCCCGCCATGCCGCGCCGGTCCCCCCGGTTGTCGCGGCCCCCCTGGGCGGCTCGCAGGCGCCGCCCTCCAGTCACCACGTCAAGCCGTTCATCCACCGGGTCGGCGCCGCCTCCACGCGGCAGGGGGCTCCCCCGGACCGATCGGAGCCACAGGCCAGGCTGGCCTTCAGCACGGAGGATCACCCCTCCAACTCGGCCGGCTCGGGGGCGCTCCCCATGCTGTGCACCCCCACCATCTGCCAGGTGGCTGTCACCAGGACTCTCATCGACGGTGGCACAGGCCTCAGCGTGCTCTTAGTTGAGGCCTTCAACCTCCTCCGCATACCCCGGGAGCGGCTGCAACCCAGCCGACCCTTCTCAGGCATCGGGGGCGGGTCATCCAGCTCCTTGGGACAGATCCGACTCCCAGTAACTTTCGGCACCTACGAAAATTTCCGCACGGAGCAGGTCGATTTCGATATCGCCCCATCAGCCTCCCCTAAAATTCCATCCTCGGCTATCCAGCACTGGCCCAGTTCATGGCCGCGACTCACCCGGCGTACAACCTTATGAAGATGCCCGAGAGTAGCGGTGACCTCACCGTGCCTGGTGACATCGGGGATACGCTGCGAGCGCTCAAGGTCGCCTTCAAGACGGCGGCGTTGGCAGAGCCCACCAACGCGGGGACCCTCGAGCCCAAGGGGGGTGCACCAACCAAGAAGAAAGAGTTGTTCACCCAAGACAAGGCAGAGACCAAGCAGATACCCGTCGACGAGGACGGGTCCACTAACGCCACTTTCACCATAGGAGCCAACCTCGGGCCAGAGCAGGAGGAAGCCCTGGTCAAGTTCCTGCACGCAAACAAGAAGGTATTCGCCTGGGAACCCGATCAGTTGGCAGGGATCCCACGGGGCGTAATCGAGCACCACCTCAACGTGTGCCCCAACGTGCGCCCCGTGAAACAGAAAGCAAGGCGGCAGTCCACTGAAAAGCAGGCCTTCATCGTCCAGGAGACCCGCAAGCTAGAAGCCGCGGGGGTCATTCGCGAGGTCCGATATCTAGATTGGTTGGCCAACCCTGTGGTTGTGCCAAAGAAGGGAGGGAAGGAACGCATGTATGTCGACTTCACCAACCTCAACAAAGCATGCCCGCAAGATCCGTTCCCGCTCCCTCGCATCGATCAGATCGTCGATTCCACCGCTGAGTGTGACCTGTTATGCTTCTTGGATGCCTTCTCCGGGTATCACCAGATCAAGATGGCGGTGGAAGACATGGAGAAGATGGCCTTCCTGACCCCGTGTGGGGTGTACTGCTATACATGCATGCCGTTCGGACTGCGCAACGCAGGGTCAACCTTTCAGCGGCTCATGCACATCACCTTGGGCCCGCAACTCAGGAAGAATGTGGAAGCTTACGTCGACGACATTGTAGTGAAGTCTCGTGAAGCCAAGACCCTGATACAAGACCTGGAGGAAACCTTTGCAAACCTCAAAGCAGTGAGCCTGCGGCTCAACCCGGAGAAGTGTGTGTTTGGAGTCCCCTCGGGCAAGCTCTAGGGCTTCCTCGTGTTTCACCGAGGCATCGAGGCCAACCCAGAAAAGGTCAAGGCAGTCGAGGACATGAGCCCGCCGAAGACCCTCAAAGAGATGCAAAAGCTCACTGGGTGCGTGACTGCGCTAGGGCGCTTCATCTCCAGGTTAGGGGAGCGAGCGCTACCTTTCTTCCAGCTGATGAAGAAAAAGGGGCCCTTTGAATGGACTGAAGAGGCCGACAAGGTGTTCCAAGATCTCAAGAGATACCTAACCAGCCCTCTGGTGATGGTGGCCCCACGCCCTTAAGAGCCCTTGGTGCTCCACCTTGCTGCCACTCCCTACTCCGCCAGCGCGGCTCTGGTGGCGGTTAGGGAGGAGCGCCAGACCAAGGCCACGGCAGCCACCCGTGTCAAGGCAAAGCAGGACCAAGGACTCACAGAGATCACTACCACGGCCGAGGAGGATCAGCCGCCGCAGGGGAGCGCACCAAAAACGGAAGAGGCCCTTCCCCTGGGCAACCAGCTTCTGGAGGCTCCCCCGCCTCAGGAGGCGCCACGGCCTCCGGAGGACGCCGCCAGCACCAACGCTCCAAGCCTCGTCGAGCACCCAGTGTACTTCGTCAGCACAGTGTTGCGGGATGCGAGGGCACGGTACCCCATGCCCTAGAAACTCCTCCTCGTGCTACTAGTGGCCTCGCGCAAGCTGCGGCACTACTTTCAGGGTCACCCTATCAAGGTTTTCTCGGCATACCCCTTGGAAATGGTTCTTAGGAGCCCAAGCTCAGCCGGAAGGGTCGCCGAGTGGAACATTGAGCTGCAAGCGTTTCAGCTCGAATTCAGCACGACCAGAGTCATCAAGGGGGCCGCGCTAGCAGACTTCGTGGCCGAATGGACAGAGGCACCAGGCCTCAAGGCCGGCGAGGATCGGTCCCTCTCCCCAGGAAGCAAGGCGCCAGAAGGCTGGGTCATGTACTTCGACGGGGCGTTCTCCAGGCATGGCGCTGGGGCTGGGGCGGTGCTCATATCTCGCACTCAGGACAAGCTCTATTACGCCGTGCAGCTCTATTTCCAGCGAGGTGAAAAGGTCTCCAATAACATAGCGGAGTATGAAGGCATGATAGCAGGCTTGAAGGCCGCGGCTGCCCTAGGGGTAAAGCACCTTACCATCAAGGGTGATTCACAGCTCCTCATCAATTTCTCCAATAAGGTATACGAGCCAAAAGATGAGCACATGGAGGCCTACCTTGCGGAGGTACGCAGGATGGAAAAGCAGTTCTGGGGGTTGGAGTTGCAGCATGTGCCCCGTGGTAGCAATCAGGAGGCCGATGACATCGCCAAACGAGCATCCAGGCGGTTACCTTAGGAGCCTGGCGTCTTCGAGGAGCAGCTCTTCAAGCCCTCGTCCATGCCATCATTATCAAACACGGCGCAGCCTCGGGAAGAGCTCCCCCAGCCACCTACCTCGGGAGCTCCGGTCTATGGCCCAGCCTCAAGAGCACGCCTACTCCTAACGATGGAGCCTCAGGAGGGGTGCTGGATCACAGAGCTCCGGAGTTACTTAACGCAAGGGACCCTGCCGGAGAAGGAGGAGGAGGCGGAGCGTGTGGCACGGCAAGCCTCAGCGTAGTGTATCAAAGATGGAGAACTCTATGGGAAGCGACCAAATGGTGTGTCCCTACGCTGCATATCCAGGGAACAAGGGAAGGAGCTGCTGGCGGACATACACGGTGGAGACTGCAGGCACCACTTGTCATCACGGACCCTCATGGGCAAGGCATTCCGCAGCAGCTTCTATTGGCCTACTGCACTCAATGACGCTGTCGAGCTAGTGAAGGCCTGCGAAGCCTGCCAATTCCATGCCAAGCAGATCCATAAGCAGGCAGGAAGTCTGCAAACTATACACCTCTCGTGGCCATTCGCAGTCTGGGGGCTGGATATCCTGGGCCCGTTCTCTCGGGCACCGGGGGGCTATCGCTACCTCTACATCGCTGTGGACAAGTTCACCAAGTGGGCCGAAGTGGAAGCCGTCTGCACCATCCCTGCGGGCTCAGCAGTCAAGTTCATCAAGGGCATCGTGAGCCGGTTCGGGGTGCCGAACCGCATCATCATCGACAACGGTTCGCAGTTCACCAGTAACCTCTTCAAAACGTACTATGCTAACCTTGGAATGCAGATATGCTACGCTTCAGTGGCGCACCCCCGAAGCAACGTCCAGGCCGAGCGGGCCAACGCGGAGGTCCTTAGGGGCCTCAAGACCAGAACATTCAAGAAGAAGCTGGAAGCCTGCAGCAGAGGCTGGTACGATGAGCTTCAATCCGTGTTGTGGTCCATCCCCACGACCGCAACCAAGCCGACTGGAGAGACCCCGTTCTTCTTGGTCTATGGAGCCGAGGCGGTCCTCCCTCACGAGGTCAAACGTCGCTCCGCACGGGTCCTGGCGTTCGACGAAGCGCAGCAGGACGCCATGCGGGGGATGGACCTCGTGCTAGGGGAGGAGCGTCGCCGAGAGGCCGCGTTGCGAGCGGCAAGATACCAACAAGCACTGCGGCGATACCACTGCTGCAACATCCACCCCAGACCTCTTGAGGTAGGGGACCTCGTGCTCAGGCGGGTTCTCTCCAGGGAGGGACTGCATAAGCTCTCTCCCATGTGGGAGGGCTCGTTCAAGGTTGTTCATGTTTCCAGGCCCGGCTCCGCGCGCTTGGAGACTCAGGAGGGGGTGCCAGTCCAGAACGCATGGAACATCCAGCACCTCCGGAGGTTTTACCCTTAAAAGTCCCAGAGCCTGTGAAGAAGGAGAACGCCTGTGAAGATCACCTTTTTGGAAAAGGCCCAGAGCCTGTGAAGTAGGCGAACGCCTGTGAAGATCACCTTTTCGGAAAAGGCCCAAAGCCTGTGAAGAAGGCGAACGCCTGTGAAGATCACCTTTTTGGAGAAGGCCCAGAGCCTGTGAAGAAGGCGAACGCCTGTGAAGATCACCTTTTTTAAAAGGCCCAGAGCCTGTGAAGAAGGCGAATGCCTGTGAAGACTATCTTTTTGAGAAACGCCTAGAGCCTGTGAAGAGGGCCAATGCCCGTGAAGCTTGCTTACCCGAAGAAAGGCCCGAAGCCTGTGAAGAATTCCAGCGCTTGTGAAGCTCGCCGCCCGTGACAATCTCACGTAATAATGAGTTGGGGCTGTACACGCCCCGGAGTCTCAGGAGCGCCGGCCTCAGGCCCTGGGGCTCCCTCCCACGCCCAGTGGCAGCACTTAGCTCTGCGCTGCTGAGAAGACGTCGAAGAGTAGACTAGGTGCCGGACGCGGCACTTTCATTTGCTTTCTGCAGTTGGCTAGTTCATTCTCATTTGAAGTTTTATTGCAACTATCGCTGTCTTTTGACCTATGGTTCTTCGACTTTTCGCCCTACTGCCTCGATTTCTCTTGCGCGAGGGCTCGCGAGGGGGCAGCACCGATCGCCCTCGCGAGTGTTTCTCTCCTTATCGTTCAAGGTTTCACAACCCGGGTCCCCTACGGGAGAAGCCCTCCAGTCTGTGCCTCACGGGCACCGCGACACGAATACAGGACCTGGGTCGGTCGCCCCCACGGCTGAGGCTGGGGATTACCTACGCACGGGCATACGGCAGGAAGGAACAATGCCAGAATAATGGAAACAGTACGATGATTAACAACGGTAACCCAAACACGCCCCCACGGGGCCCCACACTGCTGTCTTTTTGCGCAGGAAAAAGGAAACGAAAGAACAAATCAGGCGAAGCTCGCCCTATGCCGGCCCTCAGGGAGGACTCGAGCTGCCTCCGGAGCTCAAGCGGACTCCCTCTCGCGCTTCACCAGGTCGCGACGGCGGGCAGACCCGCTACCACCCTCCAAGCAGGCACGACGGCGTGGAGGCTGACCACGGCCGCTGCTAGAAGAGTCGCTGCCCGAAGAAGAGCCAGTGAAGCTTGAGGAACCCTGGGCGCCGCCAACCACGCGCGTGCTGTCCTCTCCGTCCTCGCCGGGGCTGGGTCCCCGGCCGCAGTCGTCGTCTTCACGGCAGCACCCTGCGCGGCGACTGAGGGAGTCCTGGACTAGGGGGTGTCCGGATAGCCGGACTATCATAATCGGCCGGACTCCAAGACTATGAGGATACAAGATTGAAGACTTCGTCCCGTGTCCGGATGGGACTTTCCTTGGCGTGGAAGGCAAGCTTGGCGATACGGATATGTAGATCTCCTACCATTGTAACCGACTCTGTGTAACCCTAGCCCTCTCCAGTGTCTATATAAACCGGAGGGTTTTAGTCCGTAGGACACACAACCATTACAACAATCATACCATAGGCTAGCTTCTAGGGTTTAGCCTCCTTGATCTCGTGGTAGATCCACTCTTGTACTACCCATATCATCAATATCAATCAAGCAGGAGTAGGGTTTTACCTCCATCGAGAGGGCCCGAACCTGGGTAAAAACATCGTGTCCCTTGTCTCTTGTTACCATCCGCCTAGACGCATAGTTCGGGACCCCCTACCCGAGATCCGCCGGTTTTGACACCGACATTGGTGCTTTCATTGAGAGTTCCACTGTGCCGTCCCGATAAGGCTCGGTGGCTCGCCTTGTCCAAGGACAACATCACCTCTGGAGGAACCCTGGATATAGGCCAGACTCTCCGGCTGGGCGGTTTCATCATGGCCGCCCGTTCGTGGTCGGTGGCTTTGCACTACGGGCCAATTCACTTGGCCATCTGGAGCAAGTCGAAAGCTACGCCCCTGGCCATCAGGTCAGATTTGGAAGCCTAAACTTCACGGCTGACATCCGCGGAGACTTGATCTTCGATGGATTCGAGCCACAGCCGAGCGTGCCGCACTGTCATGATGGGCATGACTTAGTTCTGCCGCCGGACAGTACCCTAGAGGCCGCACACAAGTCCGCTCTGACCCATAGTTCGGAGCCGACCGCGTAGATCGAGGATAGGTGGCTGGACACCGCCTCGGGAGCTGCAACTTCCACGGCGATGGAGCCGAATACCGACCTTGTATTTTGCAAAGCTCGTGATTCTGAGGTACCGGACTCCTTGCCGGTCCCCGAACCTCATGCGCCCCTGCCGATCGAATCCGATTGGGCGCCGGTCATGGAGTTCACCGCTGCGGACATCTTTCAGCACTCGCCCTTCGGCGACATCCTGAACTCGTTAAAGTATCTCTCATTATCAGGAGAGCCCTGCCCGGACTACGGTCAGGATGGTTGGGATGCGGACAATGAAGAAATTCAAAGCCCACCCACCACCCACTTTATAGCCACTGTCGACGATCTAACCGACATGCTAGACTACGATTCCGAAGACATCGACGGTATGGACGACGATGCCGGAGACGATCAAGAACCAACGCCTATGGGGCACTGGAAGACCTCCTCGTCATACGACATATACATGGTGGACACCCCAAAGGATGGGGACGGCGAAGAAGCAGCGGAGGCAGATTCCTCTAAGAAACAGCCCAAGCGCCGGCGTCAGCGGCGCCGCTCTAAATCCCGCCACAGCAAGAATGGAGATTCCGGCACCGGAGACAATAACACCCCAGAGAGTGCCGAAGACAACCCCCTCCAGCAAGATTCAGCACAGGAGGACAGAGAAGCCAGCCCTCAAGAGAGAGCGGCAGATGAGGAGATAGAGGATGACAATTACATACCTCCCTCCGGAGACGAGGCAAGCCTCAACGACGATGAATTCGTCATGCCCGAGGATCCCGTCGAACAAGAGCGTTTTAAACGCAGGCTTATCGCCACGGCAAATAGCCTAAAGAAAAAGCAGCAACAACTTCAAGCTGATCAAGACCTGCTGGTGACAGATGGACCGAAGTCCTCGCAGCCGAAGAGTATGAACTCAAACGCCCCTCCAAAAGCAACCCAAAACGCAAGCTGCTCCCCCGACTAGAGGAGGAAGCATACAAACCTTCATCACCAGCGCACAATACGGCAGACCGACCACCCCATGGCCGCGACAGAGAGGCATCCAGGCCCTCCATTAGGACCGTACCCCGGCATCGCTCGAAAAGTACGAAGCCACGAGGGAATGCGCCGGACTTGCGAGACATATTGGAGGACAAAGCAAAACAATCAAGATCTATCTACGGATCACGTGGGCTCCCCACAATCTACGACGACTACCGTCGCGCCGGATACAGCAACTCCGGCCGGGCCGAAGACAATAGACAAAGCTCTCTTGAGCTACGTCGTGATATTGCCCAGTATAGAGGCGCCGCGCACCCACTCTGCTTCACAGATGAAGTAATGGATCATCAAATCCTTGAAGGGTTCAAACTCGTAAACATCGAATCCTACGATGGCACAACAGACCCCGCGGTTTGGATCGAAGATTATCACCTTCACATCCATATGGCCTGTGGTGACGATCTCCATGCCATCAAATATCTCCCACTCAAGCTTAAAGGACCAGCTCGGCATTGGCTTAATAGCTTGCCAGCAGAATCAATTGGGTGTTGGGAGGACCTGAAAGTCGCATTCCTTGACAACTTCCAGGGCACATATGTGCGACCACCAGACGCCGATGACCTAAGCCACATAATTCAGTAGCCAGAAGAATCGGCCAGACAATTCTGGACACGGTTCCTCACAAAGAAAAATCAAATCGTCGATTGTCCAGATGCAGAGGCCCTCGCAGCCTTCAAACATAACATCCGCGATGAGTGGCTGGCCCGGCACCTAGGACAGGAAAAGCCGAAATCCATGGCAGCCCTCACATCACTCATGACCCGCTTCTGTGCGGGGGAGGACAGCTGGCTAGCCCACAGTAACAACCTTAGCAATCATTCTGGCAGTCCGGACA
The DNA here is from genome assembly GCF_018294505.1 of Triticum aestivum. NCBI lineage: Eukaryota > Viridiplantae > Streptophyta > Magnoliopsida > Poales > Poaceae > Triticum > Triticum aestivum. The sequence continues at coordinate 429,606,892 of NC_057804.1, read as the reverse complement.
GCAAGGACCGCAATGGCAGGTCGCGTCGCAACAAAAACAAACGCCTCGTTAACGGCGATAACACTGAGGATATGGCAGTCACCGCCGGATTCAGAGGCTCTATACCCGGTCAGCGGAAGAAGCCATTCAAAAGAACCACTCCGGGTCCGTCCAATTTGGACCGAATTCTCGACCGCTCTTGCCAGATACATGGCACCCCCGAAAAGCCAGCTAACCACACCAACAGGGATTGTTGGGTATTCAAGCAGGCAGGCAAGTTAATTGCTGAAAACAATGACAAGGGGCTGCAGAGCGATGACGAGGAGGAGACTCGGCCGCCGAACAGTAGAGGACAGAAGGGTTTCCCCCCACAAGTGCGGACGGTAAACATGATATACGCAACCCACATACCCAAGAGGGAGCGGAAGCGTGCACTTAGGGATGTATATGCGATGGAGCCAGTCGCCCCGAAGTTCAATCCATGGTCCTCTTGCCCGATCACTTTCGATCGAAGGGACCACCCTACCAGTATCCGCCATGGTGGACTCGCCGCATTGGTTTTAGACCCAATCGTCGATGGATTTCACCTCACTAGAGTCCTGATGGACGGCGGCAGCAGCCTGAACCTGCTTTATCAGGATACAGTGCGCAAGATGGGCATAGACCCCTCAATGATTAAACCTACAAAGACGACCTTCAAAGGCGTCATACCAGGTGTTGAGGCCAATTGTACAGGCTCAGTCACACTGGAAGTGGTCTTCGGATCCCCGGATAATTTCCAAAGCGAGGAGTTAATCTTCGACATAGTCTCGTTCCACAGTGGCTATCACGCTCTGCTCAGACGAACCGTGTTTGCAAAGTTCAACGCGGTGCCACATGATGCATACCTCAAGCTCAAGATGCCAGGCCCTCGTGGAGTAATCACGGTCAACGGAAACACTGAACGCTCCCTCCGAACGGAGGAACACACAGCAGCTCTCGCGGCAGAAGTACAGAGCAGCCTCTCAAGGCAATTCTCAAGTCCGGCCGTTAAACGACCGGACATAGCCAAACGCGCCCGAAGTAACATACATCAAGACGACCTGGCACGTTCCGAGCATGCGTAGCAATGCGGCCCCAACCCCAGCCCTTGCATGATTGCAAGACCAGCTCTTCGCGTACATCATTACGCTCTGGAGATACCATGGGCATAGGGGGAGGGGCACGACCACGACAGGCCCAGAGTGCGGCTCAACCACACCAGGGGCTCCCAAGTGTGTCGCTCTTTTTATTTTTTTCCTTTTTTCCTTTTTCTATTTATCCACAGGACTCTGTTCACCAGAGAACCTGTCCGGCGGTAAACCTGCCGAACTCACGATGCAACAGCCAGGGAAGGACAAAGGCTACGACGAACATTCAGGTGGTCTCCATTACGAGCATTAAATTTGTTAAATACACCAGTCCACAGCCTACCCCTGGAGGGGGATATGTTTAAATAGTCCAATCCCTTGCTTACCGCACTATTTGTATCGTTCTGCACTCATAGCAGCATTCCTTGAATAAACAATGCAGCGCTTTTTGCCCATAATTGCATTCCTTTTTTACATATATGTTCATTTATGACATCTTGCATCCGTACACTTTGGTACGGCCGAATACACCAGGGGCTTATGTTCCCCACATTACGGTGTGATAAGTCTGAAAACTTTCACAAGTGCGGCACCCCGAACTTATAGCATTATATGCATCGGCTCCGAATCATGTATTGGGTCAATAGTTGGGTTTGCCCGGCTCCCATGTTTTGGTACCTTACGTTCCGTTCTATCGGCTAAGGTAGCACTGGGAGAACCACTGCGATTGCGCCCCGGTTGAGCTGGGCGAGCGCCTTAGTGGAGAAAGCTAAAACTGACCATCATGATAAGGCGAGAGCTGGTCGCTGTTCGAGAGGTCTTTTCGAGTCCCTAAAGACTTATGCCGCTTAGAGCGAGGAACCTGCTGTGTCCGGCCCAGGCGTGGATAGTTGTCACATCCATAGCTTATGGTGCTGCCTAGTGTTTGCATCATGTTTAAATTTTTGAAACTTGAACTGAGGAAATTTGGAAGCCTCAAAACCCTAAATAAAAGAAGGGCAAAAACCCTAAAATCTCATTCATTGTTCCAAAATGCTCTTCTTAGATGTTTAATATTTTTGGCAAGGGTTCTGGTCCCAACCAAAATAATGAACATTTTAGAAGGATTTATTTTTGGGACTTTGAATTTAAATCATTAGTTATTTGAATTTGAATTATATTCATATAATTAGAATATAATTTCAAATACCCTTGAAATATTTTATGAGCTTTTGGAAAAGTCCATCTAGCAAAACAAAAATATTCAGAGGAGTTTTTGGCATTGTTTGAATTATTTTAAATTCAAAACAGTGGCAAAACAAATTTAAAAAAATAAAACAAACAGAAAATAAAAGAGAGAAGCCCAGCCTACTTACCTGGTATTCTAGCCCACCTGGCGGCCCATCTGAGCTGGCCGGCCCAGCCCACCTCCTCCTCTCTGTCGTCTTCCTCCCCCTCGCCCCGAAGCTGCTCGGTGGCGAGCGCCGACGCCGCCCCGGCCACCTCCTGCTTGCCGCTTCGCCCTGGCCTCTTCGGGAGACGCCACGCAGCCCCCTCGCTCCTCTCTCTCACTCTCTCCCGACCCCCTTCTCCCTTCTCTGCTCTCCCCCTCTCGCGCCCGAGCGCGCTCATCGCCGTCGCTCGCAACCACCGCGGCCACAGCCACTTCCTCGCTCCCTCTCTGCGTACCCGAGCTCAGCCCGGACCCCAAGCCCCTCTACGTCGACCCACCGAAGCCCGGATGCCCCAAGACGATGCCGCGGCGCTTCTTCCCCGACCACGGCCGCCGGATGCCGCCGTCCGATTCATCCTCTCCGCCGTCTCCCCGAGCACGCCGACCTGCTCTTCGAACTCACTGTGAGCTCCTACGCCTCCCCTCTCTCTTCCCCGCCTCGATTGCGCCCTGTAGCCTCGATCCCACCGGAGCCGGAGCTTGCTTGCCGCCGTCCATGTCTCTGTCGCGGCTAGAACCCACATGTGTCGCGTCCGAGCACGCTGTCGTCCTCAGCGTGCTCCCAGGAACCCAAAGCACCTAACCACTCGTCCTCCCGTGCACCGCAGCGCCGGTCCCGCGAACCCCCGAGCTCCGGCCGCCGCCTAAGTGGTCGCCGCCGTCGACCCCGGCCTCCCCGTGCCCAGCTGCGTGCGCCCCTAGATGCGCGGGAGCACGGGCTCCCTCTTGGTGCCCTCAGCGCGACCAGCCGCGGGCTGTAGCGCCGTCCCGAGCAACTCCGGCGAGGTCTCGCCGTCGCCGTGGTCGCCGGCGTCACTAGCCGACGTGGCCGCGTGATTAGCGCTAATCACGGCCAGCTAACCCTCCCCAGAGCCACTGACGTATGGGCCCCACGCCCTTATTTAATCTTTATTATTTTCTGTTAAGTTTTAACCTAACCACCGTGGGCCCACACGTCAGCTTTGACCGTGCTGACGTGTCTGTTGACCCGGCCCCACCTGTCATTGGCACTATCCAGCCCCAGTCACTGACCAGTGGACCCCACTGGTCAGGTTTGACCTGGACCCGCCTAGTTGACCTGCTGACATCAGCATGACCTAGTGCTGACGCAATAAATCATTTTCTGGATTTATTTTAATTCAGAAAATTCCAGAAAATTGTATAAACTTCTAAAATTCATAGAAAATCAACCGTAACTCCAAATGAAATAATTTATATATGAAAAATTATCAGAAAAATTCAAGGAATCCATCTGTACCATTTTCATGCATGTTTGAACAATGTTTGTCCTCTGTTTTGGACAAAACAAATTAAAGGGCATTTAAATAATCATATATGGAGTTGGAATTTGAATCATGTATTCAAACCAACTTCATTTAAATCATAGCTAGGTGCATTAGCCCAAAACACATTCATATTGCCATGTCATAGCATGCATCATATTGTGCATTGCATTGATCGTGTTTCTTCTTGTTTGCCGGTATTGTTCCCCTCTCGATAGACGTGTACCGACGATGTGATCGATGACACTGATGAAGACTATATTATCTTCAGAAGTGCCAGGCAAGCAAAACCCCCTTGTTCATTCCGATAAAATCCCACTCTCTCGCTCCTGCTCTCTTTTACTGCATTAGGACAACAACGATTCATCTGTTACTTGCTGCGGTAGTTGAACCCCTTTATCCTCTGCATGACCTGTCATTGCCACAGTAAATAGATGAAACCCACTAGCATGAGTAGGAGTTGTTTGAGCCCTGTTGTGCCTACTCATTCTTGCTTGTTTGTCATGCCTGCTACTGCTTAGAGTTGAGTCAGGTCTGATTCATCGGGGATGAACCAGAGGTGTGTCAACATGTCCTACCGTTGAGAGCTAAGTGTGTGAACACGATTTGGTAAAGGTAGCGGTGAGAGGCCATGTAGGAGTACATGGTGGGTTGTCTCATTGCAGCCGTCCTCAGGAACTGAGTTCTGTGTTTGTGATCCATGACCAGCTACTACCACACATTGGAATGCTTAAGTGCCCCTCTCGACTTATTAATCAACTTGATCTCTGTCCAGGAGTTGCAACTAGTTTCTGGTGTTTGTAGGTAGTGTTAGTAGTCTACCAAGTGGCACCCGGTACAGGTGGGCTTGGGACAGACTAGGCACAGTGGCACGGTGTACCAAGTGGCACCCGGATGGTGGGCTTGGGAACCCTGCTCACATCGTTTGGGGCCGTGAGCGACACCCCGGCCGGATCTCCTTGCGGATGGAACCCGAATAGGCGATAAACCTGGACGAGAGACTTGCTTGGTTAGTCAGGTCGTGGCCGACTCCCTCGCCCGGCTTCCGCTTGAAGGTTGCCGAGGTACATGACGTGTACAGGGCGATAAGTGGCGGGAGCGTGTGTGAAGAAGTACACCCCTGCAGGGTTATCATTATCTATTCGAATAGCCGGATTCCTCGGATATGGAAACTTGGACCCCTTGCATAGTTCATAGACAAGTGAAAGTGGATACTCTAAAATACGCAAGATAAGCGTGAGTGCTATGGATGGCGTTCTCGTAGGGAGACGGGAGCGGATCCATAGTGGTGTATTGATATGGTGAATATGTGGACTCGTGTGCGCCACCTCAAAAGAGTTACTTGCAGTCGTAGTTCAGGATAGCCACCGAGTCAAAGCTGGCTTGCTGCAGTTAAACCCCACCATCCCCTTTGTTGATAATGATGCATATGTAGTTAGTTCTGATGTAAGTCTTGCTGGGTACATTTGTACTCACGTTGCTTAATTTATGTTTTTGCAGAGAGACTTCAGTCTCACTAGTAGTTCCACGTGGACTTCGACGTTTAGCTTGTTACCTCAGCTACGATCTTGTGCCCTCGGCAGGATCTGGTAGATAGTCAGGCTTCTCAGCCTTTTTCATTTATAGTTGTCTGTACTCAGACATGTTAAGCTTCCGCTTGTGCTTTGACTTGTATGCTCTGATTGTTGGGTCATGAGACCCATGTTTGTAATATCTCGCTCCTCGGAGCCTATTGAATAAATACTTGAGTCGTAGAGTCATGTTGTGATGCCATGTTGTATTTGCACATATCGAGCATATTGTGTGTATGTTATTGAAATGCTTGGTATGTGTGGGATCTGACTATCTAGTTGTTTATCCTTAGTAGCCTCTCTTACCGGGAAATGTCTCCTAGTGTTTCCACTGAGCCATGGTAGCTTGCTACTGCTCCGGAACACTTAGGCTGGCCGGCATGTGTCCTTCTTCGTTCCTGTGTCTGTCCCTTCGGGGAAATGTCACGCGATGAATACCGGAGTCCTGTTAGCCCGCTACAGCCCGGTTCACCGGAGTCCTGCTAGCCCAGTGCTACAGCCTGGATTCACTCGCTGATGACCGACACGTTCGATGCTGGGTCATGGATGCCTGTCCCTGTAAGTTAGTGCCACTTTGGGTTCACGACTAGCCATGTCAGCCCGGGTTCTTTGTCATATGGATGCTAGCGACACTATCATATACGTGAGCCAAAAGGCGCAAACGGTCCCGGGCCAGGTAAGGTGGCACCCGTGGGAATACCGTGCGTGAGGCCGCAAAGTGATATGATGTGTTACATGCTAGATCGGTGTGACTTAGGATCGGGGTCCTGACAGCTTTGGTATCAGAGCTTGACTGCCTGTAGGATTACCAAGCCAAACTGGTCGAAGTTGAGTCTAGAAATTCTTTAGTTATATAAGGGAATTGATTGTGGGATGGAACGTAAGGCTCTTTTTACTCCTTATACCTTATGCCCTTCTGATCTGAGTCATCTTATCTTTCCTACGGGGATTAAGAACTAGGCTATCTCTTCTTTCTATCAGGATCACGTGTTACTAATCCGTAGACTTATAAGATTGTTGGATTAAGCCTCAGTTCAGTTTCTACCTCTGTATGTTAATTATTGATCTCGAGACCTTGATATTGTGCTTCTGAGTGGTTATGCCACCATTTTTGTGAATGTCTCAAATCTTTTCTGAGCATTTACAGCCGTTATGCTGTCCGAGTCATCCCAGGTTTCTAAATAGTCTGATGCATTTGCAAAATCCTTTCCCTCTGGTTTCGATGTTCCTTTATGCCAGCTCAATCACACTAATTGTTGAGTTGAGGTATTCTATTGCCTTGACATTTATGTTGGAGTTATTATTATGACCCTAGGTGCCTTAGGGGATCATCTAGTAGTCTAGCCATGTTTGTGTTCCCAGCGTGATGATTCTGGCCTTTATTCTCGAAAGCATTCCGTGATGCTACTTAGGAGTAGGTATTCTATTCCTGGGTTCTTGAACCCGAGATTCACCCTACTTACCTCATGTTGATAGTGTTTGCTCGTTCCTTTAGGTTATTAGTAACCTTTGCATTAGTCCTCGAGGTCCGTGGTATTTCCTTCTTCCAAATACTATGAACCACTTATGGCAGTAGTTTGTTGGATCAAAAGATCATAACAGGAGTGCTCTTGATGGGTTCTCCATTCATAATTGTGACTCTGCCAGTTCTACCTTTCCGCATGGATTGTCCGGAAGAAATATGTCGAACTCGTTCGACATGCTAACCATGCATCCACAACTCAGAAAATCGTATGTTCCTTTGAGTTGTCCCTCTTTAGTTGTCTTCTGACCCTTGTTTATCAATTGATAGTCAAGAGTATGCGTGCAATCGTTCATCGATACTATTACTCTTGTGGTCCGTCAAGCATCCTATTCCGGAATGACTAGGAGAAACAAACTCCAGTACCTCATCCATATCTAGGATTGGGTCAAAACAATTGTACTCTGCAGATCAAAATGCCAATCCAGCTTTTGCTCTGTTCTACCTTGGAGTATTACCATCTTTTATATCGGGATTATTGTAGGAATTGCACACCATCCTATGAACTCTTGGTACAGTGATACTTCTTGCCATCATTGTTCATTCCTCGGTTCCTGTGTTATTGTAACCGGAATGCCGACAAGTGAATCGTGGTGTGTGAAATCAATACGGCTAGCAACTCTGTTGCTTGGTAGTTAAATGGACAATAATCTCATTCTTAGCATGTTGGTTATTGAATCACCATTCTAAGATAGATTGTGCTACCTAGTCCTTATTTCCTGGTGCACTCTTTGATTAATAAGTTAGGATTTTGTCAAGTCCTCGCTCATTTGATCATATCATCTTGCCCTGAAAAGCAAGATTGTTCTTGAGCTTAGTAACATATCGGTGGTTCGTGATTTTCCATATATCTTCTCGGAAGTATTACCAGGTTGTCACCTGACCGCTATGTTGAGTTCGTGATCAAGTTGGTTTATTCCTGTAAACCACCCCTTCTCCAAGAATCCGTGTTGGATACCTCTGAGCTAGTTGGTTAAGCTAAACGACAACTTGGAGAGTTGGAAGATAAAAGCTTACCTAACTTAGTTTGTTTCAAAGGGATATCCTGGTGTTGGTGTGTTAGTTGAAGAAAGATGATATCTTCATCGATTGGTCCGTGTGATCAGTTATTGGATCTATTGTCTTATAAAAACTTTGATTTAAGTATGGGCTATCGTCAAATCAAATCAGAACCAACGATGTTCGTAATGTTGTCTTACTCGTGGCTGCCCCTCGAGCATACACCATTATATCTTTTGGTCTGACCAATACTATCACCTTGTTCACATGATGGTGGAAGTCCAGTGATATGAAAATTCCGATGAGTTACTGTTGAGCCTATCAGCAGCATTTTGTCTCCCCCCCATGATTCATGTTGAACATCAACCTAGTGTTGGAAACCTTGTAAGCAATGCCTTCGTGTTCCGTTCATGAAGCCTATGCTTGGATGGAAGAAGTGACTTCCTCTAATTCATGTGCATTTGGTTTAAGTTGCCGTCGTGAATTTGAGAAAGGTTTGTTTTGTTTCCTCTGGAATCGTCCCAAGTCAGTCATGCATGTGCAAAGTATACTATGGTTTGGTAGATTAATTACCTCCACTCCATATGTATTCCGTAGCACCCCAAGCCACTAATTGATTTGTTCAAGGAGAAGGAGTTCTTCATAAGAGCTAATCCGGACTTATGAAAGAACTTCGATATCCTCGATGATGGTTCCCAACCCGAACTCGGTAGTGTTTTATTGTAAGACTACCATGTGATCATGTTTGTCTGAGACAGCGTGTTCACACGTGTGTAGCAGAACCAGCTCATGTTTTGGAGCTTGCTATCGTAGTTCATTCCCGAGAATCTCGCAACGTCATCTCGTCGATTTGTGTTGCAAACTTTCATTTTTCTTCCTAAGACTCGATGAGTCTGGAATATCCTAACACCAACCAGATCTGAATCTCAGGCAGATATGATGGTTGGACCCTTTCCCCAAGAACTATAATATTGGTCCCTCGATAACCGGTAAAGTGGATGTCATGGCCAACACACCCAGCCGAAAGACCTATTATTGTAGTATCTTGTTTGAGGAAGTTGGCCACCTCCCCATAAGGATTTCGTAGGATTTACCTCTGTAACTGTTCCTTATGGATTCTATTGCTCCCGAAGTCCGACCTTTACTTGATGTTCTAGTTATCAAACCATATCTATGAATGGGATACACTAGCACGTCAAGGAGAACATTAGAAGCCGAGTGCTAAATGTCTCTCGGTCGATCATGCAGATTTTGGTTCCTTGGCCTCGCTAAGGTGAAATCTGAGAAAGTGTTATCCTCCTTTGCATCTGCATCATCCATCGCTATTCATCATGGTAGTATGTTGTGTTGTCAGCACCCTTGACACGGATGTTGATAAAACCCTGATGATTGTGGAATTGCTCAAGTTCTTGAGAGCACGCGCAGGTGCTAGGTTTGATCGTCGGCATTAACTATATAGTGCTCTCATCTTCCTCGGTTATGCTATAACTTTTCAAACAGTGAACTCACTCTCTATTGTTGGGTTCTTCCCCAGTTACCAGAATCATTCCTAGCATTCGCATTTTGTTCCCAGCTTGCACCGCCAATGTGCCATTCTACCATGGGTCTCTTCCATTTCCGGTGGTAAGCAAATTCATCCATTACGTTGTCTTCAACAAGGTAATCCACATCATCCAAGTCCGGGTATGCCATTCTACCGACCCCCTCCAAATGATCGCTTGTGATTGCCTTAGGCTGGTTTAAAGAGTTTCAATGATCTCTGAATCAAAGGTAATTCTTTTTGCCACTTAAGGGGATATCTCTACGAGTCACCTTCCCTAAGGTGCATCGTTATGGTATCATGGCAACTCAACCCTCGCTATCTTGAAACCATTCACCACCCCCTCGAGTGTGGAATTGTTGTCTACTTAGCGAACCCTCGTCATCTGTTCCACTCCATTCTTCAGATGTATGCTTCGTGTCTCAGCTCAAGAGATGTTGCTATGACTCACTTTGTGAGCTGATCCTAAGTTGATTGATCTTCGAGAAGATCGATTCCTCCGGAGTTGTCCTATTCCTCTTGCTGTCATGCTAGTTGGAGTTCTCAGATCAAGACGACGGGACAAAGATGGTGATCGAATCAACGCTTTTATGAAGTGCACCCTGGATCGTGAAGATTATACTAGTTTGCGTTTCCCCTTCATCTTACCCTACGCTTGAATCTCGGGACGAGATTCTTGTTTAGTGGGGGCGAGTTGTCACATCCCTAGCTTATGGTGCTGCCTAGTGTTTGCATCATGTTTAAATTTTTGAAACTTGAACTGAGGAAATTTGGAAGCCTCAAAACCCTAAATAAAAGAAGGGCAAAAACCCTAAAATCTCATTCATTGTTCCAAAATGCTCTTCTTAAATGTTTGATAATTTTTGGCAAGGGTTCTGGTCCCAACCAAAATAATGAACATTTTAAAGGATTTATTTTTGGGACTTTGAATTTAAATCATTAGTTATTTGAATTTGAATTATATTCATATAATTAGAATATAATTTCAAATACCCCTGAAATATTTTATGAGCTTTTGGAAAAGTCCATCTAGCAAAACAAAAATATTCAGAGGAGTTTTTGGCATTGTTTGAATTATTTTAAATTCAAAACAGTGGCAAAACAAATTTAAAAAAATAAAACAAACAGAAAATAAAACAGAGCACTCACCTACTTACCTGGTATTCTAGCCCACCTGGCGGCCCATCTGAGCTGGCCGGCCCAGCCCACCTCCTCCTCTCTGTCGTCTTCCTCCCCCTCGCCCCGAAGCTGCTCGGTGGCGAGCGCCGACGCCGCCCCGGCCACCTCCTGCTTGCCGCTTCGCCCTGGCCTCTTCGGGAGACGCCACGCAGCCCCCTCGCTCCTCTCTCTCACTCTCTCCCGACCCCCTTCTCCCTTCTCTGCTCTCCCCCTCTCGCGCCCGAGCGCGCTCATCGCCGTCGCTCGCAACCACCGCGGCCACAGCCACTTCCTCGCTCCCTCTCTGCGTACCCGAGCTCAGCCCGGACCCCAAGCCCCTCTACGTCGACCCACCGAAGCCGGATGCCCAAGACGATGCCGCGGCGCTTCTTCCCCGACCACGGCCGCCGGATGCCGCCGTCCGATTCATCCTCTCCGCCGTCTCCCGAGCACGCCGACCTGCTCTTCGAACTCACTGTGAGCTCCTACGCCTCCCCTCTCTCTTCCCCGCCTCGATTGCGCCCTGTAGCCTCGATCCCACCGGAGCCGGAGCTTGCTTGCCGCCGTCCATGTCTCTGTTGCGGCTAGAACCCACATGTGTCGCATCCGAGCACGCTGTCGTCCTCAGCATGCTCCCAGGAACACAAGGCACCTAACCACTCGTCCTCCCGTGCACCGCAGCGCCGGTCCCGCGAACCCCCGAGCTCCGGCCGCCGCCTAAGTGGTCGCCGCCGTCGACCCCGGCCTCCCCGTGCCCAGCTGCGTGCGCCCCTAGATGCGCGGGAGCACGGGCTCCCTCTTGGTGCCCTCAGCGCGACCAGCCGCGGGCCGTAGCGCCGTCCCGAGCAACTCCGGCGAGGTCTCGCCGTCGCCGTGGTCGCCGGCGTCACTAGCCGACGTGGCCGCGTGATTAGCGCTAATCACGGCCAGGTAACCCTCCCCAGAGCCACTGACGTATGGGCCCCACGCCCTTATTTAATCTTTATTATTTTCTGTTAGTTTTAACCCAACCACCGTGGGCCCACACGTCAGCTTTGACCGTGCTGACGTGTCTGTTGACCCGGCCCAACTGTCATTGGCACTATCCAGCCCCAGTCACTGACCAGTGGACCCCACTGGTCAGGTTTGACCTGCACCCGCCTAGTTGACCTGCTGACATCAGCATGACCTAGTGCTGATGCAATAAATCATTTTCTGGATTTATTTTAATTCAGAAAATTCCAGAAAATTGTATAAACTTCTAAAATTCATAGAAATTCAACCATAACTCCAAATTAAATAATTTATATATGAAAAATTATCAGAAAAATTCAAGGAATCCATCTGTACCATTTTCGTGCATGTTTGAACAATGTTTGTCCTCTGTTTTGGACAAAACAAATAAAGGGCATTTAAATAATCATACATGGAGTTGAAATTTGAATCATGTATTCAAACAAACTTCATTTAAATCATAGCTAGGTGCATTAGCCCAAAACACACTCATATTGCCATGTCATAGCATGCATCATATTGTGCATTGCATTGATCGTGTTTCTTCCTGTGTTTGCCGGTGTTGTTCCCCCTCGATAGACGTGTACCGACGATGTGATCGATGACACCGATGAAGAACTATATTATCTTCAGAAGTGCCAGGCAAGCAAAACCCCCTTGTTCATTCCGATAAAATCCCACTCTCTCGCTCCTGCTCTCTTTTACTGCATTAGGACAACAACGATTCATCTGTTACTTGCTGCGGTAGTTGAACCCCTTTATCCTCTGCATGACCTGTCATTGCCACAGTAAATAGATGAAACCCACTAGCATGAGTAGGAGTTGTTTGAGCCCTGTTGTGCCTACTCATTCTTGCTTGTTTGTCATGCCTGCTACTGCTTAGAGTTGAGTCAGGTCTGATTCATCGGGGATGAACCAGAGGTGTGTGAACATGTCCTACCGTTGAGAGCTAAGTGTGTGAACACGATTTGGTAAAGGTAGCGGTGAGAGGCCATGTAGGAGTACATGGTGGGTTGTCTCATTGCAGCCGTCCTCAGGAACTGAGTTCTGTGTTTGTGATCCATGACCAGCTACTACCACACATTGGAATGCTTAAGTGCCCCTCTCGACTTATTAATCAACTTGATCTCTGTCCAGGAGTTGCAACTAGTTTCTGGTGTTTGTAGGTAGTGTTAGTAGTCTACCAAGTGGCACCCGGTACAGGTGGGCTTGGGACAGACTAGGCACAGTGGCACGGTGTACCAAGTGGCACCCGGATGGTGGGCTTGGGAACCCTGCTCACATCGTTTGGGGCCGTGAGCGACACCCCGGCCGGATCTCCTTGCGGATGGAACCCGAATAGGCGATAAACCTGGACGAGAGACTTGTTTGGTTAGTCAGGTCGTGGCCGACTCCCTCGCCCGGCTTCCGCTTGAAGGTTGCCGAGGTACATGACGTGTACAGGGCGATAAGTGGCGGGAGCGTGTGTGAAGAAGTACACCCCTGCAGGGTTATCATTATCTATTCGAATAGCCGGATTCCTCGGATATGGAAACTTGGACCCCTTGCATAGTTCATAGACAAGTGAAAGTGGATACTCTAAAATACGCAAGATAAGCGTGAGTGCTATGGATGGCGTTCTCGTAGGGAGACGAGAGCGGATCCATAGTGGTGTATTGATATGGTGAATATGTGGACTCGTGTGCGCCATCTCAAAAGAGTTACTTGCAGTCGTAGTTCAGGATAGCCACCGTGTCAAAGCTGGCTTGCTGCAGTTAAAACCCACCATCCCCTTTGTTGATAATGATGCATATGTAGTTAGTTCTGATGTAAGTCTTGCTGGGTACATTTGTACTCACGTTGCTTAATTTATGTTTTTGCAGAGAGACTTCAGTCTCACTAGTAGTTCCACGTGGACTTCGACGTTTAGCTTGTTACCTCAGCTACGATCTTGTGTCCTCGGCAGGATCTGGTAGATAGTCAGGCTTCTAAGCCTTTTTCATTTATAGTTGTCTGTACTCAGACATGTTAAGCTTCCGCTTGTGCTTTGACTTGTATGCTCTGATTGTTGGGTCATGAGACCCATGTTTGTAATATCTCGCTCCTCGGAGCCTATTGAATAAATACTTGAGTCGTAGAGTCATGTTGTGATGCCATGTTGTATTTGCACATATCGAGCATATTGTGTGTATGTTATTGAAATGCTTGGTATGTGTGGGATCTGACTATCTAGTTGTTTATCCTTAGTAGCCTCTCTTACCGGGAAATGTCTCCTAGTGTTTCCACCGAGCCATGGTAGCTTGCTACTGCTCCGGAACACTTAGGCTGGCCGGCATGTGTCCTTCTTCGTTCCTGTGTCTGTCCCTTCGGGGAAATGTCACGCGATGAATACCGGAGTCCTGTTAGCCCGCTACAGCCCGGTTCACCGGAGTCCTGCTAGCCCAGTGCTACAGCCTGGATTCACTCGCTGATGACCGACACATTCGATGCTGGGTCATGGATGCCTGTCCCTGTAAGTTAGTGCCACTTTGGGTTCACGACTAGCCATGTCAGCCCGGGTTCTTTGTCATATGGATGCTAGCGACACTATCATATACGTGAGCCAAAAGGCGCAAACGGTCCCGGGCCAGGTAAGGTGGCACCCGTGGGAATACCGTGCGTGAGGCCGCAAAGTTATATGATGTGTTACATGCTAGATCGGTGTGACTTAGGATCGGGGTCCTGACAATAGCGCCCTGAATTCGGTCTTTCGAACACTAGGGGCTTCACCGAAATTTAAAATTATAGAATTCTATGGCTAAGTGAGAGTGTTCAAGCATTATAAGTCCGGTTGCCTTGTTCGTTGTGTTGAGCGCCTCCCTGGATGGACCCAAAAATGGGAACAAGAGCGCTCAAGTTTATCCCAAACACCCCAGCACTCGTGGCTTGGGAGCTGAAGCCGACGACTTGCCATCTCTCAGATTTGATAAACGGCCGCATAGAAGGTAATATTTTAAATTAATAAGCGTTGCTTAGCGCATATGAATAAAGTTTTCAGCGCACAGGATAACACATTGCGAGTCTACTCAAAAATTACATCTTTGGGGCATTCATCCGCAATCTTGCGGGCACCCTTCAGGACACTCTTATAGTACATTTCGGGTGTACGATACTCCTTGCCCACCGACGGCGCGTCCGTGATAAGCCTCTCAGCATCCAGCCTGCCCCAGTGCACCTATGCGCGGGCAAGGGCCCGACGGGCACCTTCAATGCAGGCGGAGCGCTTGATGACTTCCACCCAGGGGCACGCATCCACCAGCCGCCGCACGAGGCCGAAGTAGCTCCCAGGCATGGCCTCTTCAGGCCACAACCGGACTATGAGGCCCTTCATGGCCTGCTCGGCTACCTTGTGGAGCTCGACCAGCTGCTTCAGCTGGTCGCTAAGGGGCACCGGATGTCCGGCCTCAGCATACTGAGACCAGAAGACCTTCTCCATTGAGCTCCCCTCCTCGGCCCGATACAATGCAGCGGCATCGGACACGCTGCGAGGCAGATCTGCAAATGCCCCTGGAGAGCTCCGAATTCGGGTAAGTAACAGGTAATTCACATTCACATGCTTGCTTTGAATGAAATATGCCTTACCCGCCGCTATTTTCTTCACCGCCTCAATCTCCTGGAGGGCCTTATGGGCCTCGGCCTTAGCGTCTTTGGCACTTTCAAGAGCTGACGCAAGCTCGGACTCTCGAGTCTTTGAGTCGCGCTCCAAACTCTCATGCTTTTCCATGAGAGCCTGGAGCTCTTGCCGCACCTCCGCCACCCACGCCTCTTGTTTCTCTCGCTCCGCTCGTTCCGCGGCCGCATTGCGTTCGGCCGCGGACACAGCCTCCTTCAGGGTCGCCACCTCGTTTGTGGCCCCTGTAGTACCCATGTCATCCTTGTTATTTCTATCGCAACCAAAATCCTTTTCTGTAAGGTACAAATTTAATACGATGTTCCTCACCTTCTTTGTCCTCGAGCTGCTTCTTGGCAAGACCAAGCTCGTTCTTGGTCCGTTCGAGGTCCTGCTTCAAAGCACTGACCTCTGCAGTCAATGCGGCAGAGGTTAGCAGCGCAGCCTGCAAACCCATATTGACATAATTTTTAGAACTCCTGTGTATATCTTTTTAGATCCTCAGTCCGGCTTTTCCTTCCGAACACCGAACCGAGCATCAGGGGCTACTATCTATGCGGTATTACATTACATATTTTAAAACTTCTTACCTCAAAACCTGTTAGAAGGCTGCTGCAGGCTTCAGTCAGCCTGCTCTTGGCAAGCTGAACCTTTTGAATCACCGCACTCATAATTGTGCGGTGTTCTTCCTCGATGGAAGCGCCGTTGAGCGCCTCCAACAAGTTGTCTGGACGGAGGCTGCCGGTGTCACGGTCTTGCCCTTCTTACGAAGGGGCCGCCTGCCGGACTCCGGAACCACTGTAGGTTCCGGCATGGAGTCCGGCGCAAAGTCTGGGAGGCTGCCTTGCGGCACCTCCGGAGCCTCCTCCTGATGGGTCCCCTCCTGGGATCCCACCTCGGCGTCATTAGCATCACGAGGGGTGGAGGCGATCGGAATGGAATCCACATCCGATGGATCCAAGGACCCGCTCGATGAAGCGGGAAGATCATCCTCGGCCGGACTACAGGTAGTGGGCGGCATTAGAAGGAAACTATGTGGCACAAAAGAGAAATTATAAATCACTCAGGGATCCGGATACTTACGATCTTGCTGGAGGCTTGGCCCTTGAGGGCCACCCTTTGTCGCCAATGTTGGCGTTGGCAGAGCTGTCCGGAGGAAGGGTCCTTCCTCTCTTGGACCCTTCGGCCTCCCCCGTTGGGGAAGCCTTCATCTTCCTCTCTCCCCCCTCCTGGGGAGAGCCTTCTTCCTCCTCCTCGCCTTTGGGGGAGGAGTCCGCCTCGGAGTCATCGGACGATGACTCCGATACCACCTGACGCCGGGAAATACTTCGGGTTCCCGTGGCCTTCTTCTTGGCCTTCTTCTCCGGCACCACATAAAGTGTCGGGACTAGCAGCCCCGTTAAACGGGTATCCGCTGGGTCTTCGGGGAGGGGAGCTGGACAGTTAACCTGTCCGGACGTCCTCTGCCAGTCCTGTTAAAGGCATCGGGAGTTTTAGATCCCACAATAGAGTCAAACTATGAAAGAAATAAATGTCCCATAAAGGATGACATATCTTACCACACCGGCCGGCGCTTGGTGCTGAATCCGCGGTCTTCAGTCGCGGACGCGGGGGCTTCTCCACCCTTGAACAGCACCCTCCAGGAAGCTTCGTACGTCATGTAGAAGAGCCCGCTCAGGGTCCGGTGCTGTGCCAGATCAAACTCCCACAGATTGAAGGCCCGTTGTTGGCAGCGGAGAATCCGGTGGACGAGCATGACTTGGATCACGTTGACAAGCTTGAGCTTCTTGTTCACTAGGGTCTGGAGACAGGACTGGAGTCCGGTCAGCTCCTCTGAACTGCCCCATAGCAAGCCCTTCTCTTTCCAGGAGGTGAGCTGCATGGGGGTACCAGATCTGAACTCGGGGGCCGCTGCCCATTTAGGGTCCCGTGGCTCGGTGATATAGAACCACCCCGATTGCCACCCTTTCATGGTTTCCACAAAGGCGCCCTCGAGCCAGAGGACGTTGGGCATTTTGCCCACCATGGCGCCTCCGCACTCCGCTTGAACGCCCTTCACTACCTTCGGCTTGACATTGATGGTTTTTAGCCACAAGCCGAAGTGGGGCTGGATGCAGAGGAAGGCCTCACACACGACGATAAACGCCGAGATGTTGAGGATGAAGTTTGGCGCCAGATCGTGGAAGTCCAGGCCGTAGTAGTACATGAGCCCCCGGACGAAGGGATGAAGTGGGAAGCCCGGTCCGCGAAGGAAGTGGGGAAGGAATATGACCCTCTCATGGGGCCTGGGGGTGGGGATGAGCTGCCCCTTGTCGGGCAGCCGGTGCGCGATGTCGCTGGAGTGGTATCCGGCGCTGCACAACTTTTCGATGTGCCCCTCCGTGACGAAGGAGACCATCCACTTGCCTCCCACTCCGAACATGGCTGGAGAAGGTTGAGGCGAGATGTGCGAGCTTGGGCGCTGGAGCTCGAGTACGCAGAGATGGATAAGCAAAGGAGGAAGGCGTAGGTAAAAAAGGTGGATCCTTATCCCCTTATATATGGGCGGACGAAGACTATGCGTCCCCACCGGCCTGGTAAAACTCGCTTATCTCCCAAGCGCCACCATCAATGGCGCGGTTGGGTTACCCACGTTCGTATTGATGGGAATCCCGGAATAAGGGGAACACGATATCTGCTTCGACAAGACGTGCCAAGGAAACCGCTTCGCTAAACGCGCTGAGGTGGTATAATAAAAAATGATTCAAGTAAAGGCTTGGTGGTGGTGTGACGTCACGCCACAAAATACGTCAGCAGATTGAACTTGTGTACATATTATTCTCTCTATGGTGGAATGTGGAATTCATTTTGCAGAGCCGGACACTATCCTGGTGTTCACAATCTTCTATGAATTATTCGGAGGAGGAACCCGCCTTGCAATGCCGAACAATATGCGCGCCGGACTCATCGTCATTGAAGCCTGGTTCAGGGGCTACTGAGGGAGTCCTGGACTAGGGGGTGTCCGGATAGCCGGACTACCATCATCGGCCGGACTCCAAGACTATGAAGATACAAGATTGAAGACTTCGTCCCGTGTCCGTATGGGACTTTCCTTGGCGTGGACGGCAAGCTTGGCGATACGGATATGTAGATCTCCTACCATTGTAACCGACTCTGTGTAACCCTAGCCCTCTCCGATGTCTATATAAATCGGAGGGTTTTAGTCCGTAGGACACACAACCATTACAACAATCATACCATAGGCTAGCTTCTAGGGTTTATCCTCCTTGATCTTGTGGTAGATCCACTCTTGTACTACCCATATCATCAATATCAATCAAGCAGGAGTAGGGTTTTACCTCCATCGAGAGGGCCCGAACCTGGGTAAAAACATCGTGTCCCTTGTCTCCTGTTACCATCCGCATAGTTCGGGACCCCCTACCCGAGATCCGCCGGTTTTGACACCGACAACGACCATCTTCCCCAAACACCCTCACGTAGAGGGTGGCATCACCGTCGAACTTGAAGTGCAGGGTGCATCGACGGCTCAGGCCACGCGCGTAGGCAAACGTCTGCCAGCCGCGGGTCAAGGCCAAGCTCCCAGCCGTGGAGACCTCCAGCGAAGCCCACGAGGCCCGGCTGCAACAGCCATCTGCCTGGAGCCAGAGGCCGCCCGGGGCGCCAGCCGGGAGCTCACCTAGGAGGAAGCGAGGGAGCTGAAGCCGGGCGCTGGTCGGTTCCACTGCCCACACAATGGACTCCGGCAGCACTTCCGCGGAGTGGAAGCGCGGCCTAGGGGGTCGCACGGCTGAAGCACGCCCCCCGGCCATGGTCAGCCGCCCGTCACTGCGCGGGAAGTCACCTCCGTGATCGAGGGGGCCGCCGTGGAGGCCACAGGGTGTTTGCGAGGGCGGCCTCGACCGCGCTTAGGCGGGGGAGAGGCAGGCTCAACCTGGCGGGCCTTTCCTTTCTCTGCGGCCAGAACTTCCTTGACGGGGCCATGGAGAAGAAGGAGAAGCAAGAGGGGATAAACTGGAAGGGCACGCGGCGTGCCGTACTTAAAGCCAGGGGAGGCCAACTGCCGACCTCCACGATCACAGCTAATCATGACTCGCTCTGCATGCAGGGACTTGTCAAGCCTAGTTGCCGAGGCATCATGGGGAAGTGGAGACGCCCACGTCCAATCAACCGCCACGCAGCGCCCAAGGTCGCAGGCTGTTAGGGCCCGCGGCGCTTCGCACTTGCCCTTTCGCCTCTCTGCTCAGCCAAGTCCGGGCGCGCCTTGGGCCCGGGGGCTACTATCCGCGTTCTGGGAACGGGGGTCCCCAGACTTGCCTGCCTGCGGCCTGCGGCGTGGCTCAAAGGGGAGCCCAGCACGGCCCATCTTCATCAACACAAGCTCAAGACCCTCGCGAGGGGCCAAGCCTCGTGGGGCGGACGACAAGGAGCTTCCTCAGGCATGACCTCATCAGGTTGGCTCACGAGGAGGCGGAGAGATCAAGGCGGGGTACCTCGTGAGGTGCCCGTGATGCAAGCCATGATGACCAATGGCACCAGTCGGGCGCCAGCCCGCGCAGTGTCCTCCTTCCCTCTTTGGTGCAAAGGGAGCAAGTGCAGGCAAGAGCATCAAGCAAAGGCACCCATTTCGGTGCAACAAGACCAAGACCAGCCCAACGGTAGGGAGGAAGTCATTGTGGAGCCCAAGCAGGCATCACCGCCAGAGCCTTTGGCAAGTGAGGACCAACTTTAGTCAGGATAAGTGTACCCGATGTTCCCCTTCAAAATGGACAATTGTTGGCGCCCTTCCCGCTACTTATTTGGGAGGAGGCCCAGGGCCTTTGCCTATAAATAGGACTAGCCACCCCCAGGGAAAGGGGGCATCTAGAATCAAGAGAGGGAGAGAGAGACTGAACTCCTCCTTGCAGTTCATCGCACCAGCCAAGAGCAGACCCTCGCGAGGCTGTTCTTCCTTGTATTGTTCATCATCAGCCCAAGAGGCAATCCACCACACCACACACTGGAGTAGGGTATTACACCACAATGGTGGCCTGAACCAGTATAAACTCTGTGTCTCTTGTGTTGTTCCTCTGGTAGTTTAGATCCTAGCGATTCGGCGAGGAACAGGTAGGTAGAGGGCGAAATCTCCGTGCGCACCCCAATGTTCGAACCTCAAGGGTCTGCCGGAACCCGAAATCTGACAGCGCCGTGGGAATACTTCCAAAGACTTGCCACCAGATTTGCACGAACTATACAAAACAGACCCCGAAGAAACCTATAGAGAATGCAAGAATCGAATCTAGTGGATTCGAAGATATTGGGCAGAGGAATGGTTCAAATACAGATTTGTCACTGCTGAGTATGCCGAGAAGAATGCCATCAAGCGACCCTGGGGAGATCCTATACAAGAATTTTCCTCCCAGGTCCAAGACCGAAGCTATTGGTCAAGTCTTCTATCCGTGCATGGTTTGCGGACCGCAGCCAGAGAATGCTGACCCCTCTTCTCTGCTGTGGTGTCGCGAAGACAACCTGTTCAAGCGCAACTTCAAGTTTGCGAAAGACTCTGCTATGGAGAACAAGAAGGCATATGGACTTGACCTCAACCTAGGTCCGTCTGCTCCTCGGGAAGATGGCACCCGTGAAGCCAATGAAAACAGAATCGGCCCCTTGTACAACCTTGAAGGACACATCACTCACATTGCCATCCAAGGTGCAAATGTGGATCACTTTGGTGATGATGCTGACTCTGATGATGCACCAGCTCCTCCTCCTAAGCCGTAGAAGCAAAAGAAATCCAAGGCTTCAAGACCTACTGCTGCACCAAAAGCTTCTCGAGTGAAGCCATTGGCAACTGCCCCTCCTGCTATAAGTAACAATTCTGAAGATCTCTCTCGCATCTCCAAGAAGCAAGAGATGACACAGAAGAAAAATATCCAAAGTTCTGGTCAAGCCCTGACACCTGTTGCCGTTCTGAGGAACAAAACCGAAGCTATTGATCTGTCATCAGATGATGAGTGTGGAGATGATGCTCTTGAGCAGCTGATAAAGAGCAAGCAAGAGGCAGAGATCTTCAATGATTTTCCCCTCTTCGACGTAAACATTCTGAATACCTTCATTGATAAATGGTTTGACAACCCAGATCTCAGTTTTGACGATCTTCAGCTCCCAATTGGCATCAGCATTGCCTTTCAAGGTGCCATTGCTCCTGAGCTGGATTTGGCTCAGGGGATTATCGAACTGAAAAACAAGATTGACTATGAGAAAGAGCAGTTCAAGAAGCACATGGCCAAGCTCAGTGTGGCTGATGTTCAGAAATTCAAACTAATGTTGAATGACCTCAAGGATGCATTTCGCAAGAAACGTGAAGAAGCCAAAGGTTCATGCGAGCGCAAGAATGATAGTTCATGAGCCCGCTTTCACAGAGGCTGCTGAAGCTGAAGAAGTTCCAGCCATTGACCCCATCACGGCTGATAACATTGGTCCCCAAGACAATGTAGTTGATGATGAAGTCCTTCCTCAGATCGAGCACCAGACAGTATCATCGCATGTTCTCACGAACAACGAACTCATTAGTATTGGTCGTCCTTTGATGCCAATCTCTCAGGATGCCTCATGGGCTGATCGCCCCCAACCAGCAACTCCAAGTCAAGACTCACCAAGTGCACCCCGTCCTCCACCAGCGCAAGTCACCAGCCCAATGGTGAATGACGACAATTACATGGAGCCTACACCATCACCAAAAGCATCGCCCATGTTCCAAAGGCTTCGCAAAGGCCTAAGGCCATTAGTCTCCATGACAACCATCACCGAAGAAGGTTCAAACCAATCCAGCTCAGTGGCACGTCAAGTGTTCCCTGAAGAAAATCCCTCTGTGATGGTTCCCACGTCTGAAGCCAATGCTGCTGAAGACAATCCGGCTGCATCAGCCGATGAAAGACAAGAAGAAGAACATGTTGCTACACCCCCTACCAACCAAGAAGTTGTTCTAGAGGAGAACGTGTTTGTGCCCAACCCTCCAACTACTCAAGTGGAGCTTGAAAATCCTGAGGAGACCACCAATAACTCCCCTGAAGCCAATGACGTTGTCATGGCTGAAGATAATGTGGCGCCTGGAATGAACACTGTGCATGAAGCCAATGATGCACCTGCAACAAATGGGCAGCCTAACGCCCTTGCTAATGCCACTGCTCCTGTTCCGCCACCAAGGCCACACACTATTGAGCAAGCATTCTATCAAGGAGAGCTGGTCACTGTCAGATGGCCAATTCTGGCTCCTCCGCCTGCTCCCGGACCTCAATTTGACTATCATGTGGAGCACAGGCCTCGGGTTTAGAAGCCAAAACCAAGGTTGCCATGGTTTCCAGGTACTGCATCTGCACCAGGCTCATTCAATGTCAATGGCTTCATTGCACACAACACCTTCTTTGATAGATCCAAGAACCCATATTCCAAACCAAGAATATCATCTGATCGGTTCTGGAGTTATCAGCAATGCAACTATTACTCCTGTGTTCGATACAATCAAGGGCGCATATTTCCTCATATGCGTTTGGATTCCGAAGCCATTGCTGGCCTACCCTACTTAGAAGAAGCCCTAGACTGTTTCAGAGATGTAGTCCTTCTTCAGTTTGTGACAGATAAGGAGAATTGGAATGAAGAGCTTCTGCTGCAATTCTATGCAACTCTCCACATTCGCGGCTACAACAGGGATCCGAAGACATGGGTCCTTGAGTGGATGATAGGCAATGTACACCATGAAGCCAAAGCTCTTTATCTCATTGAGCTTACTGGCCTATCCACTCCAGGTGAACTCTATGAACCTAGTTGTCAGCATGACCGCAATGCGTTGGAAAGCATCTTTCAGAAGCCAGAGCCCAATATGAGCCAAATGCTGAGTATGATGAAGCCATTGCCACAGGATGCTGAATATCCCAAGGAATTCTTTGTTGAAGACCTAGAGTATCTGCCTCGCACCATCTATCACATTATCAAGCGAACTCTACGGCCCATCAAAGGACATTCTTCCTCAGCAATGCTTGAAGGCGCAATGAAGACATTGGTCTTGTACATTCTCAATGGCATCAGCTTCAATGCTCAAGATTTCTTCATTCGCCAATTTGCTGCATCCGGCTCAGACATATTTGGTCTGAAATTCTATGCTCCATGGGTTATGCGACTGATCAAGCGTCACTCTGCTGTTGACTATCAGCCCTCTGCACGCAACCATCTCATATTTCTCCCAGAGGTTGATATGTCCATAGAAGCCATTTACCCAGAGCCTGCCAAGGAAGAAATTTATCTTCACAATGTCGATCGTCAGAGTTTCTCTCACCATGTTGAAGGTGTTCAGGCTACTTCCAGTGTTTATCCGCTGGCTGGCAATACTCGTCGTGCACGTACTGCAGCCACAGAAAGCACTACTGCTCCAAGGCCTCGGAAGCGATCTCATGTGCTCAATGACCGAGAGCTTCTTATGGCCTTGCATCAGAAACACGACAAGCATCATTACTGGCTAAAGCGTCAAATGCAAAGCCTCTTGGTGGATATCGATCACATTCGCAACCTTGCCACCAAGAATTCCTTTGTCACTCGTGAAACCTGTCGGAGGTCTTGGAAGAGTTTGACATTGCTCAGTGCCTTTGTCACTCGTGAAACCTGATTTTCAAGACGATGGCTTCACTAAGAGATTCAAGTTCAACACCACTCCTCCCAGGAATGTTGTCTTGCGTCGAACCCTGTCTCTTGAAGATTCAGAGTACTCCTCCTCCGCGGCAACTGTTAATGCCAGAGTCCTTGATGACACCGATGATGCTACTTCACCACCTCCAATTTCGACGCATATCGACTCTGCACCAAGTTTTTCTGCACCACCAAACATCAACGACGACCCTGCTGCGTCACCTACTCCTTATGGGAACGAGTAGAGACTATGTCTTCAAACCTTTTTGGTCCTTACTAACAGAAGGGGGAGAAGCATATGTTGATAGTATTCAAGCAGGTCCATATGGGTGGTTGCTATACTTTTGCCTAGTGTTTACAACTCTTGCTTTTGATACAATTGGTTCTTTGAGCTGTAACACTTAAACTTGATGGTCGTCTGCTACTTTTTCTGCTATTCTTTGATGCGACGATAAATTCCGCATGTGCGATGATAAATCCCGCATGAAGTCATTCCGCAGACGTCCATTTCTCATTATGCATGTCATTATTCCTGTATATCTGTTCATGCACGATGTATTGTCTTCATATGGTAAAGAGGATCTCCACAAATACAACCTCCCATGTGCATTTGCATTCCAACACAAAACATTTATATGCACATCTTCAGGGGGAGCCTTTTTGCCACCTATGAAGACAATATCTTAATCCTTTACAATTTCACATACTTTTATCCCCGTTTAAAACTTCAACCAGTTTGTCATCATTCACAAAAAAGGGGGAGATTGTAAGTGCATCTAGTGCCACCCCTAGTTGGTTTTGGAGTATTGACTACAAACATGGTTTGAGGGACTAATGTGTTTGTGAGAATTGCAGGATAACACAGGTAGTAGTCCCTCATTGATTCGGTTTACCTACCGGAGATGACCCCTAGAAACGTGTGAAGACATTGAAGACAATGGTGGTCTGTGAAGCTATTCACGTTGAAGACTATGACATGAGAGGACATCTCATGAAGACTATGGAGTGCGAAGACTTAGTTGTTTCATTGTTTCCTTTTCTTCTTTTTTAAGTCATAGGATCCACCATACTATTAAGTGGGGTCCAAGTGAACAAAGTCAGAGTGATTGAAGTGATGCTCAACCAAATCCTATGTCTTCGAGCGAAGACAATGAGAGCAAATCTTATCCAGAGTCGGATGAGTCAGCTTTACTTTAGCCCAAGTCAAGCTGTCGCGTGTGTTTGAAATCTGACCGTTGAGACACGTGTCAGTTCCTTAGTGACCCAGGGTCATTTCGGAGAAATCAAGTCAGGTTGCCCTGTGGCTATAAATAGCCCACCCCTACACCATAAATTGGTGGCTGCTCAGAGTTAGTACACGGCTTTTGTCGTTTGAGAAGAACCCACCTCCGAAGATTTTGAGAGAGAATCCTTGCAAGGACAAAGCCCAAACCACCCAGAGCCCAAAGAGTGTTTGGCATCACTGAAGTCTTTCTGTCCGCGTGATCTGAAGACTTGTTACACTTGAGGACTGTGAATCCTCCAGCCGGTTAGGCATCGCGTTCTGAGCATCCAAGAGTCATTGTGGATTGCTGATGAACAAAGTCTGTGAAGGTTTGGAAGTCTACCTTGAAGACTTACCAGAGTGATTGGGCGGGGACTAGGTGTCCTTAGCTCAAGGGGAATAAGGTGAAGACACGGTCTTCTGAGTTGAATCTCAGCCTCCCTAACCATACGTACAATTGTCACAGCAACTGGAATTGGTCAAACAAATCTCTGTTCTCCCGAAGCTACTGGTTCTATCTCTCACTTCTCTTTACTTACAGTTTGTCTTCGTGAAGTCATTGCCTACATGCATTATCTGTTTGACTTCACTGTGTGACTACTTGTCCTGATTGTCTTCATACTATCTTCCATCCTGATCTTTACTACCTAGCTGCTAATAGTCTTTGTGCTTTCACCTCATTGAATACTTGACTATGGCTTGTCTATTGTAGTCTACCTTCCGCTGCATACGAATAGTGTCATTTCTATTGTTTGTCTTTGAAACTCCCATGTTATGAAGACTTTCATAAAAATCGCCTATTCACCCCTCCTCTAGTCGATAACTAGCCCTTTCAGATACCCGAGTTGGAAATGGTTTCCATAAGTCTGTATATTCATACTTGTTCCTTGACCAACCAAATCTCGAGGACAAGATTTCTTTAAGGGGGTAAGAGTTGTAATAGCCTGGTTTTTGTCCCCTTCTTTTTCTTTTGATTTTCTGAGGTTTTTGCTTGAGTTTTCTTTTTCCGTGGCTTTGTGGTCTAGAAACTGAAGAAGGTGACTTCTTCTTCCATTCCAGAGTGGCTTGTCATCCCCTATCTAACCCTAGACCCTGTCATTTTCATCCTATCCCAAATCCCAATATTCTTTTTATTGGGAATATTCCTTTTCTATTAAATGAATTATCCTTTCTGCCATAGGTTGTGAAGCAACCTATATTTCCATCACACCTAAATTCCCAAATAATTCTCATAAATTGTTAGGTCATATCTTCATCAAATATGGCAAAAAACTCATTTGCATGTTTATCATCATGCTCAAATAATTCATTTCCTATTCTGCCCTAAATGGCACATTGTGAAGCAAGTGCTATTTTACTTTGCCCAATTGACCTCAAACTCCTTGGACACCTTTTCCTGTCCATATAATTTCCACATGACAAAATGCAACCTCATTTGCCTAGTAATTATTGAATTATGATTTTCCAAAGTTTCTGGCCAGAAAAGAAGCTTTGTGAAGGAGGTACAAGCTAGGCATATCCAAATAAGTTGCAATTATTCATAGCCCTTCATATCATCAAATCATATCCCTCCACCAAAGTCGAGCTCATGTCATGCCTCCATGTGAGCACAACTTCAAATCTTTATTTCTGCCCAAAATATCAGTTTGTGAAGCAAGTATATTTTATCTAGTTCCATTATGGCTGCAAATTTTTCTAGGACTTCTATTATCCATATAAACTCCCTCCACCAAATTGTGGCTCAATACATTTAGCCATTTACCCTGTGGAATTTTTGCAAGGTTCTGGTCAGTGGGGATGTTTGTGAAGGAAGTACAATTTTGGTTTATCCAAATGGTATGAAACCTTTTTCAGCATCTTCATATGATCAAATAACTCTGCCTTGCCCAAGTTGAGCTTAAGTTGATACTCCATGTGAGAGCATCGTCATGATCTTGATTCTGGACCATTTTGGTCAGTTGCAAAGCAACTATATTAAGATTTGATCCTTTGCCCTCCAAAACTCCCAGGATTGTAGTCCCTCTTATCCTAAACACCCCAGAAAACATATTTGGCTCCAATCACTTTCCTGTTGATCAACAGTGCTCTGCCAAGTTTGATGCAGCAAACTTTAGAGGAAGAATCCCATCGATCCAGTGCCTCTCTTCGTGATCTATCGCTTCTCTAAGGCTCAGTGATGCAGGGACTTATCACCAGACATCTCACGGCATCCGTTGTTGTCCTCATCGTGCCAGTATTGGTGGTGACCACCATTTTGGCATGCTATGGTCGCGTCCAGATCGTCGTTTTGCCTCGGCCCTGCTCGTGCTTATCGTCTTCACACGTGTGAACCTGTCCAGCGTGTTTCCCATGTCGTCGCCGTCCCCCTGGACCTGTCTCCCCCTCCAGAAGCCTCCTCGCTGGCGCTCGTTGCCGTGCGCCCACGTGCGAACTGTAGCCGACCGGCTTTGTTCGCGCCGCGGCGGCTTCCCTCTCTTGTCCCCGAGCTCTACCTTGTCTCCGTGACCTCTGCGCTTCATCTCCGTCCTCCCTCGTCGCCTTCCCACGCCCTCCCGTGAACCTGCCCGTGCCAGAGCACCAGCAACACGTCGCCGTGGCGGCACTAGGCCCCAACCGCCTTGCCCCTCCTATATAAACCCACCTCGAGGTGCCCCGACCTCACCAAGCTCATCACTCCTCTCCCAGGACCACGCCTAGCCACTCATTCAAGCTCTAGGAGCTCTCCTCGACCCCCACGGACGTTGTGCCCGCCATCGGAATCTTCTTAAATTGCCCCACTGTCGAGCCCCTCCCTCCTCTTCTCCACCTCCAGAAGAACACCCTCACTCCGGCGATACTCCCCTGATATCAGCTTGCCACCGGAGACCATGTGGTCGCGACCCCAAGGATCGGACGCCGCCGCCCGAGCTCTCTGCTCTGCAAGCCACTATCGCTCTGGCTCTCCTTGTCGTCCCTGCTTCACCATGGTGGGTACGCGGCGTTCTTCTGAGCCCGCTGGTGGTCCGAGCTCCACCACTGGTGGTCGAAGCCGCCGAAGCACCCGCTGTCCGCGCTCCTCTGTCCCGCCGTGGGCACTTGTGCCGCAGCCACTTTGGCCTTCCCAGGCGAGTGTCGAGCCCCTGGACGGGTGCAGTGCCCCACCCTGAGGCCGCTGGTGCCCTCGCCCCAGCAGGAGGTGGTCGGAGGCAGCGAGGCCAGCGCCGGCCGCGCCTCTGACTCGCTTCTCCCCTGTTCTGTCGGGAGAATGGGAGGAAGAAGAAGAAGCCAGGCCAGGCGGGCCCCTCCTCCCCAGCGACCCCACTTGTAAGCCTCTAAGCCGCCCGGCCCTGCCTTGCCACGCTGGATAAGTGGAGGCGTATTCCTTGGAATACGTCTTCCTAGCTGGGAAGCATAGTTTTGTTCTGTTTCAGCCTAAAGTACGCCTCCTCTATTTTGAAGGCGTAATCTTCTAAATACGCTTTCTCTTTTTTCAGCTTAGGGTCCTGTTTGTAGAGTTATTTTTATAGATTGGTCCCTAGACTTCACCGGGCTATAACTTTTTGCTCGAGACACCGAATGAGGTGAATCCAAAGCCCATTTCTTCGCCTCGTCGAGCCCGTTCTATTCCCATCATTTTCACTATGGTTTGACATACTAGAAATGACCATTTTTCCTTTGCCCCTAATCAGCCCCCTCTGAAAGAGAACCCTTTCTGGCGATTCTTTCCGCGGCTTCACCGCACTTCTCCCTGGTGCTTTCTTCACCCCCAGGCAAGCCACAACCACCATTTGCCTGATAGCCATGCATTAGCCATGGTCTTCAACTTGAACACTTAATAAATGTCTGTTTGTTTACGTGCTACCGCTATCATTGTTTCGGTGCTGCTTATGGTTTCATGTTCACCTTCGTGCTATGTTTCAATGCATCTGGTTATCATTTGTCTTGCTAGTATTACTTTCATGCTTGGTAGTAGTACATGTTGGTGTTGGTGATGGTCTTTGGTGCACGACTATCATCTGTTCCGAGTGCCGTTGCTATGCATGTTCCTTTGCATCCAGTTGGTTAAATGCTTGCATATAGTGTTGTCATTATGTTCTTGCATGATAGTTGTTGTTGATGCTAGTAGTTATGCCATGAGTAATGTTATGCTCGTGATGCTCGTCAGTATGCCATGCTCATCTGGATAAATGATTCACTATTATTATGCTTAAGGCTTATGTTGCATCCATGTTTATGTTAGTATCATGCATTATTGTTGCATCATGTTATTTTCATATGACTCAACTATTGCATTCTAGTTTAACTGGATAATAATGAACTTGAACAACTGCTGGCTGAGTCATCGTGCCACTGAATCAAGCTGACCAGTGCAACCACATTTGCCTTTATGGGAAGGACCTAACTGGGTCTATTTTCATGCTTCTCGTAGGTGCCTCCAACGAGAGAAGGTTATGCGTGGGCGCTACCCTGATCAGGTAGGACGGCATAAGCCTTGTGTGCCCGTTGTTGTTATATCCGGATTGTCCCCATTTGGGATTGTTTTGCTTCGGTGGCCGAAGATGCCCTTGGTAGGCATGGGGCCACCCATGACTTAGCCCTGAGAGGGAGTTGGTCGGAGTGGCCGGGAGAGTGTCATGGTAGTAGATCGGTTTTGTCGGAATGCCGTTGGTCCACCCGAATGGGAGCGAGAGGCCATGGGTTCCATGGTGTGGGTACAGTTTGCTAACCTCTGCAGAGTGTGTGTTATAGCCGCGCCCGCACATATGGGCCCAGTTCGTAAGTAGGTCACACTATGGGTCAATAGTAATAATAATGATGTGCTTAATAAAAACGCCGGTTCGATGATGAAAGAAATTGGTTGATCTTTATATGATCGTGAGAGGATCACCGTGGTATCGAGGATACCGAGTTGTTGAATATTTGTGGTGTTATGCAAGAATCACAGGTAATTAAATGCCAAGCTCCTTGTGGTCGTGTATTGATTGCTATGATATTATTTATACCAAGCTTGATTTGATCCTGAGATGATCGTGTGATGTCCGAGGATGGTAAGTGATGCATGTGATGGTTACGAGGTAACCCGAGGAGAGTAAGTTGGTGCATGATAGTGTCATCATGGTGCATGATAGTGTCATCATGTTGCATGTTAGTGTCATCATGTTTATATGTTCATGCCATGCTCATAATGTGTTAGCGGTATCATGTTGTTCATGCCATGTTGTTGATGATATCATGTTAATCCTTCTTAACCTGTAATCGCCATGCAGTTGTTTGTCTTGAATGCTTCTGGTTATTGTGAGCTTGCAAGTACATTCAATGTACTGACCTGGTGTGTCATGCCAGTTTGCATGTCATGTCGGATTTGATTGCTTGTTTCTCATGGATCCCTTGTTTGCGAGCTAGGATACGCGTTCCAGCCAGAGTACCTGTGGAGTGGAGTTCACCACATTCTATGTTGTTCCGCTGCTAGAGTTATTTTGCTGCTTTGAGTTGTTCTTCTCCTTGCATAGAGCAACAGTGGCAAGCGTAGTGTCGCCGTGCCGATGTAACCCCTTGTACCCAATATAGATTGTAATAAAGAGCTAATTTGTTCTATGCTAAGCAGTGTCGTATTACAGAAGACTTATCCTCGATCTCTGGGCTGGAATACAGGGTGTTCCAGTTTCTCTGATCCGGGGTGCCACACCCTATGTGGGCTGTTTGCCTCCCTCTGTGGACCATATCTTCCCCCCCGGGGTTCCGGTAACCCCCCCCCCCTAGTACTCTGATATGTACCTGATACATTCCGAAACACTTCCGGTGTCCGAATACTCTCATCCAATATATCAATCTTTACCTCTCAACCATTTCGAGACTCCTCGTCATGTCTATGACTCATCTGGGACTTCGAACAATCTTCGGTCACCAAATCACATAACTCATAATACAAATCGTCATCAAACGTTAAGCATGCGGGCCCTACGGGTTCGAGAACTATCTAGACATGACCGAGACACCTATCCGGTCAATAACCAACAGTGTAACCTGGATGCTCATATTGGTTCCTACATATTCTACGAAGATCTTTATCAGTCAAACCATAATGACAACATACGTAATTCCCTTTGTCATCAGTATGTTACTTGCCTGAGATTCGATCGTCGGTATCTTCATACCTAGTTCAATCTCGTTACCAGCAAGTCTCTTTACTCGTTTTGTAATGCATCATCCCGCAACTAACTCATTAGTCACATTACTTGCACGGCTTATCATGATGTGCATTATCGAGAGGGCCCAGAGATACCTCTCCAATACTTGGAGTGACAAATCCTAATCTCGATCTATGCCAACCCAAAAAACACCTTCGGAGATACCTGTAGAGCATCTTTATAATCACCCAGTTATGTTGCGACGTTTGATAGAACACAAGGTATTCTTCCGGTATTCGGGAGTTGCATAATCTCATAGTCAAAGGAATATGAATAAGTCAGGACAAAAGCAATAACAATAAAATTTAACGATCATTATGCTAAGCTTACGGATGGGTCTTGTCCATCACATCATTCTCCTAATGATGTGATCCCATTCATCAAATGACAACACATGTCTATGGTTAGGAAACTTGACCATCTTTGATTAACGAGCTAGTATAGTAGAGGCTTACTAGGGACACTGTGTTTTGTCTATGTATCCACACATATATCAAGTTTCCGGTTAATACAATTCTAGCATGAATAATAAACATTTATCATGATATAAGGAAATATAAATAACAACTTTATTATTGCCTCTAGGGCATATTTCCTTCAGTGGCCCCCTCACTTATCTCTTCATCCCACATCACCACCGACCTCCAGAAAAAAAATCACCATTGCTCTCTCTCTCTCTCTCTCTCTCTCGTGTTCTTGCTCTCAAACCCGCATTTCGATCTCTTTGCTCGAAGATCCGTTTCCAAAATGTTTTGAGGGATTGTTGCTTGGTATGTGACTCCTCCGTTTGTCCAATTAGTTTTTGCTTTAGTGGTTTATATTTTGAATAATTAGCTACTCTTGGTGCTGCTGCAGATGAGCTAGCATATTGAATTCTTAGAGTTC
Organism: Triticum aestivum; assembly: GCF_018294505.1. Taxonomy (NCBI): domain Eukaryota; kingdom Viridiplantae; phylum Streptophyta; class Magnoliopsida; order Poales; family Poaceae; genus Triticum; species Triticum aestivum. Next base: position 429,574,707 of record NC_057804.1, on the reverse strand, counting down.
TAAGTAGTTTGAATGCTTGCTATGGCCTCTATGCATCCCTATGAGTAGTTGCTTTCAATCTTGTGAAGCTTTGTTAACAACTTTTTATGGCCAAAAATTTTCAGAAAATTGTACGTGCATATGATGAACCTTTTCGGAAGGAGTTCTTCGAGGAGGAGATCCTTGGAGGCACCTTCTAGTAGCAGGTCCGCTCGTCGGTCTTATGTTGAACCAAGTGAAAGTTCCATACGAGATGCCTCCACCAAAACATGCTTATGGCCATGCAACGATTATATGGTGAGTGTGGTCATTAAGGAAGAATTTGAGCAATATGTTCACAATGCCGAGCTCGGTCCCTACATTTCAAATAAGTGCAACAAACACCTCACTCTCACTAAATCATTTACCAAAGGATTTAAATTCCATCCCTGTGAGTCCACGGTGTCATTTAAACCGTATGAAAATCCATTTACCATATCTCTGATGTCACTTGAAGCTACGTCGGTATTTTCCCAAAGAGGAAGGGATGATGCAGCACAACGGTGGTAGGTATTTCCCTCAGATGTGAAACCAAGGTTATCGAACTAGTAGGAGAAGCAAGAAACACAACGTAAACAACACCTGCACACAAATAACAACTACTCGCAACCCACGTGTAAAAAGGGTTGTCAATTCCTTTCGGGTAGCGGCGCCCCAGATGGGCAAACGGGCGTGAGGTAAAATTGTAGTAGATTGATAGATCGAATGCCAAACAAAATAAATAAGAATAAATTGCAGCAAGGTATTTTTGTATTTTTGAATTGATAGATCTGAAAATAAAAGGAAAGGAAAAGTAGATCGCAAAGGCAAATATATGAGAAAGAGACCCGGGGCCGTAGGTTTCACTAGTGGCTTCACTCGAGAAAATAGCAAACGGTGGGTGAACAAATTACTCTTGGGTAATTGAAAGAACCTCAAATACTCATGACGATATCCAGGCAATGATGATCTACATAGGCATCACGTCCAAGATTAGTAGACCGACTCCTGCCTGCATCTACTACTATTACTCCACACATCGACTGCTATCCAGCATGCATCTAGTGTATTAAGTTCATGAAGAAACGGAGGAATGCAATAAGAATGATGACATGAGGTAGACAAGTTCTATCTATGTAGATATAGACCGCACCATTTTATCCTTAGTAGCAACGATACATACGTGTCGGTTCCCCTTACTGTCACTGGGATCAAGCACCGTAAGATCGAGCCCACTACAAAGCACCTCTTCCCGTTGCAAGATAAATAGATCAAGTTGGCCAAACAAAACCCAAATATCGGAGAAGAAATACAAGGCTATAAGTAATCATGCATAAAAGAGATCAAAGAAACTCAAATACTTTCATGGGTATAAAAAGATAGATCTGATCATAAACTCAAAGTTCATCGATCCCAACAAACACACTGCAAAACAGTTACATCATATGGATCTCCAAGAGACCATTGTATTGAGAAATCAAAGAGAGAGAGAGGAAGCCATCTAGCTACTAACTACGGACCCGAAGGTCTAGAAAGAACTACTCACGTATCATCGGAGAGGCACCAATGGAGGTGGTGAACCCCATCCGAGATGGTGTCTAGATTGGATCTAGTGGTTCTGGACTCTACGGCGGCTGGATGAATATTTCGTCGACTCCCCTAGGGTTCTGGGAATTTTGGTGTATTTATAGAGCAAAGAGGTGGTCCGGGGGGCACCCGAGGTGGGTACAACCCACCAGGGCGCGCTTGGGCCTCCTGGCATGCCCTGGTGGGTTGTGCCCTCCTTGAGGCACCCCCTAGGCGCTGCCAGGGCCCATTACGTTCCTTCTGGCACTACTGCAGGATACTGCTAACGTGACACTACGATCAGAGACCCTTTGACAAAATGTGTGCGATGTAATAATCGCAAACGGTGGTGTAAAAAACCGTCAAAAAGGTGCAAAACGTTTGCAATGGCGGAGTTATCAAACACGATTCAGATTTTAGCTGCGTGTGTGATGCAGGACACATAGTTAATCCATTCAAACTGTCTGCGATGTGGCAGAACAACAGAAACGGGCAGCCATAACAATGTGTGTGCGATGCCGGACACACAGTTAATCCATTTGAACTGTTTGCGATGAGGTAGAACAATATAAACGGCCAGCCATATCAATGTGTGTGCGGTATACAGCATATGGTTAACTCGGACGAACTGTTTTCGATTAGGAACACAACAGAAATGGTTCAACTTAACAAGATGTGTGTGATATGTGGCATACAGTTCACATGGATGAATTGTTTGCGATGAGCCAAAAGAACACAAACGAGTCGTGTAAACAAGATGTGTGTGATATGTGCCAAACAGCCGACTCAGATGAACTGTTTGCGATGAGAAATTACAACACAGACGGTCAATATAGTTACTTCGTGTGCGATTTGTCTGTGCAAAAACTTTGAAAAATGCAAACTAGTTGCTTGCGGTGGCCGAGTATCGCACACGATGCGTCTGAGAGTACTCGTGTGCGATGATTAGTATGTTACACATACGTTTCCTTATGTTAACATGTGCGTGAATTTGCAATATGGACAGTTAATATGCAAATGCCTTCTGGACATCGGGCACACGCTTAAAGTCATTGAACCGTGTATGATACTAATACTTTCCATGAAAATTTATGAACTTGGGTAACAACATTTGAGTAACACTATTCGACAAAAGGAGGATCTTTGTAACATGGTTTTGACAACCATATGGTCCATATCTACATACTTAACATAGTAACAACTATCACATTTTAAGAGGCTAAGTCCAACAACCATATGGTCCATATCTACATACTTAACATATATAGTAACGACTAGCACATTTTAAGAGGTTGATGGCCAACAACCATAACTATCCACTAGAAGTAGCTTGATCATGGTGACTCGGCATCTCGTCAATGAAAAGGAGAGCCCTCGTGTGCCTTGGTAGAGCATGAGTAGAACAATGTCTCCAATTTTCCAATATGGATGCATTGCCACGAGAAGCGAGAACTTGTTAATTTGAATGGTTCCATTTCTACGGGAAATGCAGTACCTTGCAATCACTTTGGCGTTATTAGTAGGCACAAGTGTAATTCGACCACGCTGGCAAATCGATCCAGGAACTGCTACAGGGGGAAATTTCTGTTGACATGTAGAATAAAAAACAATTGTAACATATCGTTGAAGATATATATAGTTTATGAGCATCAACATTAAAATAAGACTTTTTACCAGTGTTTTATGCACACAATTGGTCTTGTTCAGTGTGTGCACCATAGGTCTAATTAATCCCATCCAAAATCTGGCGTTCATAAGCTATGCTATCTCTGTCAGATTATCAACAAAGTTTATGACATGCTTCAAGTCCTTCCAGTGAAATTTGCTACGCTTAGTAACATACAGATCGTTCACTCTGCATCCAACATATCCTGCTTAAAAGGTGGAAAGGTATTATTTATTCAGAACATGGAAGAAGAATATATGGTGCGCATAAATTGGTAAATAGAATTTGTTACTGCCTTGGAACGTAGTCAGAATATGATATCTCAATTGGTTGCTTAAATAGTGATCAATTGGTTGCTTATATAGTAGTATGACAACATGGAGAAAGTTGAAAGGACACTAACCTCGATCAGACTTTGACCGGCTGATGATGTTGGGGAAGTAAACATCCATGTTAATTAGACCAGGCTGTGGTGCACGCACTAGAATTTTATTCCCAGTTTCAGTTCATAACACATAGACATTTTTCTCCGAAGGTCCGCACTAAAATAGGAGTGACCATCTTTATCAAGTTTTACGCTAACTGTCATTGTAAATCCATGTTTCATTGTCAATATGACATCCTAGGAGTCATCGGCAAAGTAAAGCCCAAGATTTCCTTCTACTCCTGTTCTTGCAAAGCAAGGGATGTACTGCTTGAAATGAAAATTAAGATCGTAAATTAGATATATTGAAATAACAGAGCAAGATGCAAATATGGGAGTAACTGATAGAACAGATCCGTATATATAGATGAAAGCAAAGTACAAAAATATAGAATTAAAAATAGATAATGTAACAAAGATTTGATGTAAATATATAGATAATGTAGCAACCAACGGTATATGTTCACAAATTTAGGCCATGCCGACCGTGTAGGTTGAGATTGAACATACCGAGCGCTCCCTGAAGTCATCCGGAATGGTGAGATAGAACTTCATTTCTGACTGTCCACGATCACAGTTTCCCGTTTTGTGCTCGCACTGTGGACACATGAATGAACATCAACGAATCAGCTAGAACAAAAACGATTCCACGGCGATTTCCGCCGGTTGATTAACAGTGACGGACGGACTGCGATAAGAGATGAGTGAATATTTCGCTAATTAAGTTGATTACCTTCTCCATGAGAAAAATCCCTCGCCCAATCCCGTAGAAAACCCCAGTCAACCAGAGTCTAGAATGTCAGTGCAGATAGGCGGCGGAAAGTGGTAGGGGCGAAATCCGGTGCCGTTTGGAGCGCGACCTACGCCCGCCGCCAACAGCCGTCGAGCTTAGGGTGCAGTGTGGCGGAGGAGTCCGCGGCGAGTGAGTGGGGACGAAGTTGGCGAGGGTTTTCATTTTCCTTTTGCATGTGTGAGTGAACACACATGGTTCGCAGAGGTGACGGAGATGAATCGTGTGCGATAGTAAATCACCGAGATTGAATGGGAATCCAAATTTCCTTTGTCCTTCATCCATGAGTTTTTTCTACAATGAACATAAACCCTGCTAATCACCGTGTTCAAATTTGACACTTTTCCGGGTTCATTTACAATATTTAAGGGATTATGTGCATTTTGTAGGCATAAATCCACGTAATTACAATTCAAACAATCGATACATGAAAGGGTGCACAAGAACGGTCTGGAAAAACCATACTCGTGGTATTTAGTAATTTCTCAAGACTTTTACAAGGAATGGGCAAAGATTTCAAGGGAATGTGTGGCAATAGTCAACCACAAACGCGTTATTTACTGGGTTATCAACTATAGAGCAGTGAAATATGTGCTTGAAAAACATGACGGCTGGCATGGTGCCATGGTATTGCCTCACCGTGCCCTGGTTAAAAGCTGAGAAGGTTTGATTTCTGTCGTCATGCGTGCCCTTCATAAATCAAACCATCACCGAGGAAGTTCAATGCTTTCGAGAGGGAAATCACCAAGATTGAAGGAGAATCCAAATTTCCGTCCTAGTTTGTCATTCAGTTTTTTTCCAACAATCAACATACCGCCTCAAATGCAACGTGTTCAAATTTGACATTTTTCTGAACTCATTTACCATGTTTAGGGGATATTATGTGCATTTTCTAGGCATTAATTATGCACATAATTCAAATTCCAATAATCGGTGCATGGAAAGGTGCACAAGAACAGTCTAGAAAACCATGCTCGTGCTATTTAGTACATTCTCATGCCTTTTACAAGGAATGGGAAGATATTTCAAGGAAATGTGTGGCAATAGTCAACCATAAACGCGTCGTTTACTGGGTTAACAACTATACAAAAATGAAATACATGCTTGGAAAACATGATGCTTAGTGTGGTGCCATGGTATGACCTCACCGTGCCCTGGTAAAAATGTCGTAATGCACGCCTTTCATAAAATGAACCATCACCGAGGAAGTTTCATGGTTTCGAGGGGGAAATCACCAAGATTGAAGGGGGATCCAAATTTCCTTTGTCCTTTGTCCACGAGTTTTTTTCTATGATGAACATACAACCTGCAAATCACCGTGTTCAAATTTGGCACTTTTCCGGGTTCATTTGCCATATTTAGGGGATTATGTGCATTTCCTAGGCATTAATGCACATAATTCAAGTTTAAACAATCAGTGCATGAAAGGGTCCACAGGAACGGCCTGGAAAACCATGCTCGTGCCATTTAGTAAATTCTCATGCCTTTTACAAGGAATAATGGACAGATATTTCGATGAAATGTGTGGCAATAGTCAACCACAAATGTTTGTTTGTTGGGTTTTCAACTATAGAAAAAATGAAATAAGTGCTTAAAAAACATGACGCCTGGCATGGTGCCATGGTATGACCTCACCATGCGCTGGTAAAAATTTGAGAAGGTTTGGCTTATGTCGTCATGCACGCCCTTCATAAATCGAACCATCACCGAGGAAGTTCCATCCTTTCGAGAGGGAGATTCCCAAGATTGAAGGGGAATCCAAATTTCTGTCCTAGTTTGTCATTCAGTTTTTTCCAACGATCAACATACCACCTCAAATGCAACGTGTTCAAATTTGACATATTCCCGGGTTCATTTGCCATATTTAGGGGATTGTGTGCATTTCCTAGGCATTAATGCACATAATTCAAATTCGAACAATCGATGCATGAAAGGGTCCACAAGAACGGCCTGGAAAACCATGCTCGTGCCATTTAGTAAATTCTCTTGCCTTTTACAAGGAATAATGACAGATATTTCGATGAAATGTGTGGCAATAGTCAACCACAAATGTTTGTTTGTTGGGTTTTCAACTATAGAAAAAATGAAATAAATGCTTAAAAAACATGACACGTCGCATGGTGCCATGGTATGACCTCACCATGCCCTGGTAAATATTTGAGAAGGTTTGGCTTATATCGTCATGCACACCCTTCATAAATTGAACCATCACCGAGGAAGTTCCATGCTTTCGAGAGGGAAATCCCCAAGATAGAAAGGGAATCCAAATTTCCGTCCTAGTTTGTCATTAAGTTTTTTCCAACGATCAACATACCGCCCAAATGCATTGTTTTCAAATTTGACATTTTCCCGGGCTCATTTACCATATTTAGGGGATTATGTGCATTTTCTAGGCATTAATGGACATAATTCAAATTGAAACAATCCGTGCATGAAAAGGTGCACAAGAACGGTCTGGAAAACCATTCTTGTGTTATTTAGTACATTCTCATGCCTTTTACCAGGAATGGGCAGATATTTCAAGGAAATGTGTGGCAATAGTCAACCATAAACGTGTCGTTTACTCGGTTAACAACTATAAAAAATGAAACAAATGGTTGGAAAACATGACACCTGGCGTGGTGCCATGGTATGGCCTCACCATGCCCTAGTAAAATTTGGAGAATGTTTTCCTTATGTCATGATGCGCGCCTTTCATAAATTGAACCATCACAGAGCAAGTTTCATGGTTTCGAGGGAGAAATCACCAAGATTGAAGGGGGGGTCCAAATTTCCTTTGTCCTTTGTCCACGAGTTTTTTTTCTATGATGAACATACAACCTGCAAATCACCGTGTTCAAATTTGGCACTTTTCCGGGTTCATTTGCCATATTTAGGTGCATTTCCTAGGCATTAATGCGCATAATTCAAGTTCAAACAATCGATGCATGAAAGGGTCCACAAGAACGGCCTAGAAAACCATGCTTGTGCCATTTAGTAAATTCTCATGCCTTTTACAAGGAATGGACAAATATTTTGATGAAATGTGTGGCAATAGTCAACCACAAATGTTTGTTTGTTGGGTTTTCAACTATAGAAAAAATGAAATAAATGCTTAAAAAACATGACGCCTGGAATGGTGCCATGGTATGACCTCACCATGCCCTGGTAAAAATTCGAGAAGGCTTGGCTTATGTCATCATGCATGCCCTTCATAAATGGAATCATTGAGGAAGTTCCATGCTTTCGAGAGGGAAATCCCCAAGATTGAAGGGGAATCCAAATTTTCTTTGTTCTTTGCCCTGGAGTTTTTTTCTATGATGAACATACACCCTGGAAATCACCGTCTTCAAATTTGGCATTTTTCTGGGCCCATTTACCATATTTAGGGGATTATGTGCATTTTCTGGGCATGTAGCGCATATGAATCCAATCCAGCTACAAGTGCATGGGTGTGATGTGAGGGACGTGGATTGCCGTTTGATGCGGCACATCCTACGATGCACACCCATGATCCGCGTGGTCAGGGTTCCGGCCAATCATAACGCAACACACAATAGGCTCAGCGCCACACTGTTTCTGGAAGCGACGGAGATGAACCGTGTGCGATAATGAACGAGCAAAATTGTAAGGGAAGCCAAATTTCTATTATTGTTTGTCGTTGATCTCTTGAATACCACCGCACTGTACGGCTGCCCGGCCCCTCCATCCCAGAGCTCTCTCCAGGCGTCGCCCATGGCACCGCGGCGCACAGTAACTGGTAAGGAAGCGATGGCATCCCGCCGTGCCGCGTTCCTTGCTGCCCGCGACCGCACACATGGTAAGGAAGCGATGGCATCTCGCCGCGCCGAGTTCATTGCCGTCGGCGGCAAGACAGTTACATGGGCGGACTTTGAGGCTGCCATGGCCGAATGGGTGCTGGATCTAGAGGCGGCCAAAGCCGCACAGAAGGAGCAGAAAAGGCAGAAAGCAGTCAAGAAAAGAGAGTCCCGCCGCCGCAAGAAAAAAGAGGTCGCACGCCATGGTGAGGAGAGCTTGGCAGAGATCGAAGCACGGTGGGCTGCCGCCTACAAGGCTGGGAAGGAGAACGCCGGCGTCTGGCCAGCATGCCCCGATGGCAGCATGTGAGAAGTAGTTTATGTTTGTAGTATTAGAGCAAATTACCAGTAAGTACTTTAAGTTTGTAGTATTAACGTACAATGTTGGTAAGAGCATCCTTTGAGGGCTTTGAGCGTTGATTAGCATGTGTGCTCGTGTGCATTTTTTTGCGTTAACCATTAGAAGATCACAAAACACACGGTTTATATGCCGTACCCGTCTGCGCTTTTTGCGTTAATGACCCATAAGTCAGTTACATGTGCGATGTTTCCTAATAAACCAGGCATACCATTGACCAAAAAAATCAAGTACACATGTACATTTTTTCGGAGACGGGATCTGCCAACTTTCTTTTTTCTCGGACATGAGTATTTTACGTGCTTTGTCTGTGTTGTATGTTTTCCCCGCCCAAGTTTCAAGTTTCGCACCGAAATTTTCATTACGCGCGATATTTCGGAATTTATTCCTCCAACCACATCCCGTTCCCCTCAGTATCCCCCCCTCGTGCTTCCCCCTACCGGCATCTCAAACCGTCGCTGCCGCAACCACAACATCAACGACATCTACGTTCTGCTCGGATCCAGTCAGGTAACCCACCGATCTCTATCACATCCCCGACCTGATTGCTTAAATCGGCGCCTACGAAGCATCATCATGCCTCCAAAAAAACGCCATGAGCTTATGGCGGTCCATGGCACGATGGCCATTGTGCGTGTTGACCCAGAGGAACACCTCGCCTCCGCTGCCGCCGCTGACATGGTGCAGGCTCTGGCCCAGATGAAGTCCCCCAGCGACTACCCCCCAGGACTTAACAGGTAAGATCTGACTAGCTAAATCTTACCAATACCACTTGCAACGGCTATGATTCGTACGGTTGATGTATTAAGCATGTTTGTGGCTTGTTTATTTCCGTACTGCACACTGTGAGATGTTCAAATATTACCGTGTCCAGCTCAATTTCACCAATACCAGCAACAAACTTATAATACATGACTCAGGATATCACTAGAGATGCCGCCCATTTGCTATTTTTAGTGGATGCTAACCCTGTTGTACTTAACATGCCTGTCCATGTACTTATGTAGGGTCATAACAGCCGATGCTTTTGTTTGCCGTCGAGGTGAGATGCATCCCATGTCTTACAGTATTTCACATAATTTGTGCAATTGCAGTTTAGCTTCTACCATTTACTGGTTGCCTGTAGGTACACATGTCAGTGGCACTGATCCACGCTACAACCCAGAGGAACAACTCGCCTCCGCCGTCGCTGACTTTGGGCGGGCTCTGGCCAAGATGAAGTGCCCCAACAACTACCTCTCAGGACTTACCAAGTATATACTCACTAGTTCAATCTTACCAATACGAGTTGCAATTAATGGCTATGTTCTGTATGGTTGATGTATTAAGCATGTTCTAGTAAACATGCCTAACATGTTTTTGCTACTTTCCCTACATTTTTATAGACATTTGGGCAATTCTTTGCTCTGGCAGCACCTGCCTTGTGATGTTTAACTATGCCAGTTGCATTTTTATCAGTAACGGTTTCAATGTCTATTAAGCCTGTTGCAATTAACAGTTGAATCCATTTTTAAACATTTGTATTTCAATGGCTACAAACTTACAAAACATGACTTAGGATGTTGTTAAGCCTGTTTCAATTAACAGTTGTATCCATTTTTTTAATCTGTCCATTTGCTAGCATGCTACTCTCCGCAATGAAGATATACTAGAGATGCTGCCCATTTGCTATTTTTGGTCCATGCTAACCCTTTTGTACTTAACATGCTTGTTTGCCGTCGAGGTCGATGTTGTTGTATGCCGTCGAGGTTAGCTGCATCCCATGTCTTACAGGATTTCACATCATTTGTGCAATTACAGTTTAACTTCTACCATTTACTAGTTGCCTGTAGGTACACATGTCAGTGGCACTAATCCACACTTCGACCCAGAGGAACAGCTCGCATCCACCGCCGCTGACTTTGGGCGGGCTCTGGCTAAGATGAAGTGCCCCAGCAACTACCTCTTAGGACATACCAAGTATGTACCCACCAATTCAATCTTACCAATACCAGTTGCAATTAATGGCTATGTTTTGTACGGTTGATGTATTAAGGATGTTGTAGTAAACATGCCTAACACGTTTTAGATATTTTCCCTACCTTTTTATAGACAACTGGGCCATTATCTGCTCTGGCAGCACCTGCCCTGTGATGTTTAACTTTGCCAATTGCATTTTTATCAGTACCGATTTCAATGGCCATTAAGTCTGTTGCAATTAATAGTTGTATCCATTTTTAAAGAGTTGTATTTCAATGGCTACAAACCTACAAAACATGAATTAGGATGTTGTTAAACCTGTTGCAATCAACAGTTGTATCCATTTCTTTATCCATCCCTTTGCTACCATGCTACTCTCTCGAAATGAAGATATCACTACAGATGCTGCCATTTTATTACCATTTGCTATTTTTGGTGGATGTTAACCCTGTTGTAGCTAACATTGGCTTTCCATGTACTTACACAGGGCTACAATGGGCGATGTTGTTGTTTTTCATCGAGGTTAGCTGCATCCCATGTATTATACACCATCCATTCCTAAATATAAGTATTTTTAGAGATTCCAATATAGACTACATAAGGAGTAAAATGAGTAATCTAGATTCTAATCTAAATTATATCTATAATTCTATATACATTCGTATGTAGTTCATATTGAAATCTCAAAAAAATACTTGTACTTAGGAACATAGGTAGTTGTATTTTACATTATTTGTGCAATCTCAGTTTAGCTTCTATCATTTACTGGTTGCTTGTAGGTACATATATAAGCGGTACTGATCCATGCTTCGGTCCCTTTTGCATATGGGGCAATGAGATATTCATGAACAAGCATCAAGTGAGGAAACTAAGAAAGATTGTTACGCGAAAGAAACGGGTGATTGGAATTAAGCTCTTTATTTACACTTTGTCGAATACAACAGTTAACTTTAGGATGGTATGTAATGTGTTGCCTTTTCCCCTGCCCACAACAAGTTACTCTATTAGACCTCAGTATATGATATTTTTCTCTTTTTAGTGGTTTCAGAAGCTATTTACTAATGATTACCTTGCAAACTACATGACCGGAGTGGAGGCAACTAAGGTTAAAGTATATAATTCATGCTACCATGATAATGCTCTAGAAGTCTTCCTGAAGGCGGTGAAGGATGGGCGGGCGATCGTCGCAAGGGGTTGGACAAAAGTGGTTCGTGCCTATGGCATGCAAGACGGCACATTATGGGCATTCCGCTTTTTCAACACCGTCGGCAATCAAAATGATTTACACTTGTCTCTTCACCTTTACCGCCATTAAATATTGTGGTTCACCGTAGTTAATTGTTGTCTAATCCTGTAATTACTGAACATATTGTAGTAGCAATTTTATTTATGGATTCGTTGTTGAACCATTGTGCTGAGAATTTGAATTGCACGTTTCATATTTCGAAATTTCCAATTCTAATAATAAATTACAGGAAAAAATAAAAAGAGAACAGACGGTCATGGACCTTTGCGAACGGTTCTAGCAGTAAAAGTGCTTGCGATGGATAGCCCAATGCCACACAGTTTTCTTCATCAAATCATGTGTGATATAGTCGATAAAAGCAAACGGTTAACCAAGGCAGACCGTGTGTGATAGTTACACCTTTCACACACGAGCCTACACATAAAACTATGTGGGATGTACGTATGAACGGAAACGTTTTCCTTGGATTGACTATGTGGGATGTACATAAGAACGGAAACGTATTCCTTGGATTGACTGTGTGTGATATACATACGAACGAAAATGTTTTTTGGGGATTCACCGTGTGGGATGTACATACCTACGGAAATGATTTTCTCGGATTACCGTGTGGGATGTACATACCTACAGAAATGATAGGGTTTCGATGCCTCGCCCGATTGCACACGGCCCCAGCCTGGGTCCCATGAGGGCCTATCCCCGACGATTTCTGGGTCGTGTGGGAAGGACCCCCTATCGCCCACACTCGCTTGGCAACGGTTCCAAATGCCATCACGGAAAGGGGTTAAAAACCGTTTGTATAGCACCAACTCGTACCAGTGTGGTCCAAAAAAATCTCCGTAAAGTTTAGTTGCGTTTGGACTCCATTTGATATTGATTTCCTACGATGTAAAAAACTTGCGGAAAACAAGAACTGGCACTTGGCACTATGTCAATAGGTTAGTACCAAAAAATGATATAAAATGATTATAAAACATCCAAGATTGATAATATAACAGCATGGAACAATCAAAAATTATAGATACGTTGGAGACATATCAGCATCCCCAAGCTTAACTCCTACTCGTCCTCGAGTAGGTAAGTGATAAAAACAGAATTTTTGATGTGGACTCCTGCCAAACATATTATATCATATTCTTTTCTTTATAGCATGGACATTTGGACTTTTATATTATTCAAAGCAATAGTCTAGTTTTGACATGATAATTCAGATACTCAAGCATACCAACAAGCAACCATGTCTTTGAAAATATCAACGCTAAAATAAGCTATCCCTAGCCCGTCATGCTCAACCACTGATTTATTCATGAAACACACTCGAATATTAACTACACCCAATACTTAGGTACAATCATATTTCCTCCTAGTTGGTGCTTTTGTAAGATAAGATGGAGACTCAAATTCAAAAATAAAAATTGCATAAAGTAAAAAAAGGCCCTTCGTAGAGGGAAGTAGGGATTTGTAGAGGTGCCAGAGCTCAAAGCGAAAAACTTAGAGGTAAAAACATTTTGGGAGGTGTATCCATCGCACCAACGAAAACGACTTAGAGTTCCCAACACTTTCCATGCTAGATGTATCATAGGCGGTTCCCAAACAGAAAATAAAGTTTATTCCTTTTCAACCATACTTTCACTTTCCATGGCTAGCCGTATACACGGTTTCCCTCCATACCAACACTTTCCAAGGAATTTATTAATTGACAACATAAAGTAAATTCATTTTTTCATTTCGGGACTGGGCATCCCTAATACCTTTGCCTTACTCTTGTGCAATGACAAGTGAATAAACACTCATCTTGAGAATAACACATCTAGCATGGAAAATATTAGCCACCCCTCTCCGCTCCGCGAGCGAAACGAACACACAAAAGAGATGTTTATTTTGAAATTAGAGATGGCACAAGATAATTTACTTAGAACGGCAAAATAATACCACATATAGGTGGATATAGTGGACTCATGTGGCAAAACTGGTGTAAAGGTTTTTGGATGCACAAGTAGAGATCATACTTAGTGCAAAGTGAAGGCTAACAAAAGATTGAGAAGTGACCAACCAAGAAACGAATAATCTCATAAACAAGCATTAATCATAATTAACACCAAATAATGCACCACAAGTAGGATATAATTTCATTGCATGACTATTGACTTTCGTGCTTGCATAGGGAATCACAAACCTTAACACCAATGTTCTTACTAAAGCATAATTACTCAGCAACATAACTCACATATCACATCATCATATCTCAAAACTATTACTAAGAATCAAGTTTATTTTGTCCAATGATCTTCATGAAAGTTTTTTATTATATCCTTCTTGGATATCTATCACTTTGGGACTGATTTTAATATGTTGCTTTTCATAAGCTCAAACAAATATAAGTGAAGATCATGAGCATAATTTTTCTTTATTTCTCTCAAAATAATTTAAGTGAAGCAAGAGAGAATTTCTTGAAAATTTTACTAACTCTCAAATAAATCTAAGTGAAGCAAGAGAGCATTTCTTCAAAAATACTAAGCACACTGTGCTCAAAAAGATATAAATGAAGCACTTGAGCAAGTCCATAGCTCATAAAAATTTAAGTGAAGCATAGAGAGCAATTCTAACAAATCATGATATAATTTTGGCTCTCCCAAATAAGTTACCTCATCCTGAGTTTCCAAATCGGTCCTTCTCTATAGAGAAAAATGGGAAAATTTGCTGTATTATAACCATCATGGAGGTAGGATGTATGGGACGAAGCAAAGTAATTGCCATGAATAACATTACTTACACATAACTCCTGGACAAACACCTGCAACTGGCATTTTCCTTCATCTTCAGTATAATATTTCCAAGATGGGAAGATACGCACATACGATTTAACAACATCAAATGCGATAGATGCTAAACTACGACTAGCTAGTTGTGCTTCCTCCACAGGAATAGGCGTACTAACTGGTGGAGTTGGGGTTCACCGTGATAGCACTGGCCCTTTGGGCACTGGTGCTGCCTTACAAACTGCTCTTGTTTGGGAGCTCTATGGTGGAGATGGTGTTGTGTCAACAGGAACTGGGTTACTATCGGCTGGGGTTGGGGTTAGATTGGGTGAAGCTGGTTCTCTGTCCATAGCAGTAGGGGTACAATCTGCGAGACTTTGGGTTATGTGTGGTAGGGATGGTTCTTGCGCATGTACAACCGGGGTGCTATCTCCACCAAGAGGTAGCATTGTTTTATTTGAAGACCGTGTTTTTAGTCCGCTAGATACTGGCATCACCTGCTCCAATTCAAATGGCTGATAAACAGGAAACATAGTTGAATGTACAGACATTGTATGAGAGACAAATGCAAAAGATAGTGTGGAAAAAAGAGGGCATGAAATAGTTGACATGTATATTGTTTAACTAAAACGGATAGCATGACATAATTTCACATATATGATGTCTATCTAAACTGGATAGCATAGCATAACATAATTCAAAGATATGATGAATAACTAAACAGGATCGCATGACATAATTCACCTACATGTTATCTAAGTAATCAGGATTGCATCATTTAATTCACATATGTGATTTATATGCTAAATAGAGGGCATTTGATATGATGTCTGAACTAAGAACATCGTGTTGAGTATTGTGTATATGATGTCTAAACTATGCAATGCAAGACACCATATGCATGATATGAGCAGTATAACCGTGCCAAGTTAGAGCATACACCTCAGTGGGGGAATAGGACTGGTCATCTGTCTCTGAATCCATCTCCGAGGAGCAATCGGGACCAAACAAGAGATCTGCCTCAACAGGTAGCACTATCTGCTCTGAAGGCCTTGTTTTCACTCCAGATTTTTCCATCTCCCACCCAAATGGTTGATTCACAGGAAGAGTAGTTTAATGTACAAACATTGTCGACAAATGAAAATGTAATGAAGAAAAGGATGGGCAAGATATCATTCAAATATATGATGCCTGGTTAAACAGGATGGCATTGCACATTTCACATATATTATGGCTGGCTAAAAGACATGAGACTGCATAATTCCCATATATGATATAGAAACTAAATAGGGGGCATTACAGAACATGTATAAACTAAGCAGATGACATATATGATGTCAAAAGTAGGCACTGCAAGGCAACATATGCATGATATGACTAACATCATCATGCCAAGGTAGAGCAAACACCGTGGGGGGTAAATAGGAGTGGTCAGTGGTGTCTGAATCCGCCTCAGAATAGATATCTTCCTCTGGATTACAATCTGGAGAGGGGTGGGGAGGGTTTGCCATTGAACCCACCACGTAGCGATGTCTGCATGACATTGTATTGCCACGCAAAACTCTTCTCTTTTTCTCTACATGTTCAGCATGACTGTGTACAATATCTGACATGCATACGAAAAAAATATCGTGAGATTATGTAAGGAGAGCATGCAGAAATTTAGAGTGATGGTAACAACCAGTGGATGGATCCAAAAATAATGATATTAGGCTGATGATTGCTTTAAATTAATAAAAAGACAAATGATGATTGCTTACTATTTATTTCCCACCCAAGATGAACAACATAGGCATACCCTAGGTGAACCAGATATTAGACAGGCATACTATTCATTGCTACCTCAATATGTGCCCAACAACTAATTTAGAACTCAAGTTTGAACATTAATTTGGACCTGACTTGGGAGTCCAAGAGCTGAACAGGACGATAAGGTTGCAGGTAAGTTTAAGAAATGCATAACATAAGTAGAAACAAAAGAGTGCAACCTCTCTAGTGGACCCGTGTACTCCTCAGGTTCATCTGCTGAGTCGATGATGGTGATGCCATTGCGGTGGGTGCCGGCGGCAGGGAAGGAGATCTGATGCGGCGAAAGACGGTCAGGAGTCGTGATGTCTGGTTTGGTGGATGCTTTTGTCGATGGAGCAGCTCAGGTGAGGTGGACGACATCGCGGCAGGAGCAGGACAAACCACACAAAGTTTCCTTCGACACATACCTGTAACTGAAGTAATTCTATAAGCCTAAAACGCAGGGATAGGAAAAACACCAGAATAGGATAGGAAAATGCACATGGTAAACAGAGCATTTGTAAACACAGGATTTCTGTCAACTTGGGTGTTTAGTTTACAAGAATTGAAAGAGCAGAGGAATGCAAAGAAACATGGCCAAAATAAAGTGAAACCATATGAAAGCGTGTACAGTTAGAATGTTATTCTGGCACTAATGCACTTGGTCTTGTTTTCATGCATCGGATTTTGAAAAGTAGGTCCAGGTGGATGTTTTGCTTCATTCCTTTCAACAAAATACATGAATAATTGGGTTGGTCGCTGAAGCAGTTGAGGCAGAGGTGGCTGTCGGAGGTGTGGAGGAAGATCTGAGGAATCTGTAGATGGCGTCCAGGGCACTGCTCTGTTGTGATGGATCGTTCTGTCGTTGGACCAGCTCCGGTGAGCCGTAAGACGTCAAGGCTGAAGCAGCACAAGATAGACATCGTCAATCTCAAGTGGGATTCTAATAGCATCTCCAATAGATGATATAAAATGGATGTAAAATTTACATCACCCAAAACCACCTGACTACAACAGATGAGGTAAAAACTGTTGACTCTGAACTTAAGTGTCGAAACCGAAATTTATTGTGGAATCTGAATGCTACTGTCGAAACTAAACGCAATGGTAGCAGAGAGGCACTTGACATGTATTTTAGGGAGGGCCTGCAGTTCATCTTCAACCTGCACCCCCCTGAGCCGCCAGCCACCACCGGCCGAACCGCTGGCCCCAGCGCCGCCTCGCCGCCCCGAAACAACTCCCCACCGCCGCCCCGGCCAGCCCTCTAGGCCCCCCGCCCCCACCCTGAACCCTAAGATAAATAGTGGGGTACCTCTCCGGCGAGCCCCCGTCCCCACTGCGGGTGGTTCTTCCTTAACTCCGGCGAGCCCCCCAAACCCCTGAAAATCGACTGACCCAAAAGTCGATTCAGTCGACTGAAGTGTGGCTTAATCGGAGCAGAGCAGCAACACGAGCAAGGAGAAGAGCAGCAGCAACAGCTGGGCGAGCGAGCGAACGAGCGAGAGCTAGAGTAGCAGCAGCAGCACGAGCGAGCGAGCGAGAGCCGGAGCAGTAGCAGCAGATCCGGCTGGTATGGACGCCGCCGCCGAAGGGGCCTTGCACTGGGGGAGAGCCGCCGTGGAGATGTTGCCCGCGGCGCCGGCTTCAACGTAGCCGCTCCATGGGGGTGCGAGATGGAGCACCGTTGGTGCCGGGAGGTCGAGTTAAGGAGAAGTTGCAATGGCATGAGTGTACAACCTCTTTGGTGGCGCCGAGGCCTTGGCTTCGTCCGAGGAGTCGGTGAGGATGATGTGGTTCCGGTGGAGCAGGTTAAGGCGGTGCTGTGGAGATGGAGCAGCCGCGATAGACGAGGCGATCGTAGGAGCAGCTCCTTGGAGATGGAGGACGGGGCGGCTGAGCTGGCGGGACGGCGAGATGGACAACGGATCCTCATTCGGGGAGGTGGACGAGGGACGTCGAGTTGTTGCGGCGGACGACATCGTCGGGGAAGAGGCACCGGCTGGGCAGCGGTGACGTGGTGGACGGAGGAGGGTTGGGTTTCGCGGCTGGAGCGGAGAGGTTATGGCGGCCTGGGATTGCGAATGGCGAAAAGGGAGCAATGGGAGGGGTGAAGCATGACTTAGGGACGCGCTTGTCCAAAATGTAGGGTGTGTTACAAAAGTACCCCCCACCAATTTGAACTAGTGGCCCTTTCGGCTCAGGGTTAGAAGGGGGATTTCGCATGTCGGGATTTGGCAGCTGGAGGGAGTTTTCGCGCGCGTTATAATTTCGGGATAGCAAGGCGTGGGTTGTGAAGGTGCCAGTTTTGGGAGCACGATATCTGAATTTTCAGGATATAACAAGACGCGGGTTGAATTTTAGGGACAAGCCTAACGTGTAGTAATATTGTACTTGTACGTACCAAATCAATTCTCACTTCCCTCAACCAAAAAGAAAACAAAAAAATAAAACTATTTACACCACACAAAGAGAGAGTCTTGCCCCGTTTTTACTATACAAATGCTATTCGAAGCTACTCCCTCCTTCCATCTATATATGGCCTAATGCATTTTTCGATGCTAACTTTGACCAAATATTAGAGCAATAATATATGACATGCAACTTACACAAAGCACACCATTAAATTCGTCTGTGAAAGGTTCTTTCAATGATATAATTTTCACATTGTGCATGTCATGTACTATTAATCTTGTCAATAGTCAAAGGCGGTCTTAAAAATCTCATTACGCCCTATATAGATGGAAGGAGGGAGTATGAATCCATGTTATGTCCGATTAAAATTTTTCGCTTGCTGTATAATGCATGTAACCTACTCATACCAACATTTTGGTGCATTCCAAATGTCTATACTACAACTGCAATTCAAACTAAATTTGAATTCGTTTCTCTATTTCAATAAGAATCTACAATCATGATTGTCGCCAACTTCAACCAGCATTCGTGTATTACCTTAATAACACACCACATGATTACTATAGAGATAGATATGAACTATGTGTACTACATGAACTCGAATTCTATTTTTTGAATACACTTGATGTTGATTCCAAATAATAGTACATTTGATGTACTAACTATATATTCATAATCTAAACCATGTTCCATACATACACCGTGTTTATCACACAAAGTATAGTGCTCCGCCCCCTACATTATGACAAGTATTTAGACCTGAGTTGCAAAAGCCACACATTAGCCCAAATTATAGTCAATGTTCTACATTATGATATCTTCTTCAAGTATCCGTATCCACTTTTTTATAATGAATTATGATCTTTGTTTGTCTTTTACACCTTCACGATCATCTTCTATTTGTAGCTAGCTAGCGCTAACTTTCTATCGTGCATGCACACGCTCGCCCCCCTCTCACCCACCCTTAGCGTCCCCTCCATCGCGCACGTTCATTATTTCTCTTTAGGTCGTCCACCAGCGGTGTGAGTAGGCCCCCGGCTCCTTTCCGTCACACACTGGTCGATATACCTCTCTAGCCAAGTGTGCCTACAACAAACACATATATACTTCCCCTCTTCTCTTCTCACCGTCCATGCCCCCCTATGTCCAATACGATTTCACGCAGGTGCACACTCCCGCCCCTCTTTTCATTGATCACATACTTGCACAATCCTCCCCCTCGACATGGTAGGCCACTCGCACCACCTCCTACCCACACCCTTTCCCCCTGTCTGCCTCTCCGGAACTTTTGCTGCTAACACATGCAGGCGTGTATATGAACAGATCTCCCTACATATAGCCAGGTCGATTATAATTCGTTTTCACCAAGCACCAATACACTTACCTCGCTAGTTAAGTCTCTCCTTTTATCGGACACACGACCGTTGATCTTCCTATGTAGTTACATATTCTTACCACAACCATATCTTCTCCCCTCATCATCCTTGAATACCCCCCGACCCGTCTCTCACACGCACGTGCATAGACAGACAGACATCCCCCGCCCTCTCTTATTGATATTGCACTCATACCCTCCGTTTGTCTAGCAGGCCTCTCCCACCATTTGTGAGACGCCACTCCACCACCAACCCTCAAACTCTCTACCTGTGTCTTTTTCCCAACCTTATTCCTCTGCTACACAAATCCATGGATGTCGATCGATCTCCCTCAATACATAGCTAGGTCTCTCTCCTTCCCCACACATATACTAGTCGATCGGTCTCTATCCCCTCCCCCCCCCACACACACCGATAGTCGAACGTTGTAGGTAGGTATCCATGCCACGGAGAAAAACTGCACCTCTTCCCTCTCAAATTCTAGTAGGCCAGCCGTCCTGTATTTTTCACGTGGGCAAACACAAATTCGATGGCACTCTTTATCGATTGCGCAGCCACACACTTCATCCCTGTTTTCAATTCTATCGATATCTCACGTCCATGACTCCATTTCACACACATTGCATATGTTATGTTTTTCTGATTGAGATATCATCAACACATTGCCTCTGTTTCGCACAAACCATCTCTCTCACACCCACCCACGTGCGTACCTGCACCTACAGAAGAAGTGCACATAGGACGCACGTACTCACGTCTAGTTCCCGGCCACACCCGCGCGGGTACATGGTAGAGTTCATTTCTGTATGAAAAGGCAGCCCACGTGATAATTTGACGTGTGTAGCGGTTGTTTACTCGAAGGAGGGTCAGGTACCACGCCTAGACGGAACAAAGTTCGACTTGACGCGTTAGCATTAAATAAAGTTATATATTCCTCAATGGCATGCACAGAATATAAAACGATTGCCGTGGGGAAAATGGAAAAATGGGTTTGTCTCTCGTCACACCATCTCACACAAGGCCGCTGAGGGAGTCCTGGAATAGGGGGTGTCCGGATAGCCGAACTATCATCATCGGCCGGACTCCAAGACTATGAAGATACAAGATTGAAGACTTCGTCCCATGTCCGGATGGGACTTTCCTTGGCGTGGAAGGCAAGCTTGGCGATACGGATATGTAGATCTCCTACCATTGTAACCGACTCTGTGTAACCCTAGCCCTCTCCGGTGTCTATATAAACCGGAGGGTTTTAGTCCATAGGACAGAACAACAATCATACCATAGGCTAGCTTCTAGGGTTTAGCCTCCTTGATCTCGTGGTAGATCCACTCTTGTACTACCCATGCCATCAATATCAATCAAGCAGGAGTAGGGTTTTACCTCCATCGAGAGGGCCCAAACCTGGGTAAAAACATCGTGTCCCTTGTCTCCTGTTACCATCCACCTAGACGCACAGTTCGGGACCCCCTACCCGAGATCCGCCGATTTTTACACCGACATTGGTGCTTTCGTTGAGAGTTCCTCTGTGCCGTCACAATCAGGAGGGATGCCTCTTCCCGTCTTTAAAGACGGTACCATTGCCAAAGGATCTTTGGCCGCCGGCCAAACTATCCGGCTAGGTGGTTTTCTTATGACCGCCTATTCGGCCGCTGCTTCGACGATGACCTCTCGGGTCATCAAAAGCGATCTTCACGTCAACTCGGAATTCACCGAGCAGCTGGATCCGATGGAGCTCTCTTCCGTAAATGAGCTCTTGGATCGCATCGCCGCCCTGGGAGTCGCTACAGACTATGATCAGACTGGACTTAAAACCGATCTGAGAGAGATTAACTCTCCCCAGGTTACCCACCATGTTGTGGTGGTAGAGGAACAACGCGGCATATATTAAAGACCAGTTATGTTCGGACTCCTGATCCCTCCATGCCGGATTCCCGCGGAGGGACGGACGTCAATCAAGTACTAAACCTAAAGTCAGGTAGCGGACCAGATTCGTTGGACAACATCCAGCAATCCAAGCTTCCAAATTCAGAAACTTTTCGGCCCTTGAGCCTCAAGTTGGGCAGGGTTCCGGAGTTAATTCCACCCGCCCACCCAAACATAAGCGATCTATCTCAAATCCAGCAAGAGACCACGGAAACAGTACATCATTACTGGGCCAGATTCCTCCTGGTTATGGACAGGATAAAGGACTGCCGTGAGGAAAGCGCAATCTCAATTTCCTGCAACAATTGCACGGACAAGGGAATCACGAACGCCATAAGTCACCGCAAAATTACACGCTTCGCCGACCTGGCGTCCATAGTACGAAAGTACTGTGCAATGGAGAGTACCTGGAAAACTTAAACTAAGTTTTGGGACAAATCCGGCTCCGAACACAACCCTAGTCCGAAACAAAAGGGTGCATCATGCTCAGGCACCCGGGACAAAAACCAAAAAGCAAAAACCCCATAAAGGGCACGGAACCGTATTGGAGGGATGGCTCAGCGGACCCTGTAAAATCCACAGTACAGAGGGCGTCACTCCAACACATAGCCTTCGAGCATGTTGGATACTACGGCAGGTGGCCAAAAGTGGCGAAGAGCTTCTAGCCCCGGAGAACCAACCCAACAGTACCAGTACGGTATTAACAGTCTTCGAGACTTTCGCATCAAAGAACATGCGGAAACGAACACTCCGCAGCCTTACTGAAGTCTACCAAGTAGCAACAATAAATCCATGGAGTGACACGGCTATCACCTTCAACGCCAGCGACGAACCTAAATTCCGAACAGCCCGAGCACCAGCCGCATTGGTCCTCAGTCCAATAGTGGATGGCTTTCGTCTTACCAAGGTACTCATGGATGGCGGCAGCGGATTAAACCTCATCTACGAGGAAACCCTCCAAAAAATGGAAATAGACTGGAGCCGCATTGAGCGAAGCAGCACAACCTTTAGAGGAATAATCCCTAGTCGGGAAGCACACTGCAAAGGAAAAATCACACTAGATGTGGTGTTCGGCTCGCCGGACAATTACAGGTCCGAGGAGGTCACGTTCCAAGTGGCCCCATTCAGCAGCGGATATCACGCCTTATTAGGGCGAGAGGCATTCACAATTTTCCAAGCTATACCCCATTACGGGTACATGAAGCTTAAAATGCCCGGGCCCAATGGAATCATCACTCTTGTCAGTGATCCGGACATAGCACTCCGTGCTGAAAATAAGACAGCCGCACAAGCCCTAGAGGCACTATCCGAAGCCCTAGCGGCAGAGGAACTCACTGCGCTGTGCGCCACGGTGAATAGGGACGATGTGATACTCGATAAGAGATCTAAGTCCACCTCTTTTAAACCAGCAGACGAAATAGTCAAATTCCAGGTCCATCCAACGGACCCCACAAAGACGGCCTCCATTGGGGCACAATTAAACCCTGATGTGGACGCCGCACTACGAGAATTCCTTCGGGAAAATTGGGACATTTTTGCCTGGCACCCTTCAGATATGCCAGGAATCCCACGTAGGCTGGCAGAACACAACCTAAACATCCTAAAAGGATTCAAGCCAGTCAAACAGGCTCTTCGGCGATTTTCCGAACCCAAAAGACAGGCACTGGGAGAGGAGCTAGCCAAACTATTAGAAGCCGGATTCATCAGAGATATAAAACATCCGGACTGGCTAGCGAACCTGGTAATGTTACCAAAAAAGGACAAATACTGGCATCTTTGTGTCAATTTTAAAGACCTTAACACGGCCTGTCCAAAGGATCCTTTCCCCCTTCCCCGCATCGACCAAATCATCGATGCTACCGCAGGGCACGATTCATTGTGCTTCCTCGACGCATACTCCGGATACCATCAAATCAAGATGGCGGAAACAGACCAGGCCGCAACGACATTCATTACTCCATACGGACCATTCTGCTTCAACACAATGCCCTTCGGACTCAAAAACGCCAGCGCAACATATTAGCGTATGATTCAGACATGTCTGGCTACCCAGATCGGCAAAACAGTGGAGGCATACGTAGACGATGTGGTCGTTAAGACTGTTGGAAATATGCCCTAGAGGCAATAATAAAAGTGTTAATATTATATTTCCTTTTTCATGATAATTGTCTTTTATTCATGCTATAACTGTATTATCCGGAAATCGTAATACACGTGTGAATACATAGACCATAATATGTCCCTAGTAAGCCTCTAGTTGACTAGCTCGTTGATCAACATATAGTCATTGTTTCCTGGCTATGGACATTGGATGTCGTTGATAACGGGATCACATCATTAGGAGAATGATGTGATGGACAAGACCCAATCCTAAGCATAGCACAAGATCGTGTAGTTCGTTTGCTAGAGCTTTTCCAATGTCAAGCATCTCTTCCTTAGACCATGAGATCGTGTAACTCCCAGATACCGTAGGAGTGCTTTGGGTGTATCAAACGTCACAACGTAACTGGGTGACTATAAAGGTGCACTACAGGTATCTCTGAAAGTGTCTGTTGGGTTGACACATATCGAGACTGGGATTTGTCACTCCGTATGACGGAGAGGTATCTCTGGGCCCACTCGGTAATGCATCATCGTAATGAGCTCAAAGTGACCAAGTGGTTGATCACGGGATCATGCATTACGGTATGAGTAAAGTGACTTTCCGGTAACGAGACTGAACGAGGTATTGGGATACCGACGATCGACTCTCGGGCAAGTAACGTACCGATTGACAAAGGGAATTGTATACGGGGTTGTTTAATCCTTGACATCGTGGTTCATCCGATGAAATCATCGAGGAGCATGTGGGAGCCAACATGGGTATCCAGATCCCGCTGTTGGTTATTGCCCGAGAGTCGTCTCGGTCATGTATACGTGTCTCCCGAACCCGTAGGGTCTACACACTTAAGGTTCGGTGATGCTAGGGTTGTATGAATATGAGTATGCAGCATACCGAATGTTGTTCGGAGTCCCGGATGAGATCCCGGACGTCACGAGGAGTTTCGGAATCGTCCGGAGGTAAAGAATTATATATAGGAAGTGGTATTTCGGCCGTCGGGAAAGTTTCGGGGTCACCCGGTAATGTACCGGGACCACCGGGTGGGGCCACCCATCCCGGAGGGCCCCATGGGCTGAAGTGGGAGGGGAACCAGCCCATAGTGGGCTGGTGCGCCCCCCTAGGCCCACCCCCTGCGCCTAGGGTTGAAACCCTAGGGTGGGGGGGCGCACCACATGCCTTGCGGGGCACTCCACCCCCCTAGCCGCCGCCCCCTTGGGAGATTGGATCTCCCAGGGCCGGCGCCCCCCCCCCCCCCCCTGGGGGCCTATATAAAGGAGGGCAGGGGGGAGGGCAGCCGCACCCTGTGCATTGGCGCCTCCCTCCCCCTGCTACACCTCGTCCTCCTCCTGCAGCAGCTTGGCGAAGCCCTGCCGGAGTTCTGCTGCATCCACCACCACGCCATCGTGCTGCTGGATCATCATCAACCTCTCCTTCCCCCTTGCTGGATCAAGAAGGAGGAGACGTCTCCCGTCCCGTACGTGTGTTGAATGCGGAGGTGCTGTCCGTTCAGCACTTGGTCATCGGTGATCTGAATCACGGCGAGTACGACCCCATCATCACCATCCCCTTGAATGCTTCCGCACGCGATCTACAAGAGGTATGTAGATGCAATCACTCTCCCATGACTCGTTGCTTAGATGAACTCATAGATGGATCTTGGTGAAACCGTAGGAAAAATTTTAATTTTCTGCAACGTTCCCCAACAGTGGCTTCATGAGCTAGGTCTATGCGTAGTTCTCTATTGCACGAGTAGAAGACAATTTTGTTGTGGGCGTGGATCTTGTCAACTTGCTTGCCACTACTAGTCTTTTCTTGCTTCAGCGGTATTGTGGGATGAAGCGGCCTGGACCAACCTTACACGTACGCTTACGTGAGACCGGTTCCACCGACAGACATGCACTAGTTGCATAAGGTGGCTGGCGGGTGTCTGTCTCTCCCACTTTAGTTGGAGCGGATTCGATGAAAAAGGGTCCTTATAAAGGGTAAATAGAAGTTGACAAAAATCACGTTGTGGTTATTCGTAGGTAAGAAAACGTTCTTGCTAGAACCCAATTGCAGCCACGTAAAAGATGCAACAACAATTAGAGGACATCTAACTTGTTTTTGCAGCAATTGTCATGTGATGTGATATGGCCAGAAGTTGTGATGAATGATGAATGATATATTGTGATGTATGAGGTCATGTTCTTGTAATAGGAATCACGACTTGCATGTCGATGAGTATGACAACCGGCAGGAGCCATAGGAGTTGTCTTTATTTTTTGTATGACCTGCGTGTCATTGAAGAACGCCATGTAAATTACTTTACTTTATTGCTAAACGCGTTAGCCATAGAAGTGGAAGTAGTCGTTGGCGTGACAACTTCATGAAGACACGATGATGGAGATCATGATATAGGAGATCATGGTGTCATGCCGGTGACAAGATGATCATGGAGCCCCGAAGATGGAGATCAATGGAGCTATATGATATTGGCCATATCATGTCACTACTATATAATTGCATGTGATGTTTATTATGTTTATGCATCTTGTTTACTTAGAACGACGGTAGTAAATAAGATGATCCCTTACAACAATTTCAAGAAGTGTTCTCCCCTAACTGTGCACCGTTGCTAAAGTTCGTCGTTTCGAAGCACCACGTGATGATCGGGTGTGATAGATCCTTACGTTCACATACAACGGGTGTAAGACAGTTTTACACATGCAAAACACTTAGGGTTAACTTGACGAGCCTAGCATGTACAGACATGGCCTCGGAACACAGAGACCGAAAGGTCGAACACGAGTCATATGGAAGATACGATCAACATGAAGATGTTCACCGACGATGACCAGTCCGTCTCATGTGATGATCGTACACGGCCTAGTCGACTCGGATCGTGTAACACTTAGATGACTAGAGGGATGTCTAATCTGAGTGGGAGTTCATTGTAATAATTTGATTATATGAACTTAATTATCATGAACTTAGTCTAAAGCCTTTGCAAATATGTCTTGTAGATCAAATGGCCAACGCTGATGTCAACATGAACTTCAACGCGTTCCTAGAGAAAACCAAGCTGAAAGATGATGGCAGCAACTATACGGACTGGGTCCGGAACCTGAGGATCATCCTCATAGCTGCCAGGAAACAATATGTCCTAGAAGGACCACTAGGCGACGCTCCCGTCCCAGAGAACCAAGACATTATGAACGCTTGGCAGTCTCGTGCTGATGATTACTCCCTCGTTCAGTGCGGCATGCTTTACAGCTTAGAACCGGGGCTCCAAAAGAGTTTTGAGCAACACGGAGCATATGAGATGTTCGAGGAGCTGAAACTAGTTTTCCAAGCTCATGACCGGGTCGAGAGATATGAAGTCTCTGACAAGTTCTATAGTTGTAAGATGGAGGAAAACAGTTTTGTCAGTGAGCACATACTCAAGATGTCTGGGTTGCACAACCGCCTGACCCAGCTGGACATTAACCTCCCTCATGAGGCGGTCATTGACAGAATCCTTGAGTCACTCCCACCAAGCTACAAGAGCTTTGTGATGAACTACAATATGCAGGGGATGGTGAAGACCATTCCTGAAGTATTTTCAATGCTGAAGTCAGCAGAGGTTGAAATCAAGAAAGAACATCAAGTGTTGACGGTCAATAAGACCACTAAGTTCAAGAAGGGCAAGGGCAAGAAGAACTTCAATAAGGACGGCAAGGATGTTGCCGCGCCCAGTAAGCCAGTTGCCGGGAAGAAGTCAAAGAATGGACCCAAGCCTGAGACTGAGTGCTTTTATTGCAAGGGGAAGGGTCACTGGAAGCGGAACTGCCCCAAATACTTAGCGGATAAGAAGGCCCACAATACCAAAGGTATATTTGATATACATGTAATTGATGTGTACCTTACCAGTACTCGTAGTAACTCCTGGGTATTTGTACCGGTGCCGTTGCTCATATTTGTAACTCAGAGCAGGAGCTGCGGAATAAACGGAGACTAGCGAAGGACGAGGTGACGATGCGCGTCGGGAATGGTTCCAGAGTCGATGTGATCGCCGTCGGCACGCTACCTCCACATTTACCTACGGGATTAGTTTTAAACCTTAATAATTGTTATTTAGTGCCAAGTTTGAGCATGAACATTGTATCAGGATCTCATTTGATACGACATGGCTACTCATTTAAATCCGAGAATAATGGTTGTTCTATTTATATGAGAGATATGTTTTATGGTCATGCTCCGATAGTCAATGGTTTATTCTTAATGAATCTCGAGCGTAATATTACACATATTCATAGTGTGAATACCAAAAGATGTAAGGTTGATAACGATAGTCCCACATACTTGTGGCACTGCCGCCTTGGTCATATTGGTGTCAAGCGCATGAAGAAGCTGCATGCTGATGGACTTTTAGAGTCTCTCGATTATGAATCATTTGACACATGCGAACCATGCCTCATGGGCAAAATGACCAAGGCTCCGTTCTCCGGAACAATGGAGCGAGCAACCAACTTGTTGGAAATCATACATACCGATGTGTGCGGTCCAATGAGCGTTGAAGATCGCGGAGGATATCGTTATGTTCTCACTCTCACTGATGACTTGAGTAGATATGGGTATGTCTACTTAATGAAACACAAGTCTGAGACCTTTGAAAAGTTCAAGGAATTTCAGAATGAGGTAGAGAATCAACGTGACCGAAAGATAAAGTTCCTACGATCAAATCGTGGAGGAGAATATTTAAGTCACGAACTTGGTACACACTTAAGGAAATGTGGAATCGTTTCACAACTCACGCCGCCTGGAACACCTCAGCGTAACGGTGTGGCCGAACATTGTAATCGCACTCTATTGGATATGGTGCGGTCTATGATGTATCTTACTGATTTACCGCTATCATTTTGGGGATACGCTCTAGAGACAGCTACATTCACGTTAAATAGGGCACCGTCTAAATCCGTTGAGACGACACCGTATGAATTCTGGTTTGGGAAGAAACCTAAGCTATCGTTTCTAAAAGTTTGGGGATTCGATGCTTATGTCAAGAAACTTCAACCTGAAAAGCTCGAACCCAAGTCGGAAAAATGTGTCTTCATAGGATACCCTAAGGAAACCGTTGGGTATACCTTCTACTTAAGATCCAAGGGCAAGGTCTTTGTTGCCAAGAACGGATGCTTTCTGGAAAAAGAGTTTCTCTCGAAAGAAGTAAGTGGGAGGAAAGTAGAACTCGATGAAGTACTACCTCTCGAACGAGAAAGTGGTGCAGCTCAGGAAAATGTTCCTGTGATGCCTACACCAACTGAAGAGGAAAATAATGATCATGATCAAGGTACTTCGGATCAAGTTGCTACTGAACTTCGTAGGTCCACAAGGACACGTTCCGCACCAGAGTGGTACGGCAACCCTGTCCTGGAAATCATGTTGTTAGACAACGGTGAACCTTCGAACTATGAAGAAGCGATGGCGGGCCCAGATTCCAACAAATGGCTTGAAGCCATGAAATCCGAGATAGAATCCATGTATGAAAACAAAGTATGGACTTTGACAGACTTGCCCGATGATCGGCGAGCGATAGAAAACAAATGGATTTTTAAGAAGAAGACGGACGCGGATGGAAATGTTACCATCTATAAAGCTCGACTTGTCGCTAAGGGTTATCGACAAGTTCAAGGGATTGACTACGACGAGACATTCTCTCCCGGAGCGAAGCTGAAGTCCGTCCGAATCATGTTAGCAATTGCCGCATACTATGATTATGAGATATGGCAGATGGACGTCAAAATGGCATTCCTTAACGGACATCTTAAGGAAGAGCTGTATATGATGCAGCCGGAAGGTTTTGTCGATCCTAAGAACGCTAACAAAGTATGCAAGCTCCAGCGATCCATTTATGGGCTGGTCCAAGCATCTCGGAGTTGGAACATTTGCTTTGATGAGATGATCAAAGCGTTTGGGTTTATGCAAACTTATGGAGAAGCCTGCGTTTACAAGAAAGTGAGTGGGAGCTCCGTAGCCTTTCTCATATTATATGTAGATGACATACTCTTGGTGGGAAATGATATAGAACTTCTGGACAGCATTAAGGCCTACTTGAATAAGTGTTTTTCGATGAAGGGCCTTGGAGAAGCTGCTTATATATTAGGCATCAAGATCTATAGAGATAGATCGAGACGCCTCATAGGTCTTTCACAAAGCACATACCTTGATAAGATTTTGAAGAAGTTCAAAATGGATCAGTCCAAGAAGGGGTTCTTGCTTGTGTTGCAAGGTGTGAGATTGAGCTCGGCTCAGTCACCGACCACGGCAAAAGATAAAGAAGAGATGAGTGACATCCCCTATGCTTCAGCCATAGGATCTATTATGTATGCCATGCTGTGTACCAGACCTGATGTAAACCTTGCCGTAAGTTTGGTAGGAAGGTACCAAAGTAAACCCGGCAAGGAACACTGGACAGCGGTCAAGAATATCCTGAAGTACCTGAAAAGGACAAAGGACATGTTTCTCGTTTATGGAGGTGACGAAGAGCTCGTCGTAAATGGTTACGTCGACGCTAGCTTCGACACGGATCTGGATGACTCTAAGCCACAAACCGGATACGTGTATATGTTGAATGGTGGAGCAGTAAGCTGGTGTAGCTGCAAGCAGAGCGTCGTGGCGGGATCTACATGTGAAGCGGAGTACATGGCAGCCTCGGAGGCAGCACATGAAGCAATTTGGGTGAAGGAGTTCATCACCGACCTAGGAGTCATACCCAATGAGTCGGGGCCGATCAAACTCTTCTGTGACAACACTGGAGCTATTGCCCTTGCCAAGGAGCCCAGGTTTCACAAGAAGACCAGGCACATCAAGCGTTGTTTCAACTCCATCCATGAAAATGTTCAAGATGGAGACATAGATATTTACAAAGTACATACGGATCTGAATGTCGCAGATCCATTGACTAAACCTCTCTCGCGAGCAAAACATGATCAACACCAGAACTCTATGGGTGTTCAATTCATCACAATGTAACTAGATTATTGACTCTAGTGCAAGTGGGAGACTGTTGGAAATATGCCCTAGAGGCAATAATAAAAGTGTTATTATTATATTTCCTTGTTCATGATAATTGTCTTTTATTCATGCTATAACTGTATTATCCGAAAATCGTAATACACGTGTGAATACATAGACCATAATATGTCCCTAGCTAGTAAGCCTCTAGTCTACTAGCTTGTTGATCAACAAATAGTCATGGTTTCCTGGCTACGGACATTGGATGTCATTGATAACGGGATCACATCATTAGGAGAATGATGTGATGGATAAGACCCAATCCTAAGCATTGCACAAGATCGTGTAGTTCGTTTGCTAGAGCTTCTCCAATGTCAAGTATCTATTCCTTAGACCATGAGATCATGTAACTCCCAGATACCGTAGGAGTGCTTTGGGTGTATCAAACGTCACAACGTAACTGGGTGACTATAAAGGTGCACTACAGGTATCTCCGAAAGTGTCTGTTGGGTTGACATGGATCGAGACTGGGATTTGTCACTCCGTATGACGGAGAGGTATCTCTGGGCCCACTCGGTAATGCATCATCATAATGAGCTCAAAGTGACCAAGTGGTTGATCACGGGATCATGCATTACGGTACGAGTAAAGTGACTTGCCGGTAACGAGACTGAACGAGGTATTGGGATACCGACGATCGAGTCTCGGGCAAGTAACGTACCGATTGACAAAGGGAATTGTATACGGGGTTGTTTAATCCTCGACATCGTGGTTCATTCGATGAAATCATCGAGGAGCATGTGGGAGCCAACATGGGTATCCATATCCCGCTGTTGGTTATTGCCCGAGAGTCGTCTCGGTCATGTCTACCTGTCTCCCGAACCCGTAGGGTCTACACACTTAAGGTTCGGTGACGCTAGGGTTGTATGAATGCGAGTATGCAGCATACCGAATGTTGTTCGGAGTCCCGGATGAGATCCCGGACATCACGAGGAGTTTCGGAAATGTCCGGAGGTAAAGAATTATATATAGGAAGTGGTATTTCGGCCATCGGGAAAGTTTCGGGGTCACCAGGTAATGTACCGGAACCACCGGAAGGGTCCCGGAGGTCCATCAGGTGGGGCCACCCATCCCGGAGGGCCCCATTGGCTGAAGTGGGAGGGGAACCAGCCCATAGTGGGCTGGTGCGCCCCCCTAGGCTCACCCCCTGCGCCTAGGGTTGAAACCCTAGGGTGGGGGGCGCACCACATGCCTTGGGGGGCACTCCACCCCCCCTGGCCGCCGCCCCCTTGGGAGATTGGATCTCCCAGGGCCGGTGCCCCCCCTAGGGGCCTATATAAAGGAGGGCAGGGGGAGGGCAGCCGCACCCTGTGCATTGGCGCCTCCCTCCCCCTGCTACACCTCGCCCTCCTCCCGCAGCAGCTTGGCGAAGCCCTGCCAGAGTTCTGCTGCATCCACCACCACGCCGTCGTGCTGCTGGATCATCATCAACCTCTCCTTCCCCCTTGCTGGATCAAGAAGGAGGAGACGTCTCCCGTCCCGTACGTGTGTTGAACGCGGAGGTGCTGTCCGTTCAGCACTTGGTCATCGGTGATCTGAATCACGGCGAGTACGACTCCATCATCACCATCCCCTTGAACACTTCCGCACGCGATCTACAAGTGGTATGTAGATGCAATCACTCTCCCATGACTTGTTGCTTAAATGAACTCATAGATGGATCTTGGTGAAACCGTAGGAAAAATTTTAATTTTCTGCAACGTTCCCCAACAAAGACCAAACACGTCGAAACTCTAGTAGACGATTTGAGGCTCACATTCGGCAACCTCCGAGCATATGACATTAAGCTCAACCCGAAAAAATGCGTTTTCGGCGTACCAGCCGAAAAGCTCTTGGGCTTCATTGTATCCGGTAGAGGATTGAAGCAAACCCAGCCAAGATCCGAGCTCTGTCACAATTGGATATCCCAAAAGACCTCAAACAAATACAAAAACTGACTGGATGCGTGGCGGCTCTAAGCCGCTTCATCTCCCGTTTGGGAGAAAAGGCATTGCCCCTCTATCGCCTCTTCCGGCGCACTGAACACTTCAAATGGACGGATGCTGCCACGGCCGGACTCGAAGAAATAAAGGCCATATTGGCAACAAATCCGGTCCTGGCCGCGCCCAACCTGGGCGAACCGATGTTATTATATATCGCGGCAACACATCAAGTTGTCAGCGCGGTACTCGTCGTCGAACGAGAAACAGAAGGACACAAATTCCCTCTTCAAAAACCAGTGTACTACGTATCCACTGTCTTAACTCCATGCAAGTCCCGGTATCCACATTATCAAAAGATAGCGTATGCGGTGTTCATGGCATCCCGGAAGTTGTGACACTATTTTCAAAAGTGTTCGATAACAGTGGCCTCCGAAGTACCTCTCAACGACATTATAAACAACCGCGACGCAACGGGCAGGATTGCAAAATGGGCCATTGAGCTCTTACCATTCGACATAACCTACAAACCACGACGAGCTATAAAGTCGCAAGTTTTGGCTGACTTCATTGCCGAATGGACCGAAGCCGAACTCCCTAAAGAGTACGGCGCATACTCCAATTGGAGCATGCATTTCGACGGCTCCAAAATGTTAGCCGGCTTGGGGGCTGGCGTCGTATTGACGTCCCCAACCAGAGACACAGTCCAATACGTACTTCAGATAATGTACATGGACTCCAACAATGCAGCCGAATATGAGGCCCTTCTACATGGTCTCCGGATGGCAATCTCCATGGGTATTCAACGCCTAGAGGTGCGCGGGGATTCGAACCTCGCAATATCCCAAGTAAATGGAGACTTTGACGCCAAGGATCCGAAAATGGCAGCCTATCGTAACGCCATCTTAAAAATGTCAGCTCGGTTCGAAGGACTCGAATTCCACCATATAGCCCGGGATAATAACCAGGCAGCCGACATGTTGGCACGCATCGGCGCAAAACGCGACGCCATCCCTCCAAACATCTTCCTGGAGCGGATCTTTAAGCCATCCGTATCATGGGATGAGGAGTCCGGAAATAACAACCCGGAACCAACCGCACCACCCAACACGGAATATTCTGACACAATCGGTGGCTCAGCCAATGAAATAACACCTTCAGCCCACGAAATAATGGCAGTAATTGCCCCGTGGACGGAACCATTCCTAGCCTACTTAATTAGGTAGGAACTTCCCCAAGACCAAAATGAGGCCCGCTGCATAGTTCGGCGATCTAAAGACTACAAGGTCCATGAGGGAGAACTTTATAAGAAAAGCACAACCGGAGTCCTTCAAAGGTGCATCTCCAAAGAGGAAGGGCGAAATCTCCTGGCTGAAATTCATGCCGGACTCGGCGGGCACCATGCCGCAGCCCGTGCCCTTGTGGGCAAGGCCTTCCGTATAGGATTTTATTGGCCGACTGCCCGGGCAGATGCTCAGGACTTAGTCCAACGATGCGTCGGTTGCCAGCTCTTTGCTAATCAAAGCCACATGCCACCCACCGCCCTCAAAACTATACCCATCACCTGGCCGTTTGCGGTCTGGGGGCTTGACATGGTTGGACCCCTTAAAGGGGGAACCCACAAGCAAAAATACCTATTGGTCATGGTGGATAAATTCACCAAATGGATAGAGGCCAAGCCGGTTAAAACAGCCGAATCCTGACCTGTGATAAACTTCAAATCTGGGGTAGTACACCGCTATGGCGTCCTCCACAGCATCATCACTGATAACGGCAGGAACTTCACGGCCGACGAGGTTAAACTCTGGTGCAAAAACATGGGCATCAAGCTCGACTATGCTTCAGTCTATCACCCTCAAACTAACGGTCAAGTCGAACAAGCAAATGGTCTAATCATGAGCGGCATTAAACCCAGGTTAGTGCAGTCCCTCACGGAATCTAACACGCACTGGGTGGAGGAGCTCGACTCCGTACTCTGGGGGCTGCGGACCACGCCAAATCGTACTACCGGATTCACGCCATTCTTTATGGTATACGGCGCAGAGGCAGTTTTGCCCTGCGATATAATTCATGACTCACCTCGAGTGCACATGTACGGAGAAAGAGAAGCCGAGTTGGATCGGCAGGACAGTTTGGACGCATTGGAGGAGGAGCGCAATGTGGCAAAGGCTCGTTCCGTATTCTATCAGCAGCAGGCTCGAAGATATCACAGTAGAGAAGTACGGGCCAAAACTTACAATGTTGGCGAACTAGTTCTACGTCTGCCGGACAAGAAAAAGGACAAACTCAAGCCCAAGTGGGAAGGTCCCTTCATCATCGATCAAGTCCTGACCGGCGGAGCATACCGTCTACGACACGCATCGAACAATCGACTCGAGCCGAACCCATGGAACGCAGCCCGCCTCCAAAGATTCTACGCCTAGCGCCGGACTCAGAGTTCGTCTCCTTCCTCCATCCACATTTTAAACGTTTGCTGTCTTTTGTTTTTTCTCTTCCTTCCCCCCTTCTTTTCGTAAAGCCTTTGTGGGCCGACCTGCGCATTGTTCGCACACACTTGACGTGCTGCTCGCACTCATTATACCTGGGGGCTTCTTTAACAAAAGCTTATTTATACAGGCTTCATGCCCAACACATGCGTCACACTTACGCATGTACCTTTTATTCACCATTATATGCATCGATATGACTAAAGTTTTGGCCAAGCTAGGTTGCCTGGCTCCTGTGCTTACCCCTACGTTCCCGATTGTTCGACTAGGAGGTAAAGGGAGCACCTCTGCGATTGTTACTGCCGGGTCAGCCGGATGTGTACCTCAGACTGGGTGAAGCCGAAAGCTAGCATTCTTAAGGGAATATTCGGTCGGTGACTTGAAAGATGATTTCTTATTTATTTATTTATCTACCCCCAGATGCTTTTCTGCTCTTTTCGCAGTCCGGACATGCACTTTAGGGCATGCCTCCCAGGGAAAGGAACCCCTAACGGAACTATTCTCCCTGGAAGATGTTTCTTACTAACCATGTAATATAACATAAACTAGTTGGGCACTTGTGTGATAAAGCACTAATGACCCCTACGCCTGGTCTCCATGCATGCCCCGGTTTTTTCATAACCGTGAGGGTATTCGGACACACTCCGGACTCTAGGGTCCCGAGGTTGAAGCGAAAAGGTCCGCAAAGACAAACGATCTACAATCCGGCTAGAAAACATTTTACATGTCATTTTAGATTACATCGTCAAATTGACTGATTGTACTCCTCTTCAATCCCATCTAACAGGCTGTCTAGCTTATAGTCCCGTTGGGAATACTTAAGGGCCAACTCTACTTGGCCGTACATTAAGCTCACAGGAATCTCCTTCCCATCGGGCCCCACAGGTCCGACCTCGGCCATGTGGTTCGGATCAGCCTTCGTGTACCGCGTCTTCACCATGGCCCAGGCCTCCCGGCCGCCTTGACGGCAGGCCGATCTCTTCCATAGACGGAAGTGCTGCCGCGCTCCCTGAAGCTTCTCCGCAAGCCCCCCAAGACCCTCGGGCAGGGAGACGGACGGCCATAAGGCCTGGACAACGCAGCTCATTGCCTGCTGAACACGTTCATGGAGCTGCAACAGCTCGAGAAGCAGATCACCCGTTGAACCGGGCATTTCCTCCGCAGGACGACCCGTGAGCACACCTACATACATATTTCTATCAATCGACTCCCTTGCCGAACTCTTCTTTTCAAAAGAGTTTGCTCAAGAACTTACTATAAATGCTGCGACGAAGCCGCTGATTCTCCTTCATGGAGCTAGACAGCTGGGCCCGAACACCTTTTAGCTCCTCGCCCAGCTGGGTGTGGGCATCTTGGAGTTTGTTCCTCTCCTGTTGCACCTTCATAAGAACCCTCTCGCCGGCCTTCTGCTGGCACAGTAGCTGCTGCTTGTCCGGATCAAGTCCGGCAACATCTGCAATATTATTGTCAGACTTATACGCACGCCGCACTTCATAAACCGCTTATCTTTTTGAAATATGTGTTAACAGAGGGGGTCTCTGTGGCTCCTCCTGCGGCGGCTAGTGCGGCCTCAAGTTGGGCCTTGCACTCTTGAAGCTCCTGGGACAGGTTGGTATTCTTCTCCATAAGATCCTGCATATAAAATGATCCTTAAATCAGTTATTCTAACTACTTTAAGTCTCGGGGGCTACTGGCATATATAACTATTAAAATTCCTTACCCGTATGTCTTTCACATACTGCTCCCTGGCTCTGGTTAAACCATCTTGAGCAGCACGGAGGTGCGCTTCTCCCGCATTAAAGGCATTCAACGCCTCTGGGGAGAAACACGCGTCACGAAGAACTGTCCGGCGGCGCCTGTGATTCATGGCGCTCTCCACCTCAGACCTGGTGGCGGAAGCCTGTCGGCATCCTCCGTTGGAAGAGCATCTGGCTCGTGCCTTGCGCTCGCC
Source organism: Triticum aestivum (assembly GCF_018294505.1). Taxonomy (NCBI): domain Eukaryota; kingdom Viridiplantae; phylum Streptophyta; class Magnoliopsida; order Poales; family Poaceae; genus Triticum; species Triticum aestivum. The sequence goes on along the minus strand of NC_057804.1, from coordinate 429,537,160 downwards.
TCCCCCTCTGGACCAGGTGTTGGAGCCTGGTTGGCGGAGGCTTGGTTGGCAACCTCTCCGGGCACAGTCCGGCGAGCGCTCTTTCTCCTGGAAAAAGTCATGAGCATTAATATACCTCCCAGGAATCTTTCCCTTAAAAATGGTGGCGTGCCATACCGTTGCGGCGACGTTTCGATTCACACCGCACCCTTCTTCCGCCTGCTGGGCCGAACTGACCCTTGTCGGTCAGCCGCCGCGGGTTCGGCTTCCGGCCTTGAAGGCACCTCCTGCAAGACACCGTTGGTATACGGAGGTCAGAAATAAGCACGGATGAAGTAATGGTGTCAGGACTCCGGTCATAGTTACCTGGGAAACCGGAGATAAACCGGGGTAGTCAGCCGTAATGGGACTAGAGCATTGTTCATGCTAAGTTGGTGGAACACCCTGTCAATCAGCTCCACCTCTATGTCCGGATCCTCTCCGGAGGCCGGATCAAGGGATCTTCCCGGATCCTCGGGTTGTGGAGTCGGGCTGTGTATGCCCTCGACATCCCAGCGCAGTTCCTGCATCGAAATCATAAAGTAAGACACTTAACTTTGAAAGCACAAATCAGATAGATAAACGTCCGCTTACCCAGCTCCGAGGGTTATTCATGGAGAATCCATTCAATGGACTCATGTGGAGGAAGTCCTCCTTCTCCCCCTTGTACAAGCCAGACATGATCTTCACCAGATCGGCGGCCGATCCCGGCCCCTTGCGGCCATGACGGGTGGCGTCATTCTCCCCGGTAAAATCCCACATGGGGTGGCCCCTATATTGGAGCGGCTGCACCCCTCGCATAATGCACGTGGCCATGACTCCAATCATGCTCAATCCGGAATGGGCCAGTAACCTTATCCGGCCCATCAGATATTGGATGCTCCTATCATCTTCCCGTTGAGGGCTCCGCGGGCGCCAACTCAGGCGTTTCTTCAGAGGAGCGTTGCTGAACTCCGGGAGGCCGATCCGAACTGGGTCCGGCAGTGGGGCGTCTTCCATATAAAACCATTCTGAAGGCGAGTCTTCGGACGCCTTCTTTGGGGTTCCAGATAGATATCCGGTCCCGGCGATGCGCCATATTTCGGCTCCTCCCACTTGATATATTGACCCCTCGTGAGAACGGGGTACGAGGCAAAACAATCTCTTCCACAGCGCAAAATGGGGCTCGATGCCCAAGAACAGCTCGCAAAGAGCTACAAAACTCGCAATATGCAAAATGGAGGCGGGTGTAAGGTGATGAAACTGGAGTCCGTAGAACTCCAGGAGCCCCCGGAGAAACGGATGTATGGGAAATCCGAGCCCCCTTATTAGATAAGGGACGAAGCACACCCGCTCTCCTTTGGAGGGATTGGGGGTGTTCTCCGCCTGCTTTCCACCTTTGTAGGTGGCCAGTCCGGCTCGAACCGGGACCATGAAGGCCGGAGGAAGGTATCCCTCCGCTTGGAGTGTCACCAGCTCGCTATGCGGGACTGAACATCTCCTCCAATCTCCTGCCTGAGGGCTGGGAGCGCGAGAGGAGGAGCTGCGTCGACTGTCCATGATGGAGTGGATTTTTGTCAGGGGCGCTCCGATCAGTACTCGCGGAAGGAGGATGGTGTGATTTGGATCTAGATCCTTGCCTCTCTTATAGGCATCTTATTCGTGCGGCTTGGGGGTAAAACGTAAAGATACCCTGGCTTTTCTCAATCATACGACACGTGGAAGAGGGCCATTATTGGGCGTGGAAGCCAAGGAGCGCAACATTTATAAGGAAGCCGGACACTATTCGGCAAGCACATGGAATTTGGAGGAGAACCCGCCTTGCAACGCCGAAGACAATATACGCGCCGGACTCGTCGTCATTGAAGCCTGGTTCAGGGGCTACTGAGGGAGTCCTGGACTAGGGGGTGTCCGGATAGCCGAACTATCATCATCGGCCGGACTCCAAGACTATGAAGATACAAGATTGAAGACTTTGTCCCGTGTCCGTATGGGACTTTCCTTGGCGTGAAAGGCAAGCTTGGCGATACGGATATGTAGATCTCCTACCATTGTAACTAACTCTGTGTAACCCTATCCCTCTCCGGTGTCTATATAAACTGGAGGGTTTTAGTCCATAGGACAGAACAACAATCATACCATAAGCTAGCTTCTAGGGTTTAGCCTCCTTGATCTCGTGGTGGATCCACTCTTGTACTACCCATACCATCAATATCAATCAAGCAGGAGTAGGGTTTTACCTCCATCGAGAGGGCCCGAACCTGGTTAAAAACATCGTGTCCCTTGTCTCCTGTTACCATCTGCCTAGACGCATAGTTCGGGACCCCCTACCCGAGATCCGCCGGTTTTGACACCGACAGCCGCCGTGGCCTATCTCTCTCAGCGTTGGTCAGTGATCCGGCTGCATCCCGTCCGCCGGTGGAAAGGGAGGATGTGCATCGTCTCTCTGTTCGACGGCGTTGAGGCAGCACGTCCCGATCTGCGGTACCAGCCGTTCTCTCTGACCAAGCTTCGGCACGGTAGGGCCTTCGCCACTTGCTCGCTGCCGCAGTATGGGCAGATCCCGGCCGCCGGCGCCCTCCTAGTAACATCCCGACGACCCTCAGGTACAGCTTCCTCCGCCCTTGCTCCACTGCCCATCTTCCAATGTTGCTGCATGTGGATCTTCTTTAGTTGTTTGCTTAAATCATATCTCGGCCGGCGTACTGTCCATCTTGCAATCTCGTCCTCAAACCATTTTTGATAAACCACCATGTGCTATCTTTCCATTATTACATGGAACATGCTTCTTTTTATCAGCGTATGTGTCTTCAACTCGTGTTATTGGGCAGTAATTGTTTCCTTTCGACCTCCTTTTGCAATCAGGGCTATCCATTTTCACCTCATTGCTATTGCGACCTTTTGGTGAACTGCACAAATAGCTTTTTTGAAGAGTGTTTTGTGCAGTTCTGCCAAAATGTCACACGGGCAACGTTTTTACATTTCTGTGGGACTGCGGAAATGGAGATTGGTTTTGCTATCCTCCTCATCTAACTCCGTGCCTAATCTTCTCCAACAAGAAGTTAGTCCTAAAGAGAGATCGTAGAGGTGATCGGCTTCTATTTATGTGTGTTATGTTTCATCATCTAGTTCCACTATTATTGTAATCACACTGACTGGATATCTTTGGATATCTTTGCAAACAGGGATGGTCCGTTTGATTTTAGTGGAGCTGCACAAAATGATCGGATTGTGGTGTCCTTCATACACCTCTTTTTTGGCTACAGAGCTGGGTGAAACTAGCTGCCAAGCAATGAACATTGCGCCAAGGAAATGGAGCCATGCCTACAAACAACATCGATCAATTATATTTTTTTCTTTATTTGTACACCTTCTCACAACTTTGTCTTTAGTCGTGATGTGAATATTGGTGCTGATCTGCGAACCATTGAGATGGATTAGCCATGGTAGTTTCATTTGTATTTGATGGAATGTTGTAACGAGATAATCTCGAGGGAAGACACATGAATCCTAAGTTGAAACCTTCTTTTTCCTGTGGGAACCAATGTTGAAACCTTCATAGCATCACAGTACAATTTCATCAAAATTATGCGTACATATAAACAAATCCTGAAGGATTGATAGCAATGCCAGAAACAATTCAACTTCGTTTCGCCGACATGTTGGACATCCAACATCCGGCTCCACCTGCCATGCAGCAATATTGAGTGCACAACACAATTTCAGGGAAAGATTCACCCCGGTTGTTGCGCCGCAGTAGTAATGACTAGTGAGTAGTCAAATCACAGAGCCCCACCTTCACCACAGTAAGTTGCTCGAACGAAGCAACCATCATTTCTCTGTTCCTTGAATCCGCTGCTACTCCCATATTCCCACAGTAATAAGTTGCTCGGGCGAATCAACCATCACTATATCCGCTCACGTGTGAAGAGGAGCTATCCATTCAGATTGCATGTTAAAAAAAGGTCGATAACTAATGCGGCAAACTTTCAAAAAAAAATGTGGCACCTCGGGCCAACGCGGCCAGATTGCATTTTGCACGAGAAATTACACACCATGTTTCGTTGACATGTGGTCCTGTTCCAACATATCAGTGAGAGAACGGCGAGTCCTTTTCTACTAGTAGTATTTCCGAACAGATGTGTAGGCCGGGGCGCCTCTTCGTGAACCGTGGCAAACTGGCAACCGTCCACCGACTCTTCGCCTTTCCCTCTCGATTTGGAACTGCTGTAGCACGCTCTTCCTCTCCCTCCTCCATTTTCCTTCAGCCCTTCACCCTTCCTTCTGCCATTGTTCGATCGTCTTCTCCATGGAGGGAACAGGCAACAGGCCGGAAACGACCCCGTTATTCTTGCCCCGATCTAAAAGATGACGTGGTGGAGGAACTCATTGATCGGTGCGATGTCATCACCTCGGCTAGCATGGCAGGTTCGTTCAAGCCCATTCTCGAATCAACTAATAACATCATTACAAGGAACCCAAGAGTCAAGGAGCGGTTTGATCTCCCCTATCTTCTTTGCTGTGACCCTGATGACTACTGGCGCGGGGACGACGGAGGCCTCGCCTTGTGCAAGTTGATGCCGCTTGATAATGATATGTATGATGTTAAGATGCCATCGCTTGAGGGCAAGGATTGGGCAGGCGCAAATGAAGATTGGGTTGTTTACATTGGGTCCAATTATGAGTGGGAACTTGTGAATGTGTACAGTCGTGACCGGGTTCCACTTCCAAAAATCTCAGCAGACTGCCCAGAGGTTGAGCACACCGGTATTGTACGCACGTTCAAATACGATCATGGTGACTGTCTTCTACGGAAGATAGCAATTTGACGAGTTCCCAACTGCTCTTGGAATTACAACAACTATGAAGTTATTGCTATCTTCGACACGCTTGTTGTCGTCCTTCGTGGTTCGACTGGATGGATATTGCTCAAAAATCAGTTTCTATACACGGATGTGTACTATGATGCAATTCAATACGAGGGCCTTGTGTTTGCTGCCACCACTCGTGGCACTGTTTTTGCATGGAATTCTTATACTTTTGGTACGTTTGTCTTCCACCGTAATTATAATTGTTTCATCCACATGCATGCGGGTTGGCAAGTTTCCCTTTACTAATTAACCTTGTTCTTGTGTTTCCAAGGTCCTGTGAACATTCCACCACCTATACTTGAAATTTTTTATAACCAAGGGGGAGATGATGATGGTGATGATCACGAGCATGAGGACGAGCAGAACGTATATACTCAGTGGCGCCTGGCAACTAATTTCGATGGATCACCTCTTCTTGTGTGTATACAGCGCACTAAGTTTGTTACTACTGAGGGAGCACGTGTTGTCTCCCATGGTCGCACTCTTCGGACCTATTCCAACACCCGTTGCATGGTATTCGGGATGGATACTAGTGTGCTAGCGCCAACACCTTCTCCCTGGTACAGAATTGATAGTCTTGGAGAAAACTCGCTCTTCCTTGGACAAAACTATCCGATGATGGTGAAAGGCGATCCAACTGTTGTTGACACAATGTTACTAGTACCATTTATGAGTACCATTTATGAGAAGCAACTGTGTCTATACCTCGGACATTTCGATGGTTCCCTACCCTGGTACTGATATAGTAGGCCGCTTCAGCCTGGTGATCAGTCCTGCGTTGGTTTTGAGATCGACAATAGATGGCCCATCCCAGAGAATCACTTGTGGTTCAAAGCAAGCATTTCCAACGCCGAGGAATGGTTGAGTTGAAGTTCATTTCATTACTTGTTATTTGTTGTGTGGTGAAAACTTTAGTATTTATAATGTATCCTCGTTGTCGATGTGGGTTGATGACCTGTTGTATGTAATAAAATGATATGCCTGTGATAAACTTACTAAATTTATGAATGGATTTTGAGTCGCTCTTTGAGTGAGTGGTGCGACGAGGCAAAAAAATATTTTCTGAATAAATAATTTTACATGCATTGCAACAGGTTATCGGATGAGGCCAATCAATAATAGTAGTACACTATTTGTACTAGCTTCACATGCTTCGCACGTCGGGCGTGTGTTTTTACTGTAGCCATATGTTAATGTGTTTGCTGTACGTAACCAGCACCTCGAATCCTCGATACTAGTACTATATAGTAAGTAGTACGAGTAGTAGAGTGGCATGGGCCAGAACAAGCATTCACGTCCAGGAGTACGGCACACGCCACCACCACGACATCCATCTGACACCATATTATTTCTTGGAGTCCGTGCTAGAGCAATCTCTTCAACTTCATCGTTTCTCTAACTCCAGCCATCGCGCAGCGGGCGAGGTGGGGGTTTGCCGATAGTCGGTTTCCTCAACTGCGGTCCCACTTGTAAGGCCAACTCCAACGCACGACCCCAAACGGACCTCCGTTTTGCACGAACTCCAACGATAATTTTGACTAGAAAATCAAGACCAAAGAAAACAAGAACTACAAGAACATATTTTACTAGTACTCTAGAAGATATCCAACTTCCATAACTGCTCCTGTAAGTTGGATTAGTGCCTTCTTGATGCATTCATTGTTGATCTGCGGAGGCTCGATCTTGCGTGCTTCTTTCTTGTTCTAGTGTAAAGAAGTAGATGTTGCTTCCTCGCATCTAGTCTCATGTCTAGCCTCTATTCTAGTAGGAGTATCAACAAGTGCACTAGTCTCATCTCTAGCCTCTATGCTAGCTAAAAGTGCTAGAACATCTACTAAATTGCGCTCTATCAATATATCGATGTACTCTTCTTCCCAATACCAAGACTTGCATCCATTCTAGTCCCTCCGTTGCACAATACATGCCTTCTATTTGTCAAAATATATATGTATCTAGACATGTTTTAGTATATAGGTACATCCATTTTTGGACAAATGGAAGTCAAGTATTTTTGAATGGAGGGAGTACACAATAAAAAAATTAAGTTAGCACAACTAGTCTAATCCGAGAGCATAACCGAAGATTTGGTCGGGTTCTTCCTCCTTTTGCCGACACGTGGGACATCCAGCATCTAGGTCGTGTCATGCAAGAAAATAGTGGTAGTTGAAGCCACCTGATGTGCATCTTTGGTTAAACTGTAAATAGAATCTTACTACTCTTGAGTAACTCCAAAAGCGGCCACCAAAGATCTTTATTGGATGTGTTTTTTATCACCAGCACGTCGAGGTGAAAGATGTGCAGGTTCAGTGGGTCCTCTTGCGTTTTCACTGACATGTGGGACCGCATGTGAGCAAACAGACGATGGGCACCACGCGTCCGCTGGCTGGCTGAGAAGAGAGATAGAGGAGGGCTAAGCACGGACTCCAGGAAATTTGTTCTACGTAACCAGTACCTTGATATTCGCGTGTGGTTATTTCTAGAATAAAAAAAGGAGGACCCCTACTTATGTTACTCCCACTATGCCTAGCCTAAGGTTAGTTGGTGACCTTGCGCTTGGCTCTTCGTCTCTTCCGGAAGTCGATGGTTCTACAGTAGTGCTTCTGGCAATCTGACACCAAATGAACTGATGCACGTCCACCGCTTGTAAGCGAAAGTTTCTCCTCGTGCTGCATGCCACCGCGCACGCGTTGGCGAGGGAGAAGGCGTAATCGAGCTTCTCGTCGTTTTGCGAGTTGACGGGACACATCAAAGTTATTTACTAGTAGTACGTACTCTCTCCAAAAAAGGGCTGACCATGTCATTGCTACCATCCCGTGCTCCGTCGTTGAGTCCGTGCACTATTCACGTGCCATCGAGGAGAAAAAATATTGCGTAGGTGCCATCGAAGTGCACGACTCACTTACGAAAAAGGGTTTCCCCCCGCATGACTCACTTACGCACTGCTTATCTGATTATCTCCATTTTCTTGCATGACACATGCACCTTGATGCTAGATGTTTCGTGTGTTGGGAAAAGGATGAACAAATGTCACGCCCAATATGCGATACTATCCTAAAGAGACTCAAGGGTCCCACCAAGGATAGAACCGCATATTGATACGCTTTTGCAAGGTGGATATCATTACATCAACATTACATAATAGATGGGGATACATACAAGGCATACAAATGCCGCAAGAATACAACATCATCATACATAAGAGCAACATCCGACTATGGATGAAGCACAAACAGAAACTCAAACGACATCCACCCTGCTAGCCTAGGCTGCCGACCTGGAATCTATCCCCTGATCGAAGAAGAAGCAGAAGCAGAACTCCAAAACAAGTAAACATCACACTCGCGTCATGATCATCGCATAACCTGTACCTGCAACTGTTGTTGTAGTAACCTGTGAGCCACGAGGACTCAGCAATCCCATTACCATGGGTATCAAGACTAGCAAAGCTTAATGGGTAAGGAAAGGATAAGTGGTGAGGTTGCAGCAGCGACTAAGCATATATGGTGGCTAACATATGCAAATAAGAGCGAGAAGAGAAGCAACGGAACGGTCGTGAAGCTAGCAATGATCAAGAAGTGATCCTGAAACTACTTACGTTCAAACATAACCTCAAAAACCATGTTCACTTCCCAGACTCCGCCAAAAAGAGACCATCACGGCTACACACGCGGTTGATGCGTTTTAATTGAGTCAAGTGTCAAGTTATCTACAATCGGACATTAACAAATTCCCATCTGCCACATAACCGCGGGCACAGCTCTCAAAAGTTTATACCCTGTAGGGGTGTCCCAACTTAGCCCATCACAAGCTCTCACGGTCAACGAAGGATATTCCTTCTCCCAGGAAGAGCCGATCAGACTTGGAATCCCGGTTTACAAGACATTTTGACAATGGTAAAACAAGACTAGTAAAGCCGCCTGATGTGCCGATAAATCCCGATAGGAGCTGCACATATTTCGTTCTCAGGGCACACCGGATGAGCAAGACGTCGGGTTGGCATAGACCTTGGTTGCCCAGGGGGTGCCGGACATCGCTCGGTTTGGACCAGCACTCGGAGGAGAACTGGCCCCGGGGGGTAAATAAAGATGACCCTCGGGCTCCGGAAACCCAAGGGAAAAATGCTTAGGTGAGGCAAATGGTAAAACCAAGGTTGGGCCTTGCTGGAGGAGTTTTATTCAAAGTGAACTATCAAGGGGGTCCCATAAATCACCCAACCGCGCAAGGAACGCAAAATCAAGGAACATAACACCGGTATGACGGAAACTAGGGCGGCAAGAGTGGAACAAAACACCAGGCATAAGGCCGAGTCTTCCACCCTTTACCAAGTATATAGATGCATAATTAAAAAAAGAGATATTGTGATATCCCAACATAATCCTGTCCATCATGGAGCAATCTTCAACTTCACCTACAACTAACAATGCTATGAGGGGCTGAGCAAAGCGGTAACATAGCCAAAAAACGGTTTGCTAGGAAGGGTGAAAAGGTTAGAGGTTGACATGGCAATTTGGGAGGCTTGAAGAGCAAGTGATAGGTAGCGCAGCATAGTGATAGAACGAAGCAACTAGCATGGAAATGATAGTAATGAGATCCAAGGTGACGGTCATCTTGCCTGAAATCCCGCTAGGAAGAAGAACGAGTCCATGAAGAAGATGAAGCCATGAAGACGAACCGAGCATAGACGAACGAATCCTCACGATCGCAACGAAACAGGAACTAACGAGAAGAAGCACAACCGGAAAGAAGCAAACAACATGGTAAACACACAAGCATAATCATGGCATGATGCACAAGCAAGTATGATGCATGTCCGGTTTAATGAGGCATGGCATGGAAAAGTGCAACATAGAATACTACAAATTAAGTGGAGCTCAATATGCAACGAGTTACACATTGACGAAACACCGCATTCATTTATTTAGTTCTCTCCCGTTTATGTACCCAACAATATTAAATGTTTTTAAACATGGCAAGAGGTGAAGCATAAGTAAACTAACTATTTAGGCAAGTTTAAATGAGCCTGAAACAACAAACAACAATTCTGGAAATCCTCATATGCATATTTTGAATTAGCTACTGTTCTTCCCTAAACATAATTTTAATGATTTTAAACAGAAAAATGAAGGGCACCATGTTAAACTAGGCATTTTTCCACCGCATTTACATATAAAGTTTATTTAAAACGAAGCTACGGTTAATTAGTTATGAAATAAATCATTTTAACATGGCATTTGAGCAAATTTAAACAAACAACATTTTAAACATGGATGAAAGTGGCAAATTATTAATCTACACAAAATTCTAAGCATTTTACATATATAAATCATTTTAATCCGATGCACGGTTCATGAGTTATTATATCCACGATGCCTAGGGGTTTTTCTGTAAAGCAGTAATTCACCGGATAATGCTAAAATTGCTGGACAGGAAAAAAACATAACACAGGCCAAAACGGAAGGATCTGGGCTGCTCACATTGGGCTAGGCCCAGTTGGTGGAGAGGGTGCAGGCCGGCTGGCTTGGGACTGGGCCTTGGAGGCCGCTGGAGGCGCGGTCAACGCTCAGGACGAACGGGCTCCTGCTGCTCGAACGACTCGAGGGAGAGGCGCCATCCTCCTCTGCTAGACAGGAAGCAGAGCGGCGGTGGCGTGGGATTTGGCGACGGCGGGGCATCTCCGGCAAGGTGAAGATGGGGCGGCAGCAGATCCGGGCGTGGGGAGGAAGGCATGGGCACGCGGCGCCGGGGTGCTGCTAGCGAGGACCGCCGTCGGGGATGTGCTCCTTTTAAGAAATACAGGTAGCAAGAGAGTTCAGAGAGGAGAGACAGGGAGAAAAAGCAGAACAGGAGAAGAGGAAACAGGCACGGCGACCTGGGGCGCGATGATGCTCGCCGGCGGCGAGGGAACCGAAGGGCGCCAGCGTAACACTAATCTGGGGGAGGCAGGAGCAGGGCAAGCTGGCTGCTTGGCCTTGGGACGCGGATCGGCGCGGCCCAGCTGGCGCTAAAGGTGTGCACGAGCGAGGCCGTCGTCCTCCTGCATCGAAGAAGAGGAGGCGACGCTCTCGGGTCGCCGGGAGGCAGCAGCGGAGTCCAGCGCGGGGACGACAGAGGAGGCACGGTTCCAATCAGCGATGACGCGCGGGGGAGTCCTGGTACTCCAACGGCTTGACGCGGCGGGGGTTGATGAAGATCCCGGTGCACAAGGGCGCCATGTGAGAGGGCTCGTGGGCGGCTGGTGGAGTGGAATTTTGGATCGAGGAAGATCCCGAGGAAGGAGAGAATGGACAGGGGCGGCGGCGGCTAGGAGGAGCCCTAGAAATTAGGGATTCGGTCTCGGGATAGGCTAATATATATATATATATATATATATATATATATATATATATATATATATATATATATATGAAAAATGTGTTCTACCATCTAGTGGTAGTTACCCCTAACTCTGCTGCCGTTAGATTCTATTAGATTCATGCAATCCTAAACGGGTCGAGCATAGTAAACGCAATTAATTTTGAACCCGATTAGTTGTTGGCTGGACCTTCCGAATTTTTTGGCGCCGCCTTTCCTCGCTATACATCGGAACGACGACATCTAAAGAGCTCTCTCTCTCCCTCTATCAAAATCAAATCTACCGAAATAAAAGGATCTGGGGCAATTATCAAGAACAAATAAGGTATTCAGCATGACCATACCCCTGCAATTTCCATCCATGCATCCCGCGAGATTCTTTATTTATTCTGTGTTTTCCGTCTTTCCATGTATATCCGTCCTGCTAAATCGTTTCCTTGTATCTCTAATAAAGTTTTGGAATTACTAGCAAGCTACTTTTTTTATTGGCTGATGGATTTTTCAGCGGTCTCATGAGCGCCGCCATCCGGCCTACCAGCGTGGCCGACGCCGACGACGTCCATTACGCGCCAACCGCACAACGCTAGCTGCATCGATTTGACGACGCCAACGCCGACGTCGACGACGTCCATCTACTCGCCAGCTGCGGATAACGTGGACGACATCCATCTACTCGCCAGAAACATACCTAATCTGCTACCCCAACAAGGGCTACAAGACGTGCATACGTATCAAGAGTATCTAGCTAGATATTTTGCATGTTCTGAATCTCCATCGCTTGTCCCTAGTAAAACAAGCTCGTTTTGCTTTGTGTATACCAGCAAACCAGCGGCCAAGAGTGTATGTATATGATCGATCATTGGACTCCACTATCAACTATGTTAACAAAATGTACTGATTGTTGGCGATGATGACAATACCTGAATGGCCACTACCATGCCATTCAGAGTATTATTTTAAGGCGGTTTACATACAACATACTTCCAGTTAAGGTATATAAAGATATACATCACGTGTACACTGAATCTTAAAAATACACCACGTTAACTCTATATTTTTTGTTTTTCGCAGAAGAAGTTCTTGTTCATATACTCCATACTACCCTTGTTTTATATACTCCATACTACTATGTGTACATACTCCATATTGTTCATATACTCCATATACTCTTGTTTTATATACTCCATACAACTATGAGTCCATACTCCATACTACCTTTCTGGAAATATACTTCATACTATTTTAAAACAGGTACGTCATAAAAAAATTCAATGATAAACAGCATACTACTATATGAACTAAGGGAGTATTGCTTCTCCTATACTCCATACTCCCTTTTTAACTTCCTTTTTTTGTGGTATACTACCGTTCAGATTAATATACTCTGTAGATTAGATGAATATACTCATCTCCTTGTGGATCCCTTTAACCAATACATTGATACATCTTTGTCAAACATGATATTTTGGTACCATGGCCAGCCAACGACAAACTAATTAAGCTAATAGACATACACATAAATCAAAGACATGTTAATCCACCCTAAAATAAGATAGTGTTGACCCACTTAACGTGTCAACATACCACTCTATCGATTTCTATGTAGAAAAAAAAATCACACCATTATATCGGACCGAATGGACTACCGCATGCAACAAGATTCAAGCATGCATGCAGCGACAATAAAGCAGGTAGTTTAAACTAGCTCGTAAATTGGCCGGATTATTTAATTAAAATCTATTTGGCTGCATGTTAACGGATTCATGCGCGCCCGCAAACCCGATCTGTCTTGTTGCACCAGTAGGCTGATCAACGGTGGATACGTAGGAGGTAATGCTTGTAGATAAAATTTGTCATATATATATATATATATATATATATATATATATATATATATATATATATATATATATATATGCGAGTGAGTTAGATTAAGGACGATCTAGTCCCTCCAATCGAAATCGAATGGCTGACAAAAAAATAGGTTAGGTAGTCCAATTAAGAAAACAGAGCTGTTTTATAGATGTTTGGGGATGATCCGGATTCAACGGTAACGACAGAGCGGGTCGAGTTCGGGACAACTTTCGGGCGCGCACACGAGGGGGGTTGTGGTTGTGCAGAGAGGTTAGGTGGTTTGAAAAGAGGGAATCGAAAAACACGGTTGGTCTCGTAACGATCAACGAACGCAACTGAGATAAGCGAGGAGCGGCAACTACGAGCGGATGCAAGTTTAGGAAAACAATGCCGATGCAATGCGCATGATGCTATGAGATGAGATGCATGACATGCACAAAATGGAAAACAAAAGACAAAAACCCAACCACGAAGGAAATAACATATCACATAGTTGGAAATGGCAAGAGTTGGAGTTACAAATATGGAAAGTTACATCCGGGGTGTTACAACAAAGCTCACGTAAAAGAAAAGAGTTGAAGAGCATAGATTCCCGACGACCGAGAAGGAGCAAGGAACCTCGCAGTGTAGCGTCTGCAAGGAACCTTGCGCGTTTTCCCCTGTTTTTTGCCGCCTGCCCACCTATAAACAAATAAAAGAACATGAAGTTTTCGCTAACCACTAGAAATGGTACATCAGGATGCTAAGTTGAAGATGTTTTATACTCCCTTCATTCCCAAATATAAGTCTTTTTAGAGATTTCAATAAGGGACTACATACGAAACAAAATGAGTGAATCTACACTCAAAAATATGTCTATATACATCCGTATGTTGTAGTCTATTTGAAATGGCTAGAAAGACTTATATTTAGGAACGGAGGGAGTAGTTTATATTGAATTATTGATAACCATGCAACAAGCCACGCATGTATAGGACGCATGCAGCCACGCATGTACACAAGCCAACACACTAACTCCATCGATCCAACTCATGCACATACGTGCATAGCATGGAGCACACAACGCATGTACTCCAGACGTGCATGCACACACGCTCGACCACAGAATGCACGTGAATAACACATGCATGCGCACACACTCGGCTGCATGGAGGCGTGTGCCATCCGCGGCAACGTCTGGATCGTCGTGCTACGGCGAAGCTCGCACGCAACGGCACATACGCATCTCTTGCAGCACCTCTCTTCCGTCGTTGCTCAACTACTAGTCGGAGACGAAGACGACCGCAGCCTCGGCCTTAGAGCTAGCACCGATGAAAAAACACGCACGCTGCATGCACACGAGCACATACGGAGTGCCCACGACGTGGTGGTGGTGCGTCCCCAGTCGCCTCTACTCCCTCTGCGCACGTTGTCTATCAAGGCGGCTGCATGCTAATGATGATGTGGGTGAGATATTCTAGGACTCAGATGATGACGAGGAAAATTATGAGACACAAGGTGACGTACACCGTCAAGGTCCACGGTCAAGGGGGTGCTAGTAAGTGCTTAGATGTGTTTAGAGCAAGTACAATAGAGTTGAGTCAGCGGGCTATAAGGAATAAACTAGTATATTTCTGCTTAGTTGGAGGAAAGAGAAGAGGAGAGAGAAGGTAAGCGGGCTCTTCGTGAGGAGCCAGCTCTAGCATGTGCTCCTAGGCACTTTGTGAGAATGAAAGGTGGGCCATATAATAAAAAAGTAGTACACTCTTTTGATCTACTATTGTACATGTGGACTCTAAGATGGGCTGTAGATGACATGGCACTGGCTTATAGCCAGCAGCTGGCTATACTATTAACCATGCTCTTTAGATGAGGTGCTAAGTGCATTAAATGGCTTAGTAACTCAAGGCTTCAATCCATAGGTGCTTAGTTTATTGGTGACACATCATATTTTATGCCTACGTGGCAGGCTTAGCAGTTATACATGGTGGAGCACTAGGAGAGGCCAAGGCTGGTCATAGTGGGGAGTAACTTATACTGTAACATATTACTATGTTACTCTAAACATCTCTATAAACCGGAAAGGAGGGAGTAGTAACATAGACTAGTGTCATATGCGGAGTATGGGAGAACATGATATTTCCCCGTCTGGACCGAACCCAAGTTGGCTTCTCACCTTCTTGGCCCAACAAAAACCCCTCCCCCCTCCCACGCGCGCTTCCTGCCCGGCACCAGCTGAGCCCGCCGCTCCACATTGATGGCAAGTCAGGGCAACGCGACCTCTCACTGCTTCCGCCCTTGAAGCGGCGCGCCGACCGAGGGCACCGCCCGCTGCACGCCCGACATTTCAGACTACACAGTGGAGAGTAACTTTAGAGCAAGTACTAGAATTAGATGACATAATCAGGCTATAAGGATTTAAATATAGTATTTGTGCTTAGTTGAAGGAGAGAGAAGAGGAGAGAGAAGAGAAGCGGATTGTAAACGTGTAGCCGGTTGTACTCCAACATACTTTGTGAGACAAAAGGTGGGGCCATTATTAATGATATAGTATTTATTCTAAAGGGACTAGACGCCTTAATTACTCCGGTTTTTTTAAGACAAACCTTGGCGGGGCTATTATTGAATTTTTTGAGCTATTATTGACTTGGACGTGGGGTTTGGGGGCCAAAGGCCTACTATTATACTCGCACGACCGACCTGACATGCTCTACCCTAGCCGCCGCTGTATCATATGGTTTCGCACCGTTCCAGATCTTAGCGCCGCCACGCACTTCTCTCCAGCCCTCCTTCCGGCGTGCATCGCGAGAAGGGACAGCAGTCCTCTGGACCCCGCCTTTCGTGATCCTGTGCAGGAGAGGGGCGATCAGGTTTTTGTGGAGCACACTCCTATGACTGCTGCCAGCGACGACTTCCTCAACAACAGCCTTCTTCCCCGACCTTGGTAACCTCTTCATCAACGACATGAGTGACAACATCAACCACATCGGTTCTGCTCCCGCTGTACAGTATGTGATTCTGTCCTCCTGGTTTAATCCGCATCATTACTTTGATGTTTGCAATTGTTGTCATGATCTATTTACTGCTGATTCGGATTAAATCTCATAATAAATTGCTCATATATTCAACAATCCAATCCAAAAACCTGATTACAGGCACTTTACTCCGAGTGGTTTTGCTGCGCTTTTGAAGCCGCCTACTTTTAAGGGGGTGCATTATAAAAGGTGGCGCACAAGAGCAGTATATTGGTTTCAGATCATGTACTGCTATGACGCCACTAAGGGTAAGCCTGAGGGCGATCTTAATCCTACACAGCCGGAAGCTTTTCAGAACATGGATACGCTCTTCAAAGCCGCCCTGTTGAGTGTTCTTGATGATTCCATTATGGATTCATATATGTCGTTTGACAGCAGCAAAGACATGTGGGCTGCACTCGAGGCCACGTTTGGGCCCTCCGGCGCTGTTAACGAGTTGTACGTCATGGAGCAATTATGTGACTACAAGATGACTGATGAGCGCTCTGTTATTCAGCAGACTCATGAGATACAGTCACTCTCTAAGGAACTTGAGTACTTTAAGTGTGTGTTGCCGGACAAATTTGTTGCTGGGACCATCATTGCCAAGCTTCCACCTTCGTGGAATGATTTTGCTACTTCTCTAAAAAACAAGAGACATGAGTTTTCTGTTTTGGATCTCATTAGCACTCTTGCTTTTGAGGAGAAGGCAAGAGCAAAAGACACACGTGCTCGGGTTGCTGAGGGAGCTTCCAGTGCCCACATGGTAC
The DNA here is from genome assembly GCF_018294505.1 of Triticum aestivum. Lineage (NCBI taxonomy): Eukaryota > Viridiplantae > Streptophyta > Magnoliopsida > Poales > Poaceae > Triticum > Triticum aestivum. The sequence goes on along the minus strand of NC_057804.1, from coordinate 429,520,324 downwards.
ACGAGAAGAACTTCTAGCCCAACCAGCCCCAAAACAACAAGAACAAATCTCAAGGGAAAGGCAAGTTTGATGCAAAGAACAAGCCGTCACATTGTACCAACTTCAAGAAAAATTCTCGTAACGGGAAGGGATACAAACCTTAATTTTGGTAGCACCGCACAAAATTTATATGGCTGCATCTACCTGCTATCAGCTAACCTCATGGTGCTCCAGGAATTCCTACATTCGTAACTAGGTACAATGACCACCGCAAGATGAAATTAGCTTATTCGTACGTTGACTTGCTGAATGCAGTGCGGAACGATCCTGTCATGTGTGGAGCAGCAAACAAGTAGTGCAGCCAAAGGTGGAAATCAACCAATGACTTATGAAATTATATATAATCTTCCTCAGGCAGGTTAGTATCCCCTTCGTCCAGATGATCGTGTTTTGTCATGCCGAGCTATTGATATGTGCTACTGTTTTGCAACACCGTTTAAGTATAGCTACTGTTTTCCTATCTTTTCAGATTCAGGACAATCAATATGATTTCAGGGGAACTGCACAACATGGACCCATGTTGAGTCATCTCTATTGCCTCATGTGTTTTCTGCAAATGTGTCAGCATCAATTGCAAGACGAGGCATCTAGCTAGCTGTGGAGTTGCCAACATGCTCAAAGTGCTCGCAACATTGAGAAGAAACAAGCATGCCCAGGAAATTAATGCGTGCGCAGGGAGGCTCTTTGCTCAGAGAAGCATCGACCGATTTCTTTATTTCCACACCTTCTCACAGCTTTGTATTGGTTATAGTATGGTGAATCATTGAGATGCATAGACATGCTGAACTTTTGTTCTTCTGAATGTTAGTTTAATGTGAGTGGCTGCATCCAGTACCGCGTCCTCTAATTTGGTGGATGCACACAGAGAAAATAAATCTCCTTAATTTACTCCATAACCACCCTATTAAATAGGCCTAGTAACAAACCAGGCGCATGCAGTGGCCGGCGGGCACATGCATCCTGCATGCATGGCTAGTCAGCCAAGTCCATGCGCTAGCTCCAATGCAGCAACACAAAGGAAGAGAGCGGTTCTTGGGAAAAAGCGAGTAGTTAGTGGAGCGGGCCTTATAAACACGAATAGCTCGCTCTCCCGCTTCCGTCTCCCCCCCCCCCAATTCCCCCCGCTCCCCAATCTTCCTCACTCGTCCAGAAAACCCCGCTCACCTTCTTCCTCACTCGTACAGAAAACGCCTGCTCCTCTTCTTCCACTCCCACAGAAATCCCCAGCCCTCCTTCTTCCCCACTCGCACTGCCACTAGGCTCATCTCTGGCTACTCTGCTCAAACCCATGAGCTCGGCGTGACACCCACAAGGAAAATGGAGTCGGCTGGCCCCAGCGCCAAGAAGATGAGGCTCCCACCAGCGGCGACGCCGGTTGTAGAACCCGCACCCGGTAGCGCGGGGAGAAGCGGCGAGCCCCCCCCCCCCCAACCCGGACCTGAGGAACCGGTAGAATCTCCGGTGGACCGCATCAGCGATCTCTCGGGCGTCATCCTTGAGGAGATCATCTCGCTTCTCCCCACACAGGCACACACAAGTCCTCTAACCTCGGTGGCGCCCTCTATGGCGCACCGCGCCCCTCAATCTCGACTGTCGTCAGATATCTGTCCTTCCTGAATTTGAACTCCTTAGAGCCATCATCTCTTCTACATCCCGGCAAGCTACCTGTTGTCCGTACCCGGCAAGGTGGACGCTTGGCTGACATCCCCTGAATTTGGAAAACTCCAGCAGTTTGAGTTCTACCATTACCACGAAAGTTTTATACCACGAACATACCAAGAATTCGTTCCCACACCACTATTGTTCATCTCGCGGTTTTCCTCCTCTCTCCACACCACCACCTTCGCCCGGTGCCATCTACCAGACGATCTGGTACAAATGCTTCAACTCCCACTGCTAAAAAAACTTTCGCTTGTGGTGGTTTATCTGTCGGAGGCCTCACTGCACAGCTTCATCCACTCTAGTTGCCCTGCCCTGGAGCGCTTGCTGATTGTTTTGAGAATAGAAATCGGTATCAGTTGTCTCCAAATAAAGTCGCCTCACCTTAAAAGCATTGGAATTTGTTTTAGAGGACAGCAGCTCATCATCGAAGATGCCCCTTCACTTGAAACGTTGCTCCTTCCTAATTGTTATACACCTTCAGAAATAACTGTCATCTCTGCGCCCAAACTGGAGACCTAGGGTGTAATTCGTGACCCGTTTAATAATCACAAGGAGTTGGTGTTTGGCTCCTCACTTTTTCAGGTACCGTATATTATCATCTACACATTTGTAATCATATGCTGAATTTTTCATTTGTGCGCATAAGTTTTATATCATCTTGGAGTACACTTTGGCTACTAATATTATGTTATATGCTCAATGAAGAGTTCGTCCATTGATAGCCTATCAATGCTGCTGGATTCTGTCAAGATCATATATATCAGAATGTATAGTTTTGATCTGGACATAATTATTGGCTTGTTGCGATGCTTTCAATCTCTAGAGAATTTATACATAGAGGTGATGATTTCATGCACATTGAAAGCCCGTATATATTGTACTAGAATTATCTGTTCAGTTGTCGTTCTTTTGACATACTCTTTTTTCAGACCTTAACTGTTTTCAATCTCCATGTCTACTTAGGCAGAACCACATGGAGAAAGACATATAACCAATCGTTGGCGTAATAAGCACAAGGATTTTCTCAGTTCTCATGACATTCGTTTGAGGACAATAACAATGGTACGATATGCATCCAACCAGGCAAACAGAAGCTTTGTCACATTCTTCCTGTTGAATGTGAGGTTACTATTGTCCATGAGGCTTAATTTTTACAGCAAGAGATTTCTCACGGATGAACATGTTGAATAGCAAAAAAAGAAGTTTCATGTGGACAAATGGGCTTCTAAACGTGCTCGACTTCTATTTACAATAAGTTGTAGACATCCTGAAATAATTTTTTTTGCACATGATGTTGATTTTATGGATCAGACCGATCCATTTGTTTGTGACTGCAAAAAAGAGTGGTTGGTTTAGATGTTACTGTCATGTTCAATCTGGGTTTTGTCTAAAAATTTGATGAACAATTAATCCTTGGCTTTTTGTACCATATGTATGCTTGACTTGCATGTTGTTGCCCTTGTACTCCCCTCCACCTGCCACTACACTGCCGCATCTTCCATGGCTGCTGTTCGTTCCCGTCCAAGGCCTTGCCGTCGTTCTCCTCCTTGGTTTGCTCGCTGTGCCCGCCAACATGGTCAACAACCAAGAGGAATCAGGAGATGACTGTACGTGGAGAGGCTGATAGTAGGGACCCACCAGGGTCATTGCATTTCGCAAGCAGGTGCCTCGTTATTACAAGCCAAAAAAATACTGCCTCCTAATTGTTTGACAACTAGGTTCCACGCCATTGTCAATGTAGTCAATAAACGAGAAAATTACACGACGAGCGGATAACACCAGGGATCCAGCAGCTCGCCCAGTTGTTTTTCAGTTTCAGAGACGAAGCTCAACTGTGCGCTATGCGGGGGCTGTGGCCCGTCTACCCCACGCTTACGCTTTTATTAAGCACATGACGAGCCCAGTTGATATATTTTTTCTTTCTGAAATTGGCTAGCCTAGTTCTTTTTTTTGGAGAATACCAAAACTGAGGCCTACTTGCTTTTCTCAGCCCTGCTGGGCTGCAAATCTTTCAAGACGAGGAGGGATGTAAGTAGTAAGAAATGGGCTTCTCCAAAAAATGGGCTATAAGTTGTAAGAAATGGGCTGTAAATTTTTGAACCAAAGCCAACCGGAAATTGCATTAAAATATCATTTTTTTTCAGGATTTCTCTACTCTCTACTCTTATAAAAACCAAAGCCAACTAGCAATTACATTAAAATATCATCTTTTCTCCCACAAGATAAACTACTCATACAAATGCATCTTCATGTTTTGTGCAACGAACGGGCATCTTGCTAGTTAAGATTCTAAATTTCATTCATTTTTTGCGGAGAATTATTTTTTGAATTTTATTTTGATATAATTTTTTGAAAATTATTTTAACGTGACTCGAAATTTCGAGATTAAAAGAGTTCGGACCCCACCGAAATATGCAAAATTTTGTTGAATTTTTTAGCAGTGCCCAGAATATATGGTCTGTAATGCTAATAAAAAGAATATGGGCTTCAAATATCCTTAAGAATTAGCAAATGGGCTGTAAATTATTGAAACTAATGGCTAATGGGCTATATGATGTTTTCCACAGATTTGGAGGCTGACTTCTGGGCCTACTAGGTTGACGATGACGCTGTCCTCAACTTTTTTTTGACGCGTACGCAAGGCTTTGTCAACTTAGTCAACACACAGAAGTGATTGTTGGATGTCCATCCAACGGCCGTCGTGCTTCTTCAATCTCTGATCTTCCTGCTCCAACCGCCCAAACCAGCGCCGGCGGGACTGCCTGCTCCCTCCTCCCGTGGCTGGTTGTGCTGCCGCCAGGCCATCCCTCCAACCACCCACACATCCTGTTATTTTCCGGCGACATCAGCCTCACACCGTAGCCGACCAGTCAGCACTCGTTCTCCCCTCAGCGTGGGCATTCGCAGCGCTGGCTTCGCCGGCTCCGGGTGGTTCTCTTCCTGGGCCTCGCCCTCGTCCATCGTGTTTGTGCTCTCAGCGCGACGAGGACAACATGGTCAACAAACAACAGCCATCGGAAGAGGCTGACAGTAGGGGCCCACACAGGGAAATGCCTTCTTATTACGCGCAAAATAATGATTCCTCCACCTGATAGCTGGGACCCACCGGAAGGGCCTCTGTATTTCATGAAAAAAACGTTCCCCCGCTGTCAGCTCGGACCCACCGGAAATGCCTCCTTATTACGCACAAAAAATGAATACCCCCCCTGGTAGCTGGGACTCACCTTGGTGGCTGACTTGTGGGCCTACTAGGTTTACGGGACGGAGGGATTTGTCAACTTGGTCAATATGAATGATTCTAGCTCCAGTGACCGCACGATGTCCATCCAACAGCCGTAGTGCTTCTTCAACCTCTGGTCTTCATGCTCCAGCTGCCCAAAGCAGCGCCGGTCGTGCCGCATGCTCCTACCTCCCGTGGCCGGCTGTGATGCCGCGGAGGCCTCACCGCCCCCTACTACTCCCACCGCTGGCCAGGCCATCCCTCTACTCACCCACACCCCCTGTTATTCTGCGGCAACAGCAGCTTCACACCGCAGCCGAACCAGTGAACCCTCTTACTCCTCTTCGCGTGGGCATCCACTGCTGCGTCTTCCCCGCCTCCGCGTCGCTCCCCTTCCTAGGCCTCGCCGTCGTCCACCACCGTGGTGCTCTCAGCACGGCATGGTCAATGTGGTCAACGACCGACTTCCATCGAAAGAGTACTGTGCGTGGAGAGGCTGATAGCTGGGTCCACGGCGGCCGCAAGGAAGTGCCTCCTTATTATGCACAAAATAATTATTCCTCCACCTGACAGCAGGGACCCACCGGATGGGCTTTCACGGAAAAAAACGCCCCTCCCCCCCCCCCCCCGACTGCTGGGACCCACCAGCTACAGATTCGCACGCAAGGAAGTGCGTCCGGGCAAAAAAACGATTCGCCCCCCGACTATTGGGACCCACCAGCTATATCTTCGCACGCAAGGAAGTGCGCCCGGGCAAAAAAAATGATTCACCCCCCTGACTACTGGAACACACCAGCTACATCTTCGTATGCAAAGAAGTGCATCCAAAAAACGATTCGCCCCCCTGACTGCTAGGACCCACCAGCTACATCTTCGCACGCAAGGAACTGCCTGACAGTGGGGACCCACCTGGTCGAGGCGTACGTAGGATTGTCATTCTGGTCACGAACGTGTAAGTACATATATAATGGTCGATGTAGAGGCGCGCACGTGTCGTAGTAGAGGTGCGCACGTAGCATGTACACGTAAGTACAACGGCCAGTGTGCAAGAAAGAAAATACGGCCATGTATGTGTACATACGGGCGGGGTCTCGAACACCTACTCGCGCATACGTACGTCCAGGGCTCGTGTACATGGCTGGGTCGGAATGGAGAAACAGCATCGTCGTCGTGTTCACGGGGAGGCAACGGAATGCGTCATGTTCATGGGGAGGCAACGGAATGCGTCTTGTTCATCGGGAGGCAACGGAACGCGTGGGAACCAACCGGCTGGGTCAGAGCGGAATGCGTCGTCGTGTTCATTAGTAGGGCTTGGACGGAACAGGCGATGGAAACGAGGCCTGGCGTACCACGGAACGGAGGCAACGTCCTTGTGTTCGATCGGCCACATTCGCAACGGGATCCTATTCATCGGGAGGGGTCTGGCGTACCACAAAATGGAGGAAACGGACCTCCTACGGTCGAATCTGGGGTCCTATTGATTGGGAGGGGTGTGCCGTACCGCAAAACGGATGGAACGGACTTGTGTTGGAGCGCTACGGTTGAAACGGGGGTCCTGTTCATTGGGAGGGGTGTGGCGTACCGCAGAACGTGACTCCACGGGATACTGTTCATCTCCACCGTCGACCTCCTCCGGCCTCCATGGGCAACCATCGACCTCCTCCAGCCACCACGGGCTCCTGTTCATCCAGCCTCCACCGTGCGCTACTCCAGCGGCTATTGTTCAACCACCCCTCCATGGGTACCCCTCCACTGTCTACTGTTCATCCAGCCCTCCACGGGGTCGTCCTGTTCATCGAACCCTCCACACCACGAGGTCCTGTTCATACAGAGGCAACGCCACCGCTCACTGTTCATCCACCCCCCCCACCGCAACGCTCACTGTTCATCCACAGAGGATGCATTGATCGGCTTCAGTTAGCAGCAGTAGCGAAAGAATCGCTCGATAGGGTTCAGTTAACAACCATCGATCGATCGCTCGGGTTCAGTAACGCGTAGCCTGCAGTGCAATCGCTCGGGTTCAGTAATGCATAGCCAGTAGTGCAATCTCTCGGGTTCAGTTAGGGCCCAACGCCTTGCTCGGGTTCAGTTAGAGCCAACGCCTCGCACACACGCACGTACGTGTACGAGAGAAACGTGCATCGCTCGGCCCCCGACCTCCCACTGTAACCGGGAACTCCCCGAAATTTTCCTCGCCCTCGCTTCTACCATGGTTTTTTCCGTCATGGACGGCCCAAAGAATGTCATGCAGCTGCGTCTCCGTCCTGCCCAGGACGAAAAGCCCATTTTTTGTCATATAAGTAGGAGCCCACCACATCTATGATGATACCGGATTTTGTCACAATTATCGTCATAGAAGTGTCAAATGTATGACAGAAAAAAATTTCGTTCGGCCCAAAATGTCACGGATGTGTCTTTTTTGTGTAGTGACAATAAAGCAAACAACTGAACTATTTGTAATTCGGTAGGATTACAGGTTGAGGGCACAAGACAAGAAAGCAGCCCACTCGCATTACATTTCACATGTACTAAAACACACTGGCTTACCATATGTTGCTATGAAGCCTCGCTGCTATTGCAATGTTCTTTCAAGATATCGTCAGCATCCCATGGTTACAAATCTAGTTGTTGTAGTTTATTCTGCACCCTCTATTTAGGTAAAATTAATTTTAATCGCATGCACTGGTCTGAATTGATCATCAATGGTTCATCTAAACTAATGAAAGAAGGGTGTGTGCATACACGACAATATATTTGCTTCCCTCTATTTTTATGCTTGTTCGAGGTGCCAGCCCCAAAAGAACAAATATCTTGTTTGATGGGGTTGGCAGCTCCATAATTAATAGAAGCATCAAATTAGTCATGCAACTTGGGAAGATCAAGAACACACAAACAAGTAATGAACAGAGGGTCGGAGCAGTGATGTAATAGCTAGCATCAGAAAATGTAGGCTAAAACAAACAAAAAGCAGCGGAACCACATGCTAGTTTGCTGATGTGTAATTAAGCATAGAGAACATTAAGCAGTCTGATGGAACCAACAGGTGGCATCAGAACAACACCACTATCATAAATATAGCATTCAAGAAGTAAAATAGTAGGCAGTGATATCTAGGAAGTACAGTAATACTCACTCCATTCCAAAATAGATGACTCAACTTTGTACTAACTTCAGTACAAAGTTGGGTCATCTATTTTGGAATGGAGGGAGTACTTAGGACAAAACTAAAGCATATTAACTATATGTGCACTGGTATGTAATTTAGCACATGTAACATGTTCACTGCCAGAAGTATGGCCTGATAGGTGCAAGCAGAATAATGCGTCTCATGAAAAACTGAATGATGCCCTGAAGAAGTTCAAAGGTGCGGTGCTTATGCTAGGAAAGTGAACGTAGGCGCTGGCCGTTGTATAATAGTACCTGATTCTAGGCGGCGTATGGGTATCGTTGTCATACTTGATAGCTAAGGATCGTCGATGGTGCTCGTGTTGCAGTTGAGTTTGGTTCGGCTATCGCCGTCGCTGAAGCGGCTCCGGTGCTACGGTTGCGGCGCCTGTCGACATACAAGAAACTCATATGCGGTAAGTGAACAGTTGGACGATAAAGAGAAAAACCGAAGGAGTACAAATCGAAATAACCTGATGAGGCTGTGGCATCGGTAAAGCGGGGCCAGTGGAGTTGAATATGGCGTCCGTGGAGCGGGTCCGGTGCAGTGGATGAAGGCTTCGGCGGGCACGTTGTACAGTGCTTTCGGTGAGGTGGATCTGTTGCAGCGGACGAGGGCTTGTATGAAGGGCCAACAAAGGGGCGGGCGAGGGAGTCAGTAAAGGGCCTACACTGTGGTGGACGAGGGCTCCGGTTAAGCAGATCCGTTGCGGTGGACCATGATGGCGGTCAAGGAGATCTGGAGCGATGGACAAGCCAGTCGCTGAATTGGCTCCGGTGAAGTGGTGAGTTGGCAGTTGGGGGTTCCAAGGTGCGGAAGGTAGATTCGGCGGGGTGTGAGGTCCACCGGTACGGCGGAGGACTGGATTTGGCGGCTTGTCGTGGATGGGGGGGTCAGGGAGGGGAAGGGGAGGGGCTGTGGGGAAGAATGTTGGGGGCAAAGAGGGAAAACAACAGAGTTACCAAAGTAGCCCTTTTCCATTCATGTGGCAGGGGTAAAACAGGAATATTGCAGGGCTAAACTTTCGGGCGCGTGATATTTTGATGTGAGCGGGAAGTTTGAAAGCTTTTGGCGCCTAAAACTATAAGTATTCTGCTCTCGTACGGCCGACTATGATATCATGGCCGACAATTTGTTTGTTTTGCACGTAAAAAATGTGCAAGTTTTGAAAATCAATGGCTCCAACTCGAAACTTAGATTGTCCATTCAATTCAAATATGGATCATTGAGCTACTACAAGCAAATACCATCATACGGTCCAATTCAAATGAAATTCCAAATGTGTTTATCCTAAATATGATGACAAAAGCAAAAATGTGTATGTGTATGAATAAAGTGGATGATTATAAAGTTTGAACATGCCCGCATGTGTATATCTCTAGGTTTGATATATGAATTTGAAATCACGAAATCCCGGCTTAAAAAATGAACCTCCCTTTAAATGTATTACAAAAGCTCATGATGAAGTTGAATTCCAAAATTCCAATCTTAGGTTTGTAATTCTGGTACATCAAGGTATATCACGCATGTTCAAAAGTATCGTTATCTCATAGTACAAACTGTGAAACAAATTGATCAACCATGAGTGCACAATATCTCAATTACGCTAAAGTCCCTCAAATATAGACACGTCACTCTTTATCTGAAGCCCCCCCCCCCCGCCCCCCCACCACACACACACACATAGAGAAGTCGTTTTCTCCCCCAAACACCAACACACGAGCACATTAACACCCCTCTCTCTTGTAATGTCCGGACCCCAATATAGGTCTCTATCACTTTGTCTCTCGGGCATGCACACATCTCTTCCCTCACTCTCTAGGTCTTCCGCTATCTCTCTTACCCAAGCACACGCACTATGTAGAGTGTATATTTCCCGTACAAACAAAACGTCGCCCCCAAACGTCTATCTCCCTAGTTATGTGGTGCTCGCGCACTCACCTCACACACCACCCCCACTGCAAACAAGCACACTTTTTCTCCTTGTGCACCACTCTTCTCTTTTTATCTCTCCCACATGCGGACCCGCCCCAACTCCTTCCCTGTATACATATATGTCGTGACTCTTTCCATAGCTCCCTAATGTATCATCGTTCTCGATTTCGCACATTGTTCTCTATACCATCTATTCTAGATCTCTCATGAAGTCCCTATCACACACACGATGACTCGCTTCCCTTGCGTCTCCGTACATAGGCCAATTTCGGACAACATCAGCATTGTCTCCCTATCTATACGCCATTTATGGACACAAACGACATCTCTCGCCTCTCTCTCTCTCTCTCTCTTTCTCTCTCTCTCTCTCTCTCTCCATCGCTAGCTCTCTCTCTCTCTCTCACACACACACACACCCCTCTCCCAAACACACACTCGATGTCTCTTCCAAATAGTCTGCTCCCCCCGCCCGTAGCCGTGCTATCCCGCTACTACACATGTCACACCATTCCCCCTTCCCTTATACTAGGTTTACACCGTTAGTGGTCTCTCTACTCCACATACACACACTCCCTCTCACACACAAACGCGTGCACAAACACACACAGACACGCACAAACACCCATTTATCTGGATCCTCATCTCTCCCCATGTCCGCATGTGTATCTCACACACTCACTCTCTAATTATGTATATGTGTCTCCATGTTACACAACACAAAGCCCCATGTACATGTCTCTCTCTATCCTCCACACACATAGACACAAAGAATCTGTTATCATTGCCTCAGTCTCTAACATATCACTCACGCACACTCTCTCTCTCTCTCTCTCTCTCTCGCAAACACGCTCAACAAGGGTTTCCCCGTGAATAACTTACCGTCTATTCATCAACAGTCGTGGTAGTACAGCGAACACGAGACGTCAAAAAGAATAAATCTACACGTGCTTAGACCACCTAGTATGACTACTAGGACTAGAGCAAGCCAAAAAGCGCGCCTCCGTCACCCCCTCCTTATCGGCGACGGGAAAATCTTTGTTTTACACAGTCGAGAAGTCATTGTGCTAAGGCCCCACATGCCGAGGCGTTGAATAGAATGTAAATGCTAGTTTACGGAAGCAAGTACCGATAATACGGTTGTATCTCCATACTTATATTTCTTCTCTTATAAAAAAACAAGTTGGTGATGATGGTACGTGTGCCATCTTGCAATATAGACCATCCGATCTATATCTGACGGATGGAAATTAAACTAAAAGATACCCGCACCCTTGTCCACATTTGCAGACAAGGCCTTCCCTCGTTCATCCTTATCTCCAACAAACCTCATTGTTGAGCAATTAAGAAAGGAAGCCTCTGGAACAAACCGTCCTAGTGGCTGCTGCCAGCGTCGTCAATCCCCATGCCTCCGCTCAGTCCGACCACCAATCACCACCACACCCCACTCCTCTTCACCTTATCTCATATTTCTCGAGATATCATTAGTTTTTACACATGGGATTACTCCCGCAAGGGTCAATCACAACAAGTGTTTTATAAAAAAAATGCATCTTAATGTTCCGTGCAATGCACGGATCTTGCTAGTACTACTATACAAGACTAAGTTGGTGATGATGGTGTGTCTGCCATCTGTCATTTCTGACCATTAGATCTACATCTAACGACTGTGAGGTAAGTTGTTACCTTTTCTCACCAACATCCCACTTGTCTACCAATTTGCAGAAAAAACCCATAATTAGTATCTTAAAACCAACCACATCCCTCCCTGACCTCACCAAAATAGCCCAAGGAATATATTCTAATTGAAACATAATATATCTCTAGTGACATATGTATATCAGAATTAGAGTGTTTTGTATCAAGTTTGTGAATAAGTATTATTCTAATTATGATTGTTGCAACACACATGAACATTGCTAGTATTTCTAACCATGCATTTTTTCCTAGTATTCCATAGTTCTGTTTTCCATCAAGATATCAGTCACTCATGGTTGATATTTACTTTCAATCATGTACACAAATGCACTATGTAACTAGCCTTGCTTATTGGCTTCCAAAGCTTAACTTTCACTCCTACTTACAATATATAGAGTATTTAACAAAAAACTAGCACTTTCAACCAGCCCTAGGAAGAATCTATTGTACAAAAAATAGCAAAACATACCCAAAGTTTCTTAATCCACACCAAAAACTACTACCTAGTACTCCTACTGATTAGGTTCGTTTAAACCCATTTATGACAGGGTTGGCCCACACGTCCGTGCTGACGAGGCAGCTTAAACCAACACATTTTGTTTGACCATTGACACGAGGGACCCACATCTGACCTTCTATCCTGTTATTCCACCTCAAATCATTATTTTTCCTGAACATTACCTCAAACAGTACTGATGCGTGTTCGTCGGTGGCGTCGGTGATGAGCGAGTTGGTCGCCGCTCTACCGGACGGGCCGGACGCCACGCTGGCCTCCGCACGAGTTGGCAGGCTAGCCCTAGCGTGACTCATGAGCGAGCAAGCCGCCGCGCTGGCCTTCGCTCGAGCCAGATGGCTGGCCTTAGCGCGGCGTGCGTGAGCAAGCCGCCGCGCTGCCATGCCAATCTAGCTAGCAAACCTTGCAGACAAGCAACTGGACGGAGCTATCTTGGCTAGCTAGCGGCCGCGAGCGCCGAACGGAGCTGGCATCCGGGCTGCCGCCACATGGGCTCCGCACGGCCGACGGTTTTGACCTCGCCTTCTGCCGGCGGCGGTAGCTGCATCCCATGGCCGAGGATAACTAGGTGGATGAGTCGGAGGTAGGAGGTCACTCGGGGATTTTTGTGCAGACTGACATGTAGGTCCCACAAGTCATAACGCTCGGTCGAATAGAAGGCGTTGACTTAATGGGCGACATGGGCCCTGTTAGTGGTTAGAGTTAGATTCTAACCCTGAACTAACTCTAACCAAAGTGGTGTTTGGATGGCAGGGTTAGATTGACAACAAATGTATTCAAACAGGGCCATGGGTTGAAACGTGCCTATAACGACACTTTGTAGAGTAGTCGTTTCTTGGTAGGGCTGGATGGTAAGAGCATGTACAATGGTTGAGAAGGTAGTCTTATCTTAAGTCTGCCACGTATGCAAGTGGTAGTAGTTTCTTGGCATTTTAGTGGTTTCTTGCATTATTAGGGGTTTCTTGTAAGGAACAATGTACGTACTACTAGCGACAAAAGGCGATTCTAGGTTGTGTTGTACACCAATGAGTACTACTAGTGGTCACGGGAGTGTATACCTCGTTTTGTGGGTTCGATCCCGGCCGAGCGTACGGCGCCCTTTTTTTAAAATAGTACTACTACACTTCGCTGCGAGCCAATATTTTACACGGGTAGTTTGAGTTTTGAAGTCAAACGGACGTGCGGCCCCACAATCTGGGTGCACTAGATAGCCTAGGCACGTGAACGGGTTTTCCTTCCCATCATCCCGTGGCTCACATGCTCGCCCTAGCCGCACCTCGATTCCAGCTTCCTCATCAGCTAGTAGCATATTTAAACTAGCTCCTCCCAATTAAGCCCGAGGAGCCAGAAAAGCCTGGCGGGGCATTGGGAACTGTGCAATATGGCTCTGTATGTAAAGTGCTCTACTACTACTCTATAGCTTGTGGCGTTGCATGCATGGACTTCACTCCATTATCGGCTCTACTATAAAAGAAATTCCTCTTGACGTGTTTTTTTTTGAAACGGAGACAAAAGCTTTGCTTCATCTCATTCATAAAGAAGGAACTATTAACAAAGTTCGACGAGATCCATTACACCTCCACAAATGGAAGCGAAAAGCATAGTCTCGATGTATCAAATAACTCAAATGTTCTGCCCCGCAGTAACCGTCGTTGATAAACAGGCTGCTAGTGTGTGCGTGAGAGGAGCGGTTGAGTAGGCTAGCTACGTGAGAGGAGTGGCTAAATAGAGCACCAAGAGTACCCACTAGGCCACTACGCAGGTGTACTTTCCCTGCATTGATAGTACAGTGATGGTTCTAGAGAATAGTAGTACCCTCCAGTTCCAACTGTAGCTCCTTGGCCCTGAGAGTCAAGAGTTCAAAACTGGTGTACTATACTAGTCTAGACTAGAAGTACAGTACATCGCACTACTAGTTGAGAAAAAGTAGTGCTAGTACTGCTACATAACGAGTACGTACTCCTCCGTCACATAATGTAAGATGTTTTTTGACACTAGTTGGCGTGTACAAAAAATGGCAAAAAGATACACAAAATTTCTTAATCCATGCCAAAAACTACTACCTAGTGCCAAAAATTTCTTACTAGTGATATTATTTACAGTATAATGCAATCCCATAACGTTCCATAATGCTAGTACTAGTAGTAAATAATAGCCTCACCCCTTCACTGAGGGACGATCTACAGTTGGAAGGGACGAGGCTCTGCGGTTACTACGCTCTTATCTCCTAGTCGCCAGTTCCCCTCCCCCCGAAGAGAAGGCAGTTCGTCGCTGCTCCCATGGATTCGCCAAGCGGTTCTCCTCCTCGTCGGAGCTGGGAGACCTTGGACAACGATCCTCTCGGAGAAATCGCACGCCGCTCCGACGTCATCACCGCCGCAAGACTCGGTGCTTCCTGCACCAACTTTTTCAAGATGCTGCTTAAACATGCTTGGGAAAAGGCCATGCTTGTTGGTCTTCCATGCGTCCTCGAGGAGAAGGTTCTTCTATGGGACAATCCTTCAAACAGTCCACTGCTCCCTGGCCATGGTTGCACGTTGACTCCGCTAGAGTTGTCGACGTTGAGAGGTAGTCGGATTTTGTCCGATGAGCAGGTCAGTAATGGAGTTTGATCATGTAGTACTTAGTTATTCCATTTCCATCCCATAATTTCTCCGCTGCCCACCATCTTATATATAGGTCTGGGTCGGTGCCAACGAAGATTGGCTTGCATACCTCGGGCCGGATACCACCATCATTTTGCACAACATCCACAGCAGTGCGGCCGTTTCGCTAGACCCCTTCTCCACCATTGGGATCGGCCTTCCGGACTGGCCGGGCCTAAATACGTATGATAATGCCTACTTGAGATTGAAGAAGATAGCAATTGCGGATCCGCCGACAAAGCGATGCGGCTACGACGATTACTATCTCATCGCGGTGTTCGACATAAGGATTGCCATCAATGCAAGAGGCAGTGACGGCAGAGGCTGGCGGATGTTGGCGGCGGCAGATTTGTACCCCTACACGTTCGGAGACGTCGTGCGCCATCTAGGCCGCATCTTCGCGGTGACAAGCCAGGGGACTTGTTTCATCTGGTTGCCATCCTACGATACGGGAGATTAAAAACGGAATGCACAAACCATCATTTGCATCCCTAACGGTACTCCATTATTTTGCAGGGACCAGTCATCCCCCGATCAAAATAAGACCGCCGATCCTAGATGTGCATTTGCATCCGTGATTCGGTCTAACCTGGTACCTTGTAGCTGACTTTGGCATATTGGGATCAACTATCTTAGCAGTCGTTACCCATGGTACCACTGATGTGCAACATGGTCACACAATCTACCACGATCGGACCGTCACCATCTACCCAGGTATTCCATTTTTTAACCCTCTCGCCTTCTCTTTCATTGTTGTACTAGTAGTATACTTAGTAGTACTAGTAGGAGTACTTTTTACCTTGGAGGACGCGTATAGCTAGCTAGGCCCTTGAAGACTTGAACCCACTAGCTGCCACCATTTTTGTTTTTCCATGTCTTACTATCTCATCCATGTAGCCAAAAGTGGCTATATAGATGCAAAATGTATTATTTTATAGTGGCCTTGTATAAGTAAATGGAGAGAGTACTAAAGACATATATATTCCAAACAATATGATAATCTCTCTAACCAAGGTACATAGTAGGGATGAGGAGTAAACGGATGGAGTAGTAAAATTTTCTTCTCGTGCTGCGAGCTACCGCGCGCATGGGCGAGGGAGCGGGCGTAAGGTGTACAGTAGTACTACTACCACTACTCGTAAGCAAGCTTCACCTCATCCTGCGAGCCACGCGCCCGTGGGCGGGGGAGATGGCATACTAAGCAAGCTTCTCCTCGTTCTGCGAGTTGACGGGACACATCAAAAGTACTCCAGTGTATAGAGCCTTACCTCTAAGGTAGGCCCCACATGGTTTGCCTCTTTTTTAACATAACACGTCAAGTCGCAATTTCTTTGTTCACCTGTGGTAGATGATCCTCCCTCCACCAAGTGGACAACCAGTACACGTGTCAAATTACCACGTGGGCTGCCTTTTCATACATAAATGAGCTCCACCGTGTACCCGCGCGGGTGTGGTTGGGAAAGAGACAGGAGTCCATGCGCCGTGCGTGCACCTCTTCTCTTCGTGCACGTCCCCCACCTATGTGGGTGTGTGTGAGAGAGATACAAACCTAGACATAATGCGTTGTCCATCCCCATGCCTCCGCCCAGTCCGACCACCAGTCACCACCACGCCCCACTCCTCCTCACCTTATCTCTCATCTTTCTCCCTCCATTTATATACAAGGGGCCACTATAAAAATTACAATTTGCAGATATACAAGGTCACTAACACTAAACGATGCAATATTAATGGTTGCCTCGTGGCACTAGCAAAGGAGGACATTAATTATCCCTTGCATGCATGCAGGAGTTTGTAAAAAAATGCATCTTGATGTTCCGTGCAATGCACGGGCATCTTGCTAGTCCATGAAAACAACACATGGCAAAATTCCATGGCGAACGAGGGATTTGAATCTATTGGGAGGGGCTGTTTGGATCTTGCCCGGGGTAGCCAAAATATTGGCGACCCTTTTGTCCACCAGTGCCTTTGCCACCAATGAACGAGGAATGGCTCGGGTGCTCATGCATCCTCCAGCCCGCAGGTTGGAGACGAGCTCGCACGAGCTGTGTTTTTTTGTCCCACAACGCCACCCGAGTCGCCCGCAGACTTACCGGCGACCCGCAAATTACGCCATCCAACTGTAGCCGCACACATTATGATAACAACTCAACCAACTGAACGAAATTCACGCAAACAAATAGACAAACTGATATTTCATATAACAATGACAGAAATCATATAAAATACCGGGGTTTCATCCAAACATGACGGATTTCATTACATTCAAATGAACTACACAGTGCTAGTTCTGGACAGCACAGGTATATAATACCTGGCCTAAATGGTCGCCCGCCAATCGATTTGTGTTCCTCATGTCCGGCAGCACGATCACTGGACTGTCGGGAGCCCCAGAGGTATATGCTTCAGCGCAATGGACGGCTTCCTTTCCCACTGCCAAACTGATATCATTAGCTGATGCCGAAGATGATGGTGGTTGGCACCGGTTCGAGTTCATCACCGGCCACTACTTCGCCATGGCCGGCACCGGCTCGAGTTCATCCTAACATTCCCATCTTCCGTGGAGCCCATGCGGGGTCAAGGAAGGTCCTCGCAACAAAGGGATCTGGCAAGACACCTACTGTGTACGCCGGCGTCGCCTCTGCGGTCGCCTTCATGGGACCCAAGCGGCGGCGGCCTCCCGTGTTCTACTTCGCCTCGATGATGGCAGCGGACGCGAAGGCGCTTGCCACTGACTCATCGCTCTCTGTGCACCCGGCTTCTGTTGCTGCTCACATGGCGCGGCCGCCGACATGGGAGTCTCGGCCACAGAAACGGGAGACGTGGTACGAGGTGGCAGCATGGATGGCAGCAACGACGCCCGTGCACCGCTCCTCGTCGAGCTGGTCTGGAGCGGCGAGTTGCTGAACCGCGCGCCGGCTTGGGGCGGCAACTGGCTCCGTCGGGCGAGGGGAGGGAGGTGGATCAGCGAGCTGCATAGCTCGTATCCGGTGAAGGAGGAGATAGGGGAGCGGCGGAGGTGTGCGATTCTTGGCCGGCGTTTGGCCTCGTTTAAATAGGAGATTAAATAGACGGCGAACGGGAGGAGCTCGGCCGGTGTTGCGTTTAATGCCGGCCCAGTCATGAACGGACGTGTGTCCAGAGTGGATTTCTCGGCTTCCACACGGGCGGGTTTCATGGAGGCATTTGAATGCAGGAAGGAGGCGTGTTCAGCAGGGCGTGCAGCGAGTGGCACCCTCGACTCTGACCTAGGACACCGCGTCGTTCTTCCACTAACATGTGGGCTCTTTGGGTACATGGCCTGCATGTCAGCGACCCAACGCAGGCAGCGTACAGCAGAGGAACCTTTGATGGGCCAGGGCGGTCAGAAGCGAGCATTTCATAAACCGATGATTGTTCATTGAGTGTGACGTCATCTTTTTCATGTAGATAAGCCTACTATGTTGATAGCCCGTTCGATAGGTTGTGATTCATAAAGACCGCTGCAAACATCAATGTTCTTCTTATCACATATAAGATTGATTAATACCCGTAACAATCCATGTCCTTAACAAAGGGTGCATGCACGTATAGGTTGAGTGTGTGTCTTGCGTCGTGTGCTGTGTGCATGCAGGCGTGCAAGTGTTGCATGCATGCAAGGGTATGTTTCAGTGTTGCATGCATGGGTGCGTACGTGTGTGTGTTCGTGAGTGCATGTGTACATTTCAGTGTTGCACGCCAGCATGCATGCGTGTGTACGTTATGTGTACGTGTCAGTGTTGCACGCCTGCATGGGTGCGTGTCTTGCGTGCGTGCATGTGTACGTGCGGGGTGAGGCTACACGTCAGTCGACTGACTTTTTAATCTCTGGTCATTAGATTTTCCAGCCGTTGGATACGAAATCAAGGGCCTCCAGTTTATCATCAAAGTCCAAGCCGCCAGCCACCATCGGCCGGACCGCCGGCCCCTGCTGCCCGCGGCCGGCCCGCGCCGCTACGCCGCCCCGCCCTCCCTGAAACCACTCCCCACCGCTGGTCCGCCGCCACACCGGCCATCCCTCTAGCCCCCCCCCCCCGCGCCGAACTTTTTCTCTAGCGATCCCCACCCCACCGCCCAATCAACGCCCCCCCAACCAGAGGTCTCACAACTTCGAATACCCACCGACCACTAATTTATTACCATTTCTGTCCTTCATATACGCGCTGACGGGTGGGCCCTATGGTAATGTGCGATGTTGAATGTGGACCGTTTGACTGGTCAATTGATCGTGTTATCAAGAAATTACGGAGCTGTATGGTGAGCCAGTGACCATATTATCACCCTAAAATGTACTCCTATTTTATTAACGCAGTACAGACTCAAACTACCATTTTCTTTCTTTCATATACGGGCTGACAGGTGGGCCCCATGGTTACGCACCCCGATGATGCAACTCTACTTGCATCGCATGGAACGTTTGACTGGTCAATTGATTGTGTCATCAACAAAATACGGAGTTGTATGGGTGAGACAGTTACCGTATAATCATGACATGTATTTGCTTAACACGGTACAGAAGCAAGGTGTCGTGGAATTGTCACGTCAGATGTCCTATTGAAAGGACTTAGTCGTGGAGCCATCGCAACTAGGAAGCTTGAAGGGGTTAATCAGGACAAGAGACACGAGAAGTTTTATACTAGTTCGGCCCCTTACGATGAAGGTAAAAGCCTACGTCTAGTTGGGATTGGGATTATTGGTGTCTCGATAACCAGGGAGCAAATAGCTTGACCTAGCTCTCGAGTTGTTTCGTGTCCTGAACCGCCGCCGGGTCGTCCCTTTATATACATAGGTTGACGCCCAGCGGCTCTACAGAGTCCCGGCCGGCTTATCAACAGTATCCGTCTCGGTCTCCTAATATTTCTTGCCTTACAATACAAGTTACACATATACGGCGGTTTATCACTACGGGCCTTAAATCGCCTCTGGGCCTTGGTCCCTTACTAAGTCGCCGTCTTCAACCTTGAGCTTTGGGCTTCAAGAATACTTATAGGTATAACTCGGCCCCTCTTGGCGGGTGATACCTAATAGTTATATCCCCAACATTAGGCCCCAGATTGATTTGAACTGGTTCATGTCAATCTTTGACGCTTTAAGAAAAGTCTTCTGCTACTTACGAAATTTTCTGTAACACGCCATGACGTCATCCTTCGAATTTGTAGTAACCCGCCATGACGTCACCTGTCATAAATGCATGTTTTGTCCAATACATCTCAACGGATCTCTGTCTTAATGACCATACAAAAATCGAGGCGCCTTTGTAGCTGGATAACTATGTTTTTCGGCCTCCTCATTTTTCGCGCCCACTTAACAGGATTTTCCTTATAAATAGACCTGACTAGGTCTCTTCTCATTCTCTGTTTCGCATCTTCTTCCTCTCGCCCCCATCTACCACTGGAGCTCCGCCACCGTCGCCACTGCGCCCTTCGTCCTTGTCGAGTCTGGCCGCTGCATCGACCTAATTTTGACCAGAGAACAGCAGCGCTCCTCCTCTGCAGATCCTCCGCAGTAAGTACCTCCTCTTTCCGCGCCATAGATCTACATTAGGGCTAGCGTGTTCCTCTGTACGGGCACAGTTCATCCAAGCTCTTGCTTTTTTCTTGCCATGGCTTGTCAGATCCAAAAAAACCCATAAATCTGATGCGGTTCGTATCCGCATCCATTTTGATTAATAGTAGTCCTCCTTTCCTTGTAAGAAAACCTCATCACAGCACATGGACTTCTCTGTGCCCTGTTTTTAGGTCTAGTAATTATTCTTTTCTGGATCTTTGTTTGATCCAAAATAATTACTGCAAACTGTGAAACTTGTTTGTCCTACACTTAGGAAAAAAACATAACTTGTTAGACTAGCCAGTCATGGCGGCTCTGAATACCGACTTAAAGAAGTAATACTGACGGCTTTAAAAACCCATGGCGGCTTAAGTAACCCGTGTGTAACTATCCTCATACCATTAGGCCCCTTCATAAGTCGCCATACTACTTTCCACTAACATTTTTATCCTATCCGTCTTAAATTTTGGTAGTGTCTATCCCCATTCTGCGGATTGTGTCCTGGTATAGCAGGTTTATATCGCTGCCGCCATCCATTAGGACTTGTGTAAATTGTAGTCCGTCGATTATAGGATCCAATATCAAAGCAGTCCATCCTGCATTTTGAATACTTCTGGAGTAACCCTGATGGTCGAAAGTAATTGGTTTTGACATCCAGTTTCGGGACTCTGCTGGGGTGGACCGTGCGGCGCGTACTTTAGTAGGTGCCGCCCTATTTTTCCTTGTTATCACTTGAAGTGAATGCACTATTTTGACTTCTTGTGGGAAAGTCTTTTGTTTTCCGGCGCTCTGCTTGTGGGGTTCGTCATCGTCCTCACTTGGTGTGTCGAGCCCCTTGTGCTCGGCGTTAAGTCTGCCGGACTGCTTGAAGACCCAACAATCTTTGTGCGTATGGTTTGCAGGCTTCCCGGTGGTACTGTGGATTTGACATATCATGTCCAAGATTTTTTTTAGGTTGGATAGCTCGTCACTGTTATCCTTAAGAGGCAGTGTTTTGTTGTTTGGCCGAGAGCTTTTGAATCCGGTGTTGACTGCCGTGCTCTTTGGGCTATTTTCCTTAGTCCGGCGCTGGTCTTTTCTGCACCGTGGTTTCCCATTTCCATCCCTGACCTCGGATGTACTCGGGTCGCTGGTGCTGCATCTTGCCAGCCAGCTATCTTCTCCCGCGCAAAAGCGGGTCATGAGGCTTGTTAGTGCGGCCATTGTCCTTGGCTTTTCCTGATCGAGTTGTCTGGCGAGCCATTCGTCTCGGACGTTACGTTTGAAGGCTTCTAAGGCTTCGGTGTCTGGACAGTCGACTATTTGGTTCTTTTTGGTAAGGAACCTGTTCCAGAATTTGTAAGCTGACTCTCCGGTCTGTTGAGTTATGTGACTTAAATCGTCTGCATCCGGAGGGCGGACATAAGTCCCCTGAAAATTTGCCCGAAACGCATCCTCGAGCCCTTCCCAACTTCCAATGGTATTTTCTGGGAGGCTTTTAAGCCAATGCTGGGCTGGCCCTTTGAGCTTGAGGGGTAGGTATTTTATGGCATGGAGATCATCTCCTCTAGCCATATGTATGTGTAGGATGTAATCCTCAATCTAGACTCCGGGGTCTGTTGTTCTGTCGTATGCCTCTATGTTTACAGGCTTTAATCCCACTGGAAATTCATGATCCAGTACCTCATCGGTAAAACATAGGGGGTGTGCGGCGCCCCTGTATTTGGGTGTGCCATTATTTTCGAACACTCGACGTGTTGTTTTTCTCCCAGGAGCGTCCTTCTTGGCCCATAGATGGACCTAATTGGGCCATCCTTTTTGTGAGGATCCTTATGTGGATCGTGTGCCGGCTTGTGTGCGTCGCCGCTTGCCGCTCTTTGTTTGTCATGTGGTCGTCTATCCGACCGAGCAGCCCCTTTGTTTTTTGATTGTGGGGGCTCTATGGCCTCTTCGTCAAATTCGGGTAATAGTTTAGGCTTCGGGTAGCTCTTTGCTTGGTGACTACCACTGTATTTGTCTGCGGTCTTGAGTACTTTGCTCCATCTCATTCTGAGTACGTCTTCCGCTGTTTTGAGCTTCCACTTCTGCTTCTTCAGACTTCTTGCAGTGGCGACGAGCCTTTTGTGGAGGTTCTTGTGCTCCAATGATGTGTCCGGCGTGAGGTCATCCGGACTATTGCTTTCGCCGGGGATGGGTTGCTTGTCCAATTCATCCTGTTCGGACGGTTGCTTAGTGGCATGTTCGTCGTCCACTGGTTCGCCCTGCTCTATGGCTGGGTCTGTATGGGTGTTGTTGCTGTCGAGGCAGGACTTCGGGCGGCGCTTGCGTCGTTGTTTTGGCTTTTTTTCGGGGGAATTATCCTTCGCGATGTCCCGTTGTTCCTCATTATCGCTTCCCTTTGGTGTATCCACCATGTATACATCATGAGTTGAGGTGGCTTCCCAGTGCCCTATGGGTGCTGGTTCTTGGTCGTCTCCGACATCGTCGTCCATACCGTTGATATCTTCGGAGTCGAGATCTAGCCTGTCGGTTAAATCATCGACAGTGGCTACGAAGTGGGTGGTGGGTGGGCTTTGAATTTCTTCGTCGTCCGCATCCCAACCATCCTGGCCATAATCCGGCCAAATCTCTCCTGATAGAGAGAGGCACTTTAGCGCATTCAGGATGTCTCCGGAAGGCGAGTGCTGAAAGATGTCCGCAGCGGTGAACTCCATGATCGGCGCCCAATCGGATTCGATCTGTAAGGGCGCGGGAGGTTCGGAGTCCGGCGAGGAATCCGGCAACTCGGAGTCACGAGCTTCACAAGGGATAGCGTCGGTATTCGGCTCCATCACCGTAGAGGTAGCAGCCCCCGAGGCAGTGTCTAGCCACTCATCCTCGATCGGCGCAGTCGGCTCCGAGTTAAGGGTCGGAGCGGACTCTCGTGCGGCCTCCAGGGCACTGTCCGGCAGTAGAGCTAAATCATGCCCATCGCGACAGTGCGGCGCGCTCGGCTGTGGCTCGAATCCGTCGAAGATCAAGTCTCCGCGGATGTCGGCCGTATAGTTCAAACTTCCAAATCTAACCTGATGGCCAGGGGCGTAGCTTTCGATCCGCTCTAGATGGCCAAGCGAATTGGCCCGCAGTGCAAAGCCGCCGAATACAAAGATCTGTCCGGGGAGAAAAGTCTCACCCTAGACCGCGTCATTGTTGATGATCGAAGGAGCCATCGGGCCTATGAGCGACGACACAAACGAACTCTCAATGAAAGCACCAATGTCGGTGTCAAAACCTGCAGATCTCGGGTAGGGGGTCCCGAACTGTGCGTCTAGGCGGATGGTAACAGGAGACAAGGGACACGATGTTTTTACCCAGGGTTGGGCCCTCTCGATGGAGGTAAAACCCTACTCCTGCTTGATTGATATTGATGATATGGGTAGTACAAGAGTGGATCTACCACGATATCAAGGAGGCTAAACCCTAGAAGCTAGCCTATGGTATGATTGTTGTTCGTCCTATGGACTAAAACCCTCCGGTTTATATAGGCACCGGAGAGGGCTAGGGTTACACAGAGTCGGTTACAATGATAGGAGATCTACATGCCAAGCTTGCCTTCCACGCCAAGGAAAGTCCCATCCGGACATGGGACGAAGTCTTCAATCTTGTATCTTCATAGTCTTGGAGTCCGGCCAATGATGATAGTTCGGCTATCCGGACACCCCTTAGTCCAGGACTCCCTCAGAGGTGCACAGGTCCTCATGGATCGTGAGCTCCTCCTTCATCTTGACGTCATGTACGCTGTCGGAGAAGGCTGAGATGATGGCCTCCTCAGACACCTTGGGGATCTTAAGGCGAGCGCTGTTGAAACGCTGGATGAACTTCTGCAGGGTCTCTCCAGACTGCTGCTTGATGTGGCGCAAGTCGCTCATGGCCAGGGGCCGGTCGCGGGTGCCTTGGAAGTTGGCAATGAATCGGGTGCGCATCTCGTCCCAGGAGGATATCGTGCCAGGAGCCAGGTGCGGGCGCCGTCCTTGAGCGCCATGGGGAACCAGTTCACCATGACCTTCTCGTCCCCATTGGCGACTTCGATGCCTAGCTGATAGAGCTGGAGGAACTCCGCAGGTTCAGCCGTGCCATCATAGCGTGGGGGCAGATTTGGCTTGAACTGGCCTGGCCAGGCCATGCTGCGCAGCTCGATGGTGAAGGCACGGCAGCCTGTAGTGGCCGCGGGAGGCCTTGGGTGACGGAGAGCTTGATCTTGGAAGTCCCTGTGCGCTGCCGCCGGGAGCAACGAGGGGTCTTGACGCGCTAGAGCAGGAGCGCGCTCGTGCCGGGCCGGAGCGGGGAGCACACAGGCGGCTTCTTGGGGGCGAGGGATCTCTTGGCAGCTCTTCTCTTGCTGTGCTGGTGCCAGACGGAGTGGGTTCCACCCAGGGGTCACGTGCCTTGGGGCCAAGGCACCATCTTGAGGGGGAGGCGGCTGAGGCACCCCCGGAGCTTCGTCGCCCGCGTAGGGCGGGGAGCGGTGCAGCGAGAGGGACGGCGCAGGGGAGCCCCCAGCGGCGCTGATGAGCTCGGTGATGCGAGCGAGCCACTCGTCGTAGAGGTCGTCGACGGGGCGGTAGTGCAGGAGCTCCCGCGCCAGGAGCAGTGCGGCGTGCGCGTCCGCAGGAGAGCGACGGGCGTGGGACGAGGAGCCGGCTGGAGTCAGCGACGGGGTGGCAGTGCGGCCTTCTCGCCGCACCGAAGGTTGCAGGGACGACGCCTGCTGCTCGTTCCCCGCCGGGCCGGTGGCGGCGTTGACGGCAGGCGACGGGGAATGGCGGGGGCGCCCGCCGACGGGGGCCGTGTGGGCGACGCGAGTGGCGAGAGCGGCCCGGCGCTCGGCGCGGGCTCGACGAGCGTCTGACATGGATACGATGGGCGGCGAAACACGAGGCGACGAAAGGCGGATTCCGGCGCACCCCTACCTGGCGTGCCAAATGTCGGATTTTGGGTTCCGGCAGACCCTCAAGGTTCGAACTCTGGGGTGCACGCGGAGATCACACCTCCTGCCTACCCATGTCTCGTCGCCTCGCAAGGATCTAAAGCTACACGAAGAACAGCACAAGGGACACGAGATTTATACTGGTTTAGGCCACCATTGTGGTGTAATACCCTACTCCAGTTTGTGGTGTGTGGATTGCCTCAAGGGCTGATGACAAACAGTACAAGGAAGAATAGCCTCGCGAGGGTCTGTTCTTGGTTGGTGCGATGAACTGCTAGGGGGAGTTCAGTCGCCTCTCTCTCTCTATCTCTGTATCCAGATGCAGATGCTGATGCCCCCTTTTCCTACCCTGTGGGTGGCTAGTCCTATTTATAGGCGGAGGCCCTGGGCCCCTCCCCAAATATTGAGCGGGAAGGGCGCCAACAGTTGGCCATTTTGAAGGGGAACATCTAGTACACTCATCCTGACTAAAGTTGGTCTTCGGCTGCCAAAGGCTCTGCAATGACGCCGGCTTGGGCTCCACGATGACCTCCATTCTGCCGTCCTGCTGGTCTTGATCTTTGTCGGTGTCAAAACCGGCGGATCTCGGGTAGGGGGTCCCGAACTGTGCGTCTAGGCGGATGGTAACAGGAGACAAGGGACACGATGTTTTTACCCAGGTTCGGGCCCTCTCGATGGAGGTAAAACCCTACTCCTGCTTGATTGATATTGATGATATGGGTAGTACAAGAGTGGATCTACCACGAGATCAAGGAGGCTAAACCCTAGAAGCTAGCCTATGGTATGATTGTTGTTGTGATTGTTGTCCTACGGACTAAAACCCTCCGGTTTATATAGACATCGGAGAGGGCTAGGGTTACACAGAGTCGGTTACAATGGTAGGAGATCTACATATCCGTATTGCCAAGCTTGCCTTCCACGCCAAGGAAAGTCCCATCCGGACACGGGACGAAGTCTTCAATCTTGTATCTTCATAGTCTTGGAGTCCGGCCGATGATGATAGTCCGGCTATCCGGACACCCCCTAGTCCAGGACTCCCTCAGTAGCCCCTGAACCAGGCTTCAATGACGACGAGTCCGGCGCGCATATTGTCTTCGGCATTGCAAGGCGGGTTCCTCCTCCGAATAATTCATAGAAGATTGTGAACACCAGGATAGTGTCCGGCTCTACAAAATAAATTCCACATACCACCGTAGAGAGAATAATATTTACACAAGTTCAATCTGCTGACGTATTTTGTGGCGTGACGTCACACCACTACCAAGCCTTTACTTGAATCGTTTTTATTATACCACCTCAGCGCGTTTAGCGAAGCGGTTTCCTTGGCACGTCTTGTCGAAGCAGAGATCGTGTTCCCCTTATTCCGGGATTCCCATCAATACGGACGTGGGTAACCCAACCGCGCCATTGATTGCGGCGCTTGGGAGATAAGCGAGTTTTACCAGGCTAGTAGGGACGCATAGTTTCATCCGCCCATATATAAGGGGATAAGGATCCACCTCCTTTACCTACGCCTTCTTCCTCCTTTGCTTATCCATCTCCGCGCACTCGAGCTCCAGCGCCCAAGTCCGCACATCTCACCTCGACCCTTTCCAGCCATGTCCGGAGCGGGAGGCAAGTGGATGGCCTCCTCCGTTACGGAGGGGCACATCGAGAAGCTGCGCAGCGCCGGATACCTGTCCAGCGACATCGCGCACCGGCTGCCCGACGAGTGGCAGCTCATCCCCACCCCCAGGCCCCATGAGAGGGTCGTATTTCTTCCCCACTTCCTCCGCGGACTGGGCTTCCCACTTCACCCCTTTGTCCGGGGGCTCATGTACTACTACGGCCTAGACTTCCACGATCTGGCCCCAAACTTCATCCTCAACATCTTGGCGTTTATCGTCGTGTGCGAAGCCTTCCTCCGCATCCAGCCCCACTTCGGCTTGTGGCTAAAGACCTTCAATGTCAAGCCGAAGGTTGTGAAGGGCAGCCAAGCGGAGTGCGGAGGCGCCATGGTGGGCAAAATGCCCAACGTCACTTGGCTTGAGGGTGCCTTCATGGAATCCATCAAAGGGTGGCAATCGGGGTGGTTCTACATCACCGAGCCGCGTGACCCTAAATGGGCAGCGGCCCCCGAATTCAGATCTGGCATCCCCATGCAGCTCACCTCCTGGAAAGAGAAGGGCTTGCTATGGGTAGTTCGGAGGAGCTGACCGGACTCCAGTCCTGTCTTCAGACCCTGGTGAACAAGAAGCTTAAGCTTGTCAATGTGATCCAGGTCATGCTCGTCCGCCGGATTCTCCCCTGCCAGCAACGGGCCTTCAATTTGTGGGAGTTTGATCCGACACAGCACCGGACCTTGAGCGGCCTCTTCGACACAACATACGAAGCTGCCTGGAGGGTGCTGTTCAAGGGCGCCGAAGCTCCCGCATCCGCGACCGAAGATCGCGGATTCAGCACGCAGCGCCCGGCCGGCGAGGTAAGCTATGTTATCCTTTATGGGACACTCATTTTTTCCATAGTTTGACTCTATGTGGGATCTAAACTCCCGATGCCTTTAACAGGACTGGCAGAAGACGTCCGGACAGGTAAACTGTCCGGCTCCCCTTCTAGAAGACCCAGCGGACACCCGTTTGACAGGGCTGCTGGTCCCGGCACTTTATGTGGTGCCAGAGAAGAAGGCCAAGAAGAAGGCCACGGGAACCCGAAGGAGTTCCCGGCGTGAGGTGATATCGGACTCATCATCCAATGACTCCGAGGCGGACTCCTCCCCCGAAGACGAGGAGGAGAAGAAAGAGGGCTCTCCCCCAGCGGGGGGAGAGAAGAAGATGAAGGCCTCCCCAACGAGGGAGGCCGAAGGGTCCAAGAAGGGAAGGACCCTTCCCCCAGACTGCTCCGCCAACGTCGGTGACGGCGACGAGGAGTGGCCCTCAAGGGCCAAGCCCCTGGCGAGATCGTAAGTATCCGGACTCCTAGATAATTTATAATATTTCTTTTTGCCACACGGTGTCTTTCTAATGCCGCATACAACCTGTAGTCCGGCCAAGGACGATCTTCCCGCTTTGTCGAGCGGGTCCTTGGACACGTCGGATATGGATTCTCTTCCGACCGCCTCAACCCCCCGTGACGCTGACGACGCCGAGGTGGGATCCCGAGAAGGGACCCGCCAGGAGGAGGAGGCCCCGGAGGTGCCGCAAGGCAACCTCCCGGACTCTGCACCGGACTCCACACCGGAACCTGCAGTGGTTCCGGAGTCCGGCGAGCGGCCCCTTCGTAAGAAGGGCAAGACTGTGACACTGGCGGCCTCTGTCCAACCGGAGGCGCCGGATAACTTGCTGGAGGCGCTCAACGGCGCTTCCATCGAAGAAGAACACCGCACTGTCATGAGTGCGGTGATTCAGAAGGTTCAGCTCGCCAAGAGCGGGCTGACCGAAGCCTGCAGCAGCCTTCTAACAGGCTTTGAGGTAATAATTTTAAGATATGTAATATAATACCGCATAGACAGTAGCCCCTGATGCTCGGTTCGGTGTTCGGAAAGAAAAGCCGGACTGAGGATCTAAAAAGATATACACAGGAGTTCTAAAAAATATGTCAATATGGGATTGCAGGCTGCGCTGCTGACCTCTACCGCACTGACTGCGGAGGTCAATGCTTTGAAGCAGAGCCTCGAGCGGTCCGAGAGCGAGCTCAGCCGTGCCAAGAAGCAGCTCGAGGACAAGGAAGGTGAGTAACACCGTATTAAATTTGTACCTTACAGAAAAGGATTTGGTTGCAAGAGAAATAACAAGGATAACGTGGGTACTCCAGGGGCCACGAACGAGGTGGCGACCCTGAAGGAGGCGGTGTCCGCGGCCGAACGCAATGCAGCCGCGGAGTAAGCCGAGCGAGAGAAGCAGGAGGCGCGGGTGGCGGCGGTGCATCAAGAGCTCCAGGCTCTCATGGAAAAACATGAGAGTTTGGAGCGCGACTCAAAGACTCGAGAGTCCGAGCTTGGATCGGCTCTTGGGAGTGCCAAAGCCGCTAAGGCCGAAGCCCACAAGGCCCTCCAGGAAATCGAGGATTTGAAGAAAATAGCAGCGGGTAAGGCATTTTTCATGCAAAGCAAGCATGTGAATGTGAATTACCTATTACTTACCCGAATTCGGAGCTCTCCAGGAGCGTTCGCAGATCTGCCCTGCAGCGTGTCTGATGCTGCCGCTTTCTACCGGGCCGAGGAGGGGAGCTCGACGGAGAAGGTCTTCTGGTGTCAGTATGCTGAGGCCGGACATCCGGTGCCCCTTAGCGACCAGCTGAAGCAGCTGGTCGAGCTCCACAAGGTAGCCGAAGAGGCCATGAAGGGCCTCATAGTTCGGCTGTGGCCCAAGGAGGCTATGCCTGGGAGCTACTTCGGCCTAGTGGGGCGGCTGGTGGATGCGTGTCCCTGGGTTGAAGTCGTCAAGCACTCCGCCTGCATTGAAGGTGCCCGTCGGGCCCTTGCCCGTGCGAAGGTGCACTGGGGCAGGATGGATGCAGAGAAGCTTCTGACGGACGCGCCGCCGGCGGGCAAGGAGTATCGTACGCCCGAAATGTAGTATAAGAGTGTCCTGAAGGGTGCCCTCATGATTGCGGGTGAGTGCTCCAAAGATGTAATATTTGAGTAGACTCGCATTTTGTTATCTTGTGCGCTGAAAACTTTGTTCATATGCGCTAAGCAACGCTTGTTAATTTAAAATATTACCTTCTGTGCGGCCGTTTATCAAATCTGAGAGATGGCAAGTCGTCGGCTTCAGCCCCCATGCCACAAGTGCTGGGGTGTTCGGGATAAACTTGAGCGCTCTTGTTCCCACTTTTGGGTCCATCTAGGGAGGCGTTCAAACAACGAACGAGGCAACCGGACTTATAATGCTTGAACACTCTCACTTAGCCATAGAATTCTATAATTTTAAATTTCGGCGAAGCCCCTAGTGTTCGGAAGACCGAGTTCGGGGCGCTATCCACGCCTGGGCCGGACAAAGCCGGTTCCTCGCTCTAAGCGGCATAAGTCTTTAGGGACTCGAAAAAACCTCTCGAACAGCGACCAGCTCTCGCCTTATCATGACAGTCAGTTTTAGCTTTCTCCACTGAGGCGCTCGCCCAGCTCAACCGGGGCGCAATCGCAGTGGTTCTCCCAGTGCTACCTTAGCCGATACAACGGAACGTAAGGTACCAAAACATGGGAGCCGGGCAAACCCAACTATTGACCCAAGACATGATTCGGAGCCGATGCATATAATGCTATAAGTTCGGGGTGCCGCACTTGTGAAAGTGTTCGGACTTATCACACCATAATGTGGGGAACTTAAGCCCCTGGTGTATTTAGCCGTACCAGAGTGTACGGATGCAACATGTCATAAATGAACATATTATAAGAAAGAAATGCAATTATAAGCAAAAAGCGATGCATTGTTTATTCCAGAAATACTGCCATGAATGCAGAACGATACAAATAGTGCGGTAAGCAAGGGATGGACTATTAAACATGTCCCCCTCCAGGGGTAGGCTGCGGAATGGTGTATAAACGATTTAATGCTCGTAATGGAGACCACCTGAGTGTTCGTCGTAGCCTTTCTCCTTCCCTGGCTGTTGCATCATGAGTTCGGCAGGTCTACTGCCGGACAGGCCCTCTAGTAAGTGGAGTCCTGTGGTAAGAAAGAAAAAAAAAAGGATGACACACTTGGGAGCCCCTGGTGTGGTTGAGCCGCACTCTGGGCCTGTTGTGGTCGTGCCCCTCCCCCTATGCCCATGGTATCTCCAGAGCGTAATGATGTACGCGAAGGACCAGTCTTGCAATTTGTGCAGGGCTGGGGTTGGGGCCGCATTGCTACGCGTGCTCGGAACGTGCCAGGTGGTCTTGTTGTAAGTTACTCCGGGCGCGTTTGGCCGTGTCCGGTCGCTTAACGGCCGGACTCGAAAATTGCCTTAAGAGGCTGCTCTGTACTTCTGCCGCGAGAGCCGCTGTGTGTTCCTCCGTTCGGAGGGAGCGTTCAGTGTTTCCGTTGACCGTAATGACTCCTCGAGGGCCTGGCATCTTGAGCTTGAGGTATGCGTAGTGCGGCACCGCGTTGAACTTTGCGAACGCGGTTCGTCCGAGCAGAGCATGATAGCCGCTGCGGAACGGGACTATATCGAAGATTAACTCCTCGCTTCGGAAGTTATCCGGGGATCCGAAGACCACTTCCAGTGTAACTGAGCCTGTACAATTGGCCTCTACACCTGGTATGACGCCTTTGAAGGTCGTCTTTGTAGGTTTAATCCTTGAGGGGTCTATGCCCATCTTGCGCACTGTATCCTGATAAAGCAGGTTCAGGCTGCTGCCGCCGTCCATCAGGACTCTAGTGAGGTGAAATCCATCTATGATTGGGTCTAAAACCAATGCGGCGAATCCACCATGGTGGATACTAGTAGGGTGGTCCCTTCGATCGAAAGTGATCGGGCAGGAGGACCATGGGTTGAACTTCGGGGCGACTGGCTCCATCGCGTATACGTCCCTGAGTGCACGCTTCCGCTCCCTCTTGGGTATGTGAGTTGCGTATATCATGTTCACCGTCCGCACTTGTGGGGGGAAACCCTTATGTCCTCTATTGTTCAGCGGCCGGGTCTCCTCTTCGTCGTCGCTATGCAGCCCCTTGTCATTGTTTTCGGCAATTAACTTGCCTGCCTACTTAAATACCCAACAATCCCTGTTGGTGTGATTAGCTAGCTTTTCGGGGGTGCCGTGTATCTGGCAAGAGCGGTCGAGTATTCGGTCCAAATTGGACGGACCCGGAGTAGTTCTTTTGAATGGCTTTTTCCGCTGACCGGGTTTAGAGCCTCTAAATCCGGTGTTAACTGTCGTATCCTCAGTGTTATCGCCGTTGACGCGGCATTTGTTTTTGTTGCGACGCGACCTGCCATTGCGATCCTTGTATCCGGACTGCCAGAATTTTTGCTGAGGTTGTTACTGTGGGCTAGCCAGCTGTCCTCTCCCGCGCAGAAGCGGGTCATGAGTGATGTGAGGGCTGCCATGGATTTCGGCTTTTCCTGTCCTAGGTGCCGGGCAAGCCACTCGTCGCGGATGTTATGTTTGAAGGCTGCGAGGGCCTCTGCATCCGTACAGTTGATGATTTGATTTTTCTTTGTTAAGAACCGTGTCCAGAACTGTCTGGCCGATTCGTCTGGCTGCTGAATTATGTGGCTTAGGTCATCGGCGTCTGGTGGTCGCACATATGTGCCCTGGAAGTTGTCGAGGAATGCGGCTTCTAGGTCTTCCCAACACCCAATTGATTCTGCTGGCAAGCTATTAAGCCAATGCCGAGCTGGTCCTTTAAGCTTGAGTGGGAGATATTTGATGGCGTGAAGATCATCACCGCGGGCCATGTGGATATGAAGGAGATAGTCTTCGATCCAAACCGCGGGGTCTGTTGTGCCATCGTAGGATTCAATGTTCACGGGTTTAAACCCTTCGGGGATTTGATGATCCATTACCTCATCTATGAAGCATAGAGGGTGTGCGGCGCCTCTATATTGGGCTATATCACGACGTAGCTCAAGTGAGCTTTGTCTACTGTGTTCGGCCCGGCCGAAGTTGCTGTATCCGGCGCGACGGTCGTCGTCGCGCATCGTGGGGCGCCCACGCGATCCGTAGATCGATCTTGATTGTCTTGCCTTATCCTCCAATATGTCTCTCAAGTCCGGCGCATTCCCTTGAGGCTTCGTACTTTTTGAGCGGTGCCGGGGTACGGTTCTGGTGGAGGGCCTAGAGGCCTCTCTGTCGTGGCCACGAGGTGGTCGGTCAGCCGTATTGTGCACTGGTGATGCAGGTTTATATGCCTCCTCCTCTAATTGGGGGAGCAACTTGCGTTTGGGGTAGCTCTTGGAGGGGCGTTCGAGTTCATACTCTTCGGCCGCAATGACTTCAGTCCATCTGTCGGCTAGTAGGTCTTGATCAGCTCTAAGCTGTTGCTGCTTTTTCTTTAGGCTGTTCGCTGTGGCCATTAGCCTGCGTTTGAAACGCTCTTGTTCAACGGGATCCTCGGGCACGATGAATTCGTTGTCGTTGAGGATTGCCTCGTCTCCGGAGGGAGGCATGTAATTATCATCCTCTACCTCTTCGTCTGCCGCTCTCTCATGAGGGCTGGCTTCTTCGTCCTCCTATGCTGAATCTTGCTGGAGGGGGTTCTCTTCGGCACTCTCTAGGGTGTTGTTGTCTCCGGTGCCGAAATCTCCATTCTTGCTGTGGCGGGATTTAGAGCGGCGCCGCTGACGCCTGCGCTTGGGCTGTTTCTTGGAGGAGTCTTCCTCCGCTTTTTCCTCGCCGTTCCCATCCTTTGGGATGTCCACCATATATATGTCGTATGTCAAGGTGGTTTCCAGTGCCCCGTAGGCGCTGGTTCTTGGTCGTCTCCGGCATCATCGTCCATACCGTCGATGTCTTCGGAGTTGTAGTCTAGCATGTCGGTTAGATCGTCCACAGCGGCTACAAAGTGGGTGGTGGGTGGGTTTTGAATTTCTTCGTCGTCCGCATCCCAACCCTCCTGACCGCAATTCGGCCAGGGCTCTCCTGATAACGAGAGATACCTTAGCAAATTCAGGACGTCGCCAAAAGGTGAGTGTTGAAAGATGTCCGCGGCGATGAACCCCATGATCGGCGCCCAATCTGATTTGATTGGAGGGGGCGCAGGAGGTTCGGAGTCCGGCGAGGAGTCCGGCACCTTGGAGTCACGAGCGTCGCAAGGGACAAGGTCAGTATTCGGCTCCATCGCCGTAGAGGTTGCAGCCCCCGAGGCGGTGTCTAGCCACCCATCCTCGATATGCGCGGTCGGCTCCGAATTAAGGGTCGGAGCGGACTTATGTGCGGCCTCCAGGGCACTGTTCGGCAGCAGAGCTAGATCATGCCCATCGAGACAGTGCGGCGCGCTCGGCTGTGGCTCGAATCCATCAAAGATCAAGTCTCCGCGGATGTCAGCCGTGAAGTTTAGACTTCCAAATCTGACCTGATGGCCAGGGGCATAGCTTTCGATCTTCTCCAGATGGCCAAGCGAATTGGCCCGCAGTGCAAAGCCGCCGAATATGAAGATCTGTCTGGGGAGGAAAGTCTCACCCTGGACCGCGTCGTTGTTGATGATCGAAGGAGCCATCAAGCCTATCGGTGATGACACAGAGGAACTCTCAATGAAAGCACCAATGTCGGTGTCAAAACCGGCAGATCTCGGGTAGGGGGCTCCCGAACTGTGCGTCTAGGCGGATGGTAACAGGAGACAAGGGACACGATGTTTTTACCCAGTTTCGGGCCCTCTCGATGGAGGTAAAACCCTACTCCTGCTTGATTGATATTGATGATATGGGTAGTACAAGAGTGGATCTACCACGAGATCAAGGAGGCTAAACCCTAGAAGCTAGCCTATGGTATGATTGTTGTTGTGATTGTTGTCCTACGGACTAAAACCCTCCGGTTTATATAGACACCGGAGAGGGCTAGGGTTACACAGAGTCGGTTACAATGGTAGGAGATCTACATATCCGTATTGCCAAGCTTGCCTTCCACGCCAAGGAAAGTCCCATCCGGACACGGGACGAAGTCTTCAATCTTGTATCTTCATAGTCTTGGAGTCCGGCCGATGATGATAGTCCGGCTATCCGGACACCCCCTAGTCCAGGACTCCCTCAGTCTTGTTGCACCGAAATGGTTGCCCTTGCTTGATACTCCTGCCTGCGCTTGCCCCCTTTGCACCAAAGGGGAAAGAAGGACTCTGCGCAGGCCAGCGCCCGCCTGGCGCCCGCCTGGCCTCGGTCGTCATGGCCTGCGTCATGGGCACCTCGTGAGGTACCCCGCCTTGATCTCTCCGCCTCCTCGCGAGCCAGCCTGACGAGGCCGTACCCGAGGAAGCCTCCTGTCGTCCGCCCCGCGAGGCTTGGCCCCTCCCGAGGGTCTTGAGCTTGTGTTGATGAAGATGGGCCATACTGGGCCACTCCCTGAGCCACACCGTAGGCCGCAGGCAGGCAAGTCTGGGTACCCCCGTTCCCAGAATGCCGACAACAGAGGTTCTGCTTTATTATTTATTATAATATATACATTGGTAAAATATATACATCAGTGGAGCCTATGGCTCAAGTGTAGTAGGGCCGGAGATGAGCAATATTCCATGGCCTCCGGGTTTCCTCCTCCGACTTACGTGAGTCTTTGTGCTCTCGAACGTCAATAAGGTAATATGACCCGTTGTTCAAGTTCTTGCTGGCCACAAATGACCCTACCCATGGTGGGGATAACTTGTGAGCATCAGTTTGATCCTGGATGAGCTGGAGCACTAAATCACCTTCCTGAAAAGATCTGGACTTAACTCGGTGGCTGTGGTAACGACGCAAGTCCTGTTGATAAATCGCCGAACGAGCTGCTGCCAAGTCCCGATGTTCATCTAATAGATCAAGAGCATCCTGGCGCGCCTGTTCATTGTCTTCCTCAACATAAGCCGCCACACAAGGTGAATCATGACGGATGTCACTAGGGAGAACCTCCTCAGCTCCGTAGACCATGAAGAAAGGCATATAAGCCGTAGATCTGTTAGGAGTAGTGTTGATGCTCCATAACACATAAGGTAACTCCTCAACCCAACAACCTGGCGTCCGTTGCAAGGGGACAAAAAGGCGGGGCTTAATGCCTTTCAGAATCTCTTGATTGTCTCGCTCGGCTTGACCATTGGACTGAGGGTGAGCCACTGATGAAACATCAAGCCGGATATGCTCACGTTGACAGAACTCCTCCATGGCGCCTTTAGACAGATTAGTGCCATTGTCAGTTATAATGTTGTGTGGAAAACCAAAATGAAATATCACCTTCTTCATGAATTGAACCGTCGTGGCTGCATCACACTTACTGACCGGCTCTGCCTCGACCCACTTTGTGAACTTATCAACTGCCACCAAGAGGTGAGACTTTTTATCTTTGCATCTCTTGAAAGGTCCAACCATGTCAAGCCCCCAGACTGCGAACGACCAAGTAATTGGAATCATCCTCAACTCTTGGCCCTCCGACGCCAACTCCAACTCCATATATTCTCTTTCGGGGAGAAAAAAATCAGAGAGAAGAAATAATCGCATTTTACAATACGGAGCCGCCGCCAAGCCCTAATCTCTCTCGGGAGGGCTGATCTGGAGTCCGTTCGGGGCTCCGGAGAGGGGGATTCGTCGCTGTCTTCATCATCAACCATCCTCCATCACCAATTTCATGATGCTCACCGCCGTGCGTGAGTATCTGCATCATAGGCTTGCTGGACGGTGATGGGTTGGATGAGATTTATCATGTAATCATGTTAGTTTTGTTAGGGTTTGATCCCTAGTATCCATTATGTTCTGAGATTGATGTTGCTATGACTTTGCTATGCTTAATGCTTGTCACTAGGGCCCGAGTGCCATGATTTCAGATCTGAACCTATTATGTATTCATGAATATATGTGTGTTCTAGATCCTATCTTGCAAGTCTATAGTCACCTACTATGTGTTATGATCCGGCAACCCCGAAGTGATAATAATCGGGACCACTCCCGGTGACGACCATAGTTTGAGGAGTTCATGTATTCACTATGTGCTAATGCTTTGTTCCGGTTCTCTATTAAAAGGAGGCCTTAATATCCCTTAGTTTCCAATAGGACCCCGTTGCCACGGGAGGGTAGGACAAAAGATGTCATGCAAGTTCTTTTCCATAAGCACGTATGACTATATATGGAATACATGCCTACATTACATTGATGAACTGGAGCTAGTTCTCTGTCACCCTATGTTATGACTGCTACATGATGAACCACATCCGGCATAATCATCCATCGCTAATCCGGTGCCTACGAGATTTCCATATACTGGTTTACACTTATTTACTTTTCCGTTGCTACTATTACAATCTCTACAAAATACCAAAAACATTACTTTTACTGTCTTTACTTTTGTTACCGTTACCACCACTATCATATTACTTTGACACTAAACACTTTGCTGCAGATACTAAGTTTCCAGGTGTGGTTGAATTGACAACTCAGCTGCTAATACTTGAGAATGTTCTTTGGCTCCCCTTGTGTCAAATCAATAAATTTGGGTTGAATACTCTACCCTCGAAAACTATTGCGATCCCCTATACTTGTGGGTCATCAAGACTATTTTCTAGCGCCGTTGCTGGGGAGCATAGCTCTATTCTTTGAGTCACTTGGGATTTATATCTGCTGGACACTATGAAGAACTTGAAAGATGATTGAACTACTATTTTGCCCTCAACTACGAGGGGAGGTAAGGGATTGCCATCTAGCCTTGCACTAGATTCTCCTTCTGTTATGAGTAAGTTTGCGACACCTAAACCTACTATTGCTATTGATTCTGATATGTCGCATGTTATTGATGATGCCACTTCTGCTATGCATGATACTTATGATGAAACTACTTCTATGCTTGATACTACTGTGCCACTTGCTGAATATCTTGATGAGCAAATTGCTAGGTCTAGAGAAAGAGAAATTATTGAACCTGAACACGATGATGTTAGTGATGATGAACCTATGCCCGCTATTCCTGTGGGTTATCTTTTTGATGCTAAATCTTCTACAACTATTTTTGCTTGCCAGGATAGATATGAACTTAAGAGGTTGCTAATTAAATGGAGTGAAGAATCTTTTAGAGATAGGATGAGACCCGACCCTGCTTTTGCTACTTCACCTATCTGTGTTCCTGATCAGGATTATTATGATTTTTCTGTTGATCCAGATATAATTACTTTGGTTGAATCTGATCCTTTTTATGGCTATGAATCTGAAACTGTTGTGGCACATCTTACTAAGTTAAATGATATAGCTTCCCTGTTTACTAATAATGAGAGATCGCGCTACCTTTATTTACATAAGATATTTCTGTTCTCATTAAAGGGTGATGCTAAGATTTGGTATAATTCTCTCGATCCTGGTTGTGTGCAAAGTCCCCAGGATATGATTTATTACTTCTCTACTAAATATTTCCGTACTCATAAGAAACAAGCTACTTTGAGGGAAATATACAATTTTCTGCAAATTGAAGAAGAGAGTCTCCCACAAGCTTGGGGGAGGCTTCTCAAGTTACTTAATGCTTTGCCTGATCATCCTCTTAAGAAACCTGAAATATTTGATATCTTTTATAATGGACTAATTGATGCTTCCAGAGATTACCTGGATAGTTGTGCTGGTTCTCTTTTCAGGGAAAGAACACCGGATGACGTTGAACTTCTATTGAATAATATGTTGGCTAATGAAAATAATGGGGCACCTCCCGAGCTACCTGCTTAGCCAGTTCTTGAGCTAATTACTGAGCCTATTCCTAAACCAACTCCGAAGAAGAGAGGTGTTCTATTTCTCAGCCCCGAAGATATGCAAGAGGCAAAGAAATCTATGAAAGAAAAAGGTATTAAAGCTGAACATGTTAAGAATTTACCTCCTATTGAAGAAATACATGGTCTTAATTTACCTCCTGTTGAAGAAGTATATGATCTCAATTACTTATTTAATGAAGAACCTCCCGATATCCCGACACAGGTAGTAAAGGTAAATTCTCTCTATAGATATGATAAAGCTTAAGTCCCTCCTACTAAAATTGCTAGTCAGTGCTTGGATGAGTTTGATGACTTTATGTTTAAGCAAGATGATTTCAATGCTTATTTTGGTAGACAATTAAAACAGAATACCTTTATGATTAAACGCTTGGGTGATTATATAGCTGATATTAGAGGTGAACTTAAACTTGTTAGCAAGCATGCTTCTATGGTTACCACTCAAGTAGAACAAGTACTTAAAGCTCAGAATGAAGTGCTTGATGAAATGAATAGTAAGAAAAATGATTATGCTGTTAGAGTGGCTACTAGAACTGGTAGAATGACTCAGGAACCCTTTTATCCTGAAGGCCACCCTAAGAAAATTGAGCAAGATTCTCAGAGAAACAATATCGATGTACCTAGTTCTTCTAAAAGGAAGAAAAAGAAAAATGATAGGACTTTGCAAACTTCTAGTGAACCTATTGCTGAACCACCTGAGAATCCAAATGATATCTCTATTTCTGATGCTGAAACACAATCAGGTGATGAACATGAACCTAGTGATAATGTTAATGATAATGTTCATATTGATGCTCAACCTAGTAATGATAATGATGTAGAAGTTGAACCTGCTGTTGATCTTGATAACCCACAATCAAAGAATCAACGTTATGATAAAAGAGATTTTGTTGCTAGGAAACATGGTAAAGAAAGGGAACCATGGGTTCAGAAACCCATGCCTTTTCCTCCGAAACCATCCAAGAAAAAGGATGATGAGGATTTTGAGCGCTTTGCTGAAATGATTAGACCCATCTTTTTGCGTATGCGATTAACTGATGTGCTCAAAACAAATCCTTATGCTAAGTATATGAAGGATATTATTACTAATAAAAGAAAGATACCTGAAGCTGAAATTTCCACCATGCTTGCTAATTATACTTTTAAGGGTGGAATACCAAAGAAACTTGGAGATCCCGGAGTACTTACTATACCATGCTCCATTAAAAGAAATTATCTTAAATCTGCTTTATGTGATCTTGGAGCCGGTGTTAGTGTTATGCCTCTCTCTTTATATCATAGACTTGACTTGAATAAGTTGACACCTACTGAAATATCTTTGCAAATGGCTGATAAATCGACTACTATACCTGTCGGTATTTGTGAGGATGTGCCTATTGTAGTTGCGAACGTTACAATTTTAACGGACTTTGTTATTCTTGATATTCCCGAGGATGATAGTATGTCTATTATTCTTGGAAGACCTTTCCTTAATACTGCAAGGGCTGTTATTGATTGCACCAAAGGCAATGTCACTTTTCATGTTAATGGCAATGAGCACACGCTGCATTTTCCGAGGAAACAACCTCAAGTTTATAGTATCAGCTCTATTGGAAAAGTTCCATCGATTATATTTGGAGGTTTCGAATTTCCTCTCCCTACTGTCAAGAAAAAGTATGATATTCTTATTGTTTGGGATTTTCATATCCCCGTTGAGGTAACTTGGTGTCATTCGAAATTTCTCCGGTTCCGAGATCATTCGGAATGAGTTTGTTAACAAGACTTGATCAACCTTGTTAGTGGGTTCATTTTCATGATCACGAGATGGATGAAACTAGAAGCACAACTTTCTGTACCCTCTTTATATTTTCTGTTATTTAGTAGAAATAAAGTAAAATAATATTTTTCTGTCTGTTTCCTGACTTATCCGTGCAATATAAAAATGTCCCAAAAATAAAAGTCCTCAGAATGCCATGCCAATTTAATATGATTTTTTGGGAATATTTGAGAATTTACTGTGCAAAAATTACCACGGGGGGAGCTGCCACCTGGCCGCGAGGGTGGAGGGCGCGCCCTACCCCCCTGGGTGCGCCCCCTGCCTCGTGGGCCCACGGTGGCCCTCCTCCACTTATTCCTGCACCCATCTTCTTCCTCTGCCTGACACAAACACGAAAAACCAACTCAAGCACGAGTTGCAGCCCCCGTTGCTGTGATTTTCGATCTCCTTGCTCAAAGCACCTCTTGCAAAACTGCTTGGGGAGATTGTTCCTTGGTATGTGACTCCTCCATTGGTCCAATTAGTTTTTGTTCTAGTGCTTTATTCATTGCAAATTTGTGCTACATAGGTGACCATGTTCTTGAGCTTGCATGTCAAGTTTATATGGTTCCAAGTAGTTCCAAAGCTTTATATAGGCTCTAGGAACTTGGGGGAGTACGTATTTCCCACCGACATTACATTCACGTTCACACACACTCATTGTCAGATGTCGGTGCTCATACTCTCTCACTGTAATATCCATGTTAGTTTAAATTTCTTTTTCTAGCTTTCTTCCTGTGTGTTTGATAAACTTTAAGAAAAACCAAAAAAATAGTTAGTTTACTTTTCATGCTTGTAGTAGAATTAAAAAGAAAACCCAAAAATATTTCCCGTTCTTCTTTTTACTTGTTGGGAGCTTTCCCATGTAAATAGTTTTTATTTCTTTTCCTTTCTTTGGGGGTCAAGAAGACCATATTGAAAATGCTTAGTGGCTCTTATATGCATGATTGATTATTTAACTTAGAGCCCATATTACTTGTCTTCTCTCTTGAGTTGAATGCTTGCAGATTCCAGCTTAGTCCAATGCACATGCACTCTTATTATTATACACACCGTTCGGTCGTGCAAGTGAAAGGCAATGATGATGATATATGATGGACTTTTTGGGAAGAGAAAAGCTGGTATGAACTCCACCTCTCTTGTTTTTGTAAATATGATGATTCATCGTTCCTGATTCAGCTATTATGAAGTAAACATATTTGCAATGACATTTAGAGATTATAGTTGCGTGTGCCATGCTTGATTAGCTATGAGTTATAATGGTTTACCTTGCATGCCAACATGCTATTAGAATGATTATGATGTGGTATGATGGGATGGTATCCTCCTTTAAATGCATTGAGTGACTCGACTTGGCACATGTTCACGCATGTAGTTGAATCCAATCAACATAGCCTTCATGATATTTATGTTCATGGTGTATTATATCCTACTCATGCTTGTACTCGGTGTGAATTAATTTTAATGCATGTTTACGACTATTGTCGCTCTCTCAGTTGGTCGCTTCCCAGTCTTTTGCTAGCCTTCACCTGTACTAAGCAGGAATACTGCTTGTGCATCCAAACTCCTTAAACCCCAAAGTTATTCACCTACCTATATGCGGTATTTACCTGCCGTTCCAAGTAAATTTGTATGTGCCAAACTCTAAACCTTCAAATAAACATTCTGTTTTGCATGCTCGAATAGCTCATATGTCAACTAGAGCTACCCTTATCTTCCATGTTAGGCGGGTTATTCCCAAGAGGAGTGGACTCCGCTCCTCATTCACGAGAAAATGGCTGGTATCCGGGATGCCCAGTCCCATGCTTTGTGCAAACTAAATCAAAATAATTGCAAACAAAACTCCCCTTGGGACCCGTTGAATGTTGGAGGCACTCGTTGTTTCGAGCAAGCCATGGATTGATGCTTGTGGAGGAAGGGGAGTATAAACTTTACCATTCTGTTTGGGAACCGCCTATAATCTGTTTAGCATGGAAGATATCGTCGTCTTTTAGTTGTTGTGTTGACAATGAAAGTATGCCGCTCAAAATATAATTTATCTCTCTTTCAAAATCGAGTTCTGGCACCTCTACAAATCCCTGCTTGCCTCTGCGAAGGGCCTAGCTATTTACTTTTATGTTGAGTCATCACCCTTCTTATAAAAAGCACCCACTGGAGAGCACACTGTCG
Organism: Triticum aestivum; assembly: GCF_018294505.1. Taxonomy (NCBI): domain Eukaryota; kingdom Viridiplantae; phylum Streptophyta; class Magnoliopsida; order Poales; family Poaceae; genus Triticum; species Triticum aestivum. Next base: position 429,477,661 of record NC_057804.1, on the reverse strand, counting down.
TTTGCATTCATTATTATTGGTTTATAATGGGTATGACTTGACTGGATCTCTTTTACCATGAATTACAATGTTTAGTCAGTCCTTGATCTTTAAAGGTGCTATACATTTATGTTTTGCGGTCTCAGAAAGGGCTAGCGAGATACCATTTTGTTATATCATGTTATGATTATTTTAAGAAAGTGTTGTCATCCGAGTTTTTCTATTATAGCTCGCTAGCTGATTATGCTATTGATATGAGTAATTGTGAGACCTACGTGTCACTGTGAGTATGGTTAGTTCATAATAATTGCTAAGACTTGAATGCTGGCTTTTCATGTTTACAACAATAAGAGCAAACAGAGTTTCTAAAAGTTTATCTTTTTCTCTTTCAGTTTGTCAACTAAATTGCTTGAGGACAAGCAAGGGTTTAAGCTTGGGGGAGTTGATACGTCTCCGTCGTATCTACTTTTCCAAACACTTTTGCCCTTGTTTTGGACTCTAACTTGTATGATTTGAATGGAACTAACCCGGACTGACGCTGTTTTCAGCAGAACTGCCATTGTGTTGTTTTTTGTGTAGAAAATAAAGATTCTCAGAATATCCTGAAACTCCACGGAACACCTTAGAAAAAATAAAGAAAAATCCTCGCAAAAGATGAAGACCAGGGGGCCCACACCCTGCTCACGAGGGTGGGGGGCGCCCCCCCTGGGCGCGCCCCTACCTCGTGGGCCCCCTGGTGGCCCTCCGACGCCAACTCCAACTCCATATATTGGCTTTCGGGGAGAAAAATAAGAGAGAAGAAATCATCGCATTTTACGATACGGAACCGCCGCCAAGCCCTAATCTCTCTCGGGAGGGCTGATCTGGAGTCCGTTCGGGGCTCCGGAGAGGGGGATTCGTCGCGGTCATCATCATCAACCATCCTCCATCACCAATTTCATGATGCTCACCACCGTGCGTGAGTAATTGCATCGTTGGCTTGCTGGACGGTGATGGGTTGGATGAGATTTATCATGTAATCGAGTTAGTTTTGCTAGGGTTTGATCCCTAGTATCCATTATTTTCTGAGATTGATGTTGCTATGACTTTGCTATGCTTAATGCTTGTCACTAGGGCCCGAGTGCCATGATTTCAGATCTGAACCTATTATGTTTTAATGAATATATGTGTGTTCTAGATCATATCTTGCAAGTCTATAGTCACCTACGATGTGTTATGATCCGGCAACCCCAAAGTGACAATAATCGGGACCACTCCCGGTGACGACCATAGTTTGAGGAGTTCATGTATTCACTATGTGCTAATGCTTTGTTCCGGTTCTCTATTAAAAGGAGGCCTTAATATCCCTTAGTTTACAATAGGACCCCGCTGCCACGGGAGGGTAGGAAAAAAGATGTCATGCAAGTTCTTTTCCATAAGCATGTATGACTATATACGGAATACATGCCTACATTACATTGATGAACTAGAGCTAGTTCTGTGTCACCCTAAGTTATGACTGCTACATGATGAACCACATCCGGCATAATTATCCATCACTAATCCGGTGCCTATGAGTTTTCCATATACTGGTTTACACTTATTTACTTTTCCGTTGCTACTGTTACAATCTCTACAAAATACCAAAAACATTACTTTTACTGTCTTTACTTTTGTTACCGTTACCACCACTATCATATTACTTTGCCACTAAACACTTTGCTGTAGATACTAAGTTTCCAGGTGTGGTTGAATTGACAACTCAGCTGCTAATACTTGAGAATATTCTTTGGCTCCCCTTGTGTCGAATCAATAAATTTTGGTTGAATACTCTACCCTCGAAAACTGTTGTGATCCCCTATACTTGTGGGTCATCACTTACAGAAGCTTGGGGGCTAGTTCGTCGATAGTATACACACACGCACAATGCCTGGTATTCACGTGTACTTTGTACACACCCCTATCACTAATATACAGTACCAGGAGTAGGCTCTTTCTTCCATTGCAAGGGTCCGAACTAGGGTAAAACTTTGCCTCGTATTACCATCCAGCCTAACAGCCAGGGATATCCTACCGAATGATATGATGAAATCATATCTGCTACCTACTAAGAGAGAGGTGTGTCTGGGGGGGGCAATGTGTGCGAGAGAGGCCTAAAGATAATGTGCGTGTGGGAGACACGTAAGCACATATATGTGCGTATAGAGGGCTAGTAGAGACCATGCGTGTGTATATATGCATGTGAGAGAAATAGTGTTTTCCAACTAAGATTAGTGAAAAGAGTGGTACATAGTAGTCAGAAAGAGAGAGAGAGAGAGAGAGAGAGAGAGAGAGAGAGAGAGAGAGAGAAACAGAGAGAGCCTGTGCGTGAGACACCCCGACACCCTGAGAGAGATTGTGAGCATGTGTGAAAGAGAAACGTTGATGCATATAAAGTGTGTGCACTTATGCGTTAGATAGAGAGATATATAACGCCTTTGTGAGAACGGGCCGAGGCATAGTGTATCTACGTGTAAAAGGCAGTTCTACGCATTAAATTAAAATATAAATGGCATTATTATTTTTGGATGAGATCAAGAATTTTGCAAATTGCGTATGGACGAAAATCGGTCTATCAGACACCCATACTCTATTGAATTCTAGCATGTGCATGTGTTTATTTCATATTATCGTACCGTAGAGTGAGAGCAGTTTGAAATACACGCAATGGATGCTTTTGCAATTCATATATAAACATTAGTTAGTGCACTCCATGTTGTTAGTGTGAAGCACTTTATACATTTGTCACTTGCATGGATATATACATTCCAAATTGCTAGCTACGAAATAGAATACATGTTGAATTCAACATAAAGGGGGTTTCAAAGATTCAAATTCATAGGAAGTGCATTCATCTATTTGAACCCGAGATAATGGCATTTGTAAATCAGATGTAAAAGGGGGCATGAATCTTTGTTATGAGTTTGAACATGCTATATATATTCATACGCATATCTAACTTTTTTTGCAACCAAGGAGATTATATCTGGAACCATGCATGAACAGAGGTAAGTTGCATATTTTTTAATATATACTCGTGTAAAATGTATATTCAACTGTACCCCCTCCATTCCAAAATAATCATAGCTTTAGGATTTTCAAGAGTAAAGATTTGTGAAGTTTGACAAATCCTGAAAGTTCAATTCAAGAGAACCGAAAACGTTAATGCTTCTACTCCCAAATATTGAACGAAGCGCCAAATAGGCCTGTGGTCACCTGAAACCGCGCGAGACTAATGTTTGGTGGTAGGAAATTATTGTCCTGACTCTGGCCCGTGTAGCCTATCGGCCCGATGTCCAAAGGTCTAAACCGGGGTAGGTTTGTAACTTCACCAAGACGCCAGTATTGTCACAGCCCCAGTTCAGCCCTTGCTTGACTTTGCTTGTTCATCATGCCATCATGTTTAAATTCCAAAGAAATTTGAAATGGGGATTGTTGAAACCCTAGCACCAAATGAAATTTAACTAGGTTCAATAAAAATATTTTCAATAACCCAGAATGCCCTTTGGAAATGTTCATAATTTCTGTTAAAGGTGAAAACCTCTTCCAAAAATGATGAACATATTTATAGGCTATTCCTGGATTTTTGAATTAAATTATATAGTATTTGCATTTGGGCATTTAATTGCTAATAATATTTTAAATGCTCAAATAATCACAAACTGAAATGTTTACTGTTGGAAATATTCCAAACAGTGGCCACAGTCAGTTGCATGATTTTTGGAAATGCTCTGGCATTTTTAATAAATCCAAACACAATTACAGAAAATAGGAAATAGTAATAAAAAAGGGAGAGAGAAAGGTTTACCTGACCTTACCTGGCAGCCCGCTGGCCGGCCCAGCACTGTGCTGGCCCGTGCCAGCCACCTGCTTCCTCCCGCCAGAGCAGGCAGGCAGCTGCCTGTCGGCCGCGCGCGCCGCCGTGCGCCACCTCCTGCCTGGTTGCCTCCCTCCTCGATGCGCCTGGAGACGCCACGACACCCCTGGCCTCTCTCTCACTCTCCCTGGAACCCCTCGCGCTCTCCCTCGCTCCTCCCCCTCCTCTGCTCTCTCTCCCTCACGCGCCCGAGCGGAGCCCATCGCCGCCGACGCCGTTTACCGGGGCCACAGCCACCCCCTCGCTCCCACTATGCATCCCTGAGCTCCGCCCTGACCCCGTGGAGCTACACACGCGACGCACGCGACCAGAGGAGGCCGCAGTCGACCGGAGCGTCGTCGTCCTCATCTCCGGTGCCCGGAGATCGCCGTCGTCAATTCGCCGTTGCAGAGGCCTCCCCGAGCCCACCGAGCTTCTCTCCCGACCCCTCGTGAGCCCCTGTCCATTTCCCCTCTCTCCCCGTGCCCGTCCGTGCCTTCTAACCACCCCGACTGTCGGAGCCGACAGTTCCTCGCCGCCGGCGATGACGCAGTCGGTGCTAGAGCCACCGTAGCTAACTCCCGAGCACGGCAACGTGCTCAGCACCCTTCCAGGAGCCGAGCGCGCCCACCCGTGCGACCTGCCGTGCCCCCTAGCGCCAACCCGCACCAACCCCGAGCTCCGGCCGCCGCCGCGAGCTCGATTCCGGCGAGCCCGTTCGACCTCAGCCCCTCCCGCTTGCCTAGATGGATGCGGCTGAGCGCCAGCTACGCGTAGATGATCGCTGCCGCTGTTTTGGTCGCCGGAGGAGGATTTCCGACCCCCTCCGCCGTCTCTGGCTCCGCCGGCGACGAGCCGCGGGTCAACTCCGGCGAGTTGACCCGGGGTTTGACCCCCTGACGTGTGGGCCCAGGCGCCTGCTTGATTAGTGTTAGATTAGTTAGCGTTAATTAACTCAGCTAATTAGATAGGCCACTGACATGCGGGCCCTGCCCGGCTAACTAAGTTAGTTAGGGCTAACTAACTTGGTTAGTTGACTGGGTCACTGACCAGTGGACCCCACTGGTCAGGTTTGACCTGGGCTGGCGCCTTTGACCTGATGACGTCACCCCGACGTCATGCTGACGCAGTAACTTATTTTCTGGATTTATTTTTATATAAGAAATTCCAGAAAATAGCTAAAACTTCAATAAATCATAGAAAATTAACCGTAACTCCAAATTAAATAATTTATATATGAAAAATTATCAGAAAAATTCAAGGAATCCATCTGTACCATTTTCATGCATGTTAGAACAACTTATAGCTGCTGTTTAGCACAAATCAATTAAATGGCATTTGAATAATCACATATGGAGTTTAAATTTGAATCTTGTATTCAAACCAACTTCATTTAATCTGTTGCTAGTTGCATTAGCTCAAAACACATTCATTTTGCCATGTCATGATCATGCATCATATTGTGCATTGCATTGATTGTGTTCCCTTCTGTGTTGCCGGTATTTGTCCCCTCTCGATAGACGTGATACCGATGATGTGATCGTTGACACTGATGAAGACTCAATGTTATCTTCAGAAGTGCCAGGCAAGCAAAACCCCCTTGTTCATTCCGATACAATCCCACTCTCTCGCTCCTGCTCTCTTTTACTGCATTAGGACAACAACGATCATTTGTTACTTGCTGCGGTAGCTGAACCCCTTTATCCTTTGCATGACCTGTCATTGCCACAGTAAATAGATGAAACCCACTAGCATGAGTAGGAGTTGTTTGAGCCCTGATGTGCCTACTCATTCATGCTTGTTTGTCATGCCTGCTACTGCTTAGAGTTGAGTCAGGTCTGATTCATCGGGGATGAATCAGAGGCGTGTGAACATGTCCTACTGTGTGTGAGCTAAGTGTGTGAACACGATTTGGTAAAGGTAGCGGTGAGAGGCCATGTAGGAGTACATGGTGGGTTGTCTCATTGCAGCCGTCCTCAGGAACTGAGTTCTGTGTTTGTGATCCATGACCAGTTACTACCACACATTGGGTTCCGGTAACTCGACCCCTCTCGACTTATTAATCAACATGATCTCTGTCCAGGAGTTGCAACTAGTTTCTGGTGTTTGTAGGTAGTGTTAGTAGTCTACCAAGTGGCACCCGGTACAGGTGGGCTTGGGACAGACTAGGCACAGTGGCCCGGTGTACCAAGTGGCACCCGGTTGGTGGGCTTGGGAACCCTGCACACATCGTTTGGGGCCGTAAGCGACACCCCGGCCGGATCTCCTTGCGGATGGAACCCGAATAGGCGATAAACCTGGACTAGAGACTTGTTCGGTTAGTCAGGTCGTGGCCGACTCCCTCGCCCGGCTTCCGCTTGAAGGTTGCCGAGGTACATGACGTGTACAGGGCGGTAAGTGGCGAGAGCGTGTGTGAAGAAGTACACCCCTGCAGGGTTAACATCATCTATTCGAATAGCCGGATTCCTCGGATATGGAAACTTGGACCCTTGCTATAGTTCATAGACAAGTGAAAGTGGATACTCTAAAATACGCAAGATAAGCGTGAGTGCTATGGATGGCGTTCTCGTAGGGAGACGGGAGCGGATCCATAGTGGTGTATTGATATGGTGAATATGTGGACTCGTGTGCGCCACCTCAAAAGAGTTACTTGCAGTCGTAGTTCAGGATAGCCACCGAGTCAAAGCTGGCTTGCTGCAGTTAAACCCCACCATCCCCTTTGTTGATAATGATGCATATGTAGATAGTTCTGATGTAAGTCTTGCTGGGTACATTTGTACTCACGTTTGCCTATTTTATGTTTTTGCAGAGAGACTTCGGTCTCACTAGTAGTTCACGTGGACTTCGACGTTTAGCTTGTTACCTCAGCTACGATCTTGTGCCCTCGGCAGGATCTGGTAGATAGTCAGGCTTCTCAGCCTTTTTCATTTATAGATGTCTGTACTCAGACATGATAGCTTCCGCTTGTGCTTTGACTTGTATGCTCTGATTGTTGGGTCATGAGACCCATGTTTGTAATATCTCGCTCCTCGGAGCCTATTGAATAAACTACTTGAGTCGTAGAGTCATTTTGTGATGCCATGTTGTATTGCACATATCGAGCATATTGTGTGTATGTTATTGAAATGCTTGGTATGTGTGGGATCTGACTATCTAGTTGTTTATCTTTAGTAGCCTCTCTTACCGGGAAATGTCTCCTAGTGTTTCCACCGAGCCATGGTAGCTTGCTACTGCTCCGGAACACTTAGGCTGGCCGGCATGTGTCCTTCTTCGTTCCTGTGTCTGTCCCTTCGGGGAAATGTCACGCGATGAATACCGGAGTCCTGTTAGCCCGCTACAGCCCGGTTCACCGGAGTCCTGCTAGCCCAGTGCTACAGCCTGGATTCACTCGCTGATGACCGACACGTTCGATGCTGGGTCATGGATGCCTGTCCCTGTAAGTCTGTGCCACTTTGGGTTTACGACTAGCCATGTCAGCCCGGGCTCCTTATCATATGGATGCTAGCGACACTGTCATATACGTGTGCCAAAAGGCGCAAACGGTCCCGGGCTAAGGTAAGGCGACACCCGTGGGAATACCGTGCGTGAGGCCGCAAAGTGATATGAGGTGTTACATGCTAGATCGATGTGGCATTGAGTCGGGGTCCTGACAGCGTTGGTATCAGAGCTTGACTGCCTGTAGGATTACCAAGCCAAACTGGTCGAAGTTGAGTCTAGAAATTCTTTAGTTATATAAGGGAATTGATTGTGGGATGGAACGTAAGGCTCTTTTTACTCCTTATACCTCATGGCCTTCTGATCTGAGTCATCATCTTCTCTTCTACGGGGATTAAGAACTAGGCTATCTCTTCTTTCTATCAGGATCACGTGTTACTAATCAGTGGACTTATAAGATTGTTGGATTTAAGTCTCAGTTCAGTTCCTACTACTTCCGTATGTTAATTGTTGATCTCGAAACCTTGATATTGTGCTTCTGAGTGGTTATGCCACCATTTTTGTGAATGTCTCAAATCTTTCTGAGCATTTACAGCCGTTATGCTGTCCGAGTCATCCCAGGTTTCTAAGTAGTCTGATGCAATTGCAAATCCTTTCTTCCCATTCAATGTGCCCATGGGCCAGATTAATCACACTAATTGTTGAGTTGAGGTATTCTATTGCCTTGACTTTTATGTTGGAGTTACTATTATGACCCTAGGTATTTAGGGAGTGACCTAGTAATCTAGCAACGTTTGTGTTCCCAGTGTGAGATTCTGGCCTTTATTCTCGAAAGCATCCCGTGATGCTACTTAGTAGTAGGTATTCTACTCCTGGGTTCTGAACCCGAGATTCACTCTACCTACTTCATGTTGATAGTAATGCTAGTGCCTTTAGGATATTAGTAACCTTTGCGATAATCCTTGAAGTCCGTGGTATCTTCTTCTTCCAAATACCATGAACTACTTATGGCAGATGTTTATTGGATCAAAAAAAATCACAATTAGAGTACTCTTGAGGAGTTCTCGATTCTACATTGTGACTCTGCCAGTTCTACCTTTCCGCATGGGTTATCCGGAAGAAATATGTTGAACTTGGTTCGACATACTAATCTATGCATCCACAACTCAGAAAATTATATGTTCCTTTGAGTTGTTCTCTTTAGTTGCATTCTGATCTTCGTCTATCAATTGATAGTCAAGAGTATGCGTGTGTTCGTTTATCGATGCCTATTACTCTTGTGGTCCGTCAAGCCATTCTGTCCTGAATGACTTGGAGAAACAAACTCCAGTACCTCATCCATATCTAGGATTGGGTCAAAGTAGTTGTATTCCGTAGATCAAATGCCAATCCAGCTTTTGGTTCTGTTCTACCTTGGAGTATTACCCCCTTTATGTCAGAATTGTCATGAGAACTGCACCAACTCTCATGAATTTTGACGTAGTGATACTTCTCACCATCATTAGTCATTCCTCGGCCCTCGTGTTGATGCAACCGGAATACCGACAAATAAATTGTGATGTGTGAAATCAATACTCCCAGCAACCTCGTTGCTTGGTAGTTAAAGGACAATAATTTCATTCTTAGCGTGTTGGTTATTGGAATCATCCTTCTAAGACTGATCGTGCTACCTAGTCCTTATTTCGGTGCACCCTCCGATTGATGAGTTAGGATCTTGTCAAGTCCTCACTCATTTGATCATATCGTCTTGCCCTCAAAAGCGAGATTGTTCTCGAGCTTAGTAACATACCGGTGGTTCGTGATTTTCTGGATGTCTTCTCGGAAGTATTACCAGGTTGTCACCTGACCGCTATGTTGAGTTCGTGATCAAGTTGGTTTATTCCTGTAAACCACCCCTTCTCCAAGAATCGGTGTTAGATATCCCTGAGCTAGTTGATTAAGCTAGACAACAACTTGGAGAGTTGGAGGATAAAAGCTTGCCTGACTTAGTTCGTTCCAAAGGGATATTCTTGTGTAGTGTGTGTTGAAGAAAGATGATATCTTCATCGATTGGTCCCTGTGATCAGTTGCTGGACCTATTGTCTTATCAATCCTTTGATTTGAGTGTGGGCTATCGTCAAATCAAATCAGTACCAATGATGCTCGTAATGTTGTCTTATTCGTGGTTGATCCCTCGAGCATACACCATTACATCTTTGGCCTGACCAATGCTATCACTTGTTCACTTAACTATGGAATTCCTTTTAAAAGGAAACCCAGATGAATTGTTGTTGAGCCCATTGACAACATCCTTATCTCCTCCATGATTTTGTTGGACATTAAGCTAGTGTTGGAAACTTTTGAAAGCATTTTCTTCATGCTAGCTCATGAAGTATTTGTTTGATGAAAGGAGTGACTTCCTCTTATACACGTGCATTTGGTGAAAGTTGCCGCCGTGGATTTGAGAAAGTTAGTTTTGCTTCCTCTGGAATCATCCCAAGTCAGTCATGCATACGTGCGAAGTATTCTGTGGTCTGGAGACTTGCAACCTTCATTCCATATGTGTTCCGAGCACACCAAGCCACTGATTGAGTTGTTCAAAGATAAAGGAGTCTGTCCAAGGTGAACTCTTTGGACTTCCACGCGTGGAGACTTCGATGTCATTAATGATGGTTCCCCCACCTGAACTCGGTAGTGTTTTATTATAAGACTACCACGTGGTCATGTTTGTCTGGGACAGCGTGTTCACATGTTTGTAGCAGAACCAGCTCATGTTTTGGAGCTTGCTATCGTAGTTCATCTCCCGAGAATCCCGCAACGTCATCTCGTCGATTTGTGTTGCAAACTTTCATTTTTCTTCCTAGACTCGATGAGTCTGGAATATCCTGACACCAACCAGATCTGAATCTCAGGCAGATATGATGGTTTGGAACATTTCCCAAGAACTATAATATCGGTCCCTCGAAAACCGGTAAAGTGGATGTCGTGGCCAACACACCCCGCCGGAAGACCTGTTATTATAATATCTTGATTGAGGAAGTTGGCCACCTCCCCATAGGGATTTCGTAGGATTTACTCCCTAGTTGCCCCTATGGATTTTGAGATCCCGAAGTCCGACCTTTTTACTTGATGTTCTAGATATCAAACCATATCTATGAATGGGTTATGCTAGCACATCAAGGAGAACATTAGAAGCGGAGTGCTAAATGTCTCTCGGTCGATCGTCCAGATTTTGTTCCTTGGCTCGCTAAGATGAAATCTGAGAAAGTGTTATCTTCCTTTGCATCTGCATCCTCCATCGCTATTCATCATGGTAGTAAGTTGTGTTGCCAGACCCTTGACACGGATGTTGGTAAAACCTTGATGATTATGGAATTGCTCAAGTTCTTGAGAGCACGCACAAGCGCTACGTGTTATCATCGGCTCTAACTGGGATTCCTCTCAGTTTCCTCGGCAATGCTATGACCCTTCCAAACAGTGAATCCACTCTCTATTGTTGGGTTCTTCCCCAGTTACCAGAATCATTCCCAGCATTTGCATTTTGTTCCCAGCTTGCACCGCCAATGTGCCATTCTACCATGGGTCTCTTCCATTTCCGGTGATAAGCAAATTCATCCATTACGTTGTCTTCAACAAGGTAATCCACATCATCCAAGTCTGAATATGCCATTCTACTGACCCCCTCCACACGATCGCTTGAGAATTGCCTTAGGCTGGTATAAAGGTTTTCAATGATCTCTGAATCAAAGGTAATTCTTTTTGCCACTTAAGGAAATAATCTACGAATCACCCTCCTCCAGGATGTTTCGTCGTGGTATCATGGCAACTCAACTCCTCGCTACGTTGACAACCGTTTACCACCTTCTTAGGTGTGGAATTGTTGTCTACCTAGTGAACCTTCGTCATCTGCTCCACTCCATTCCTCTAGAGGTGTGCTTCGTCTCTCAGCTCGAGAGATGTTACTATGTCTCATTCCGTGAGTTGCTCGATCTTCGAGAAGATCGATTCCTGTAGAGTTTCTTTCTGTTGTCATCGTGTTGGAGGAAGATCTCGAAAGCGAAGACATCGAGATCAATTTGAAGCAATGAATCAACATCTTTGAGGAGGATAATGGATCATGAAGACTGTGTCAGTTCCGTGTCCCCTCTGTCTTCTTACCTCACGTCTTGAATCTCGGGACGAGATTTTTGTTTAGTGGGGGTGAGTTGTCACAGCCCCAGTTCAGCCCTTGCTTGACTTTGCTTGTTCATCATGCCATCATGTTTAAATTCCAAAGAAATTTGAAATGGGGATTGTTGAAACCCTAGCACCAAATGAAATTTAACTAGGTTCAATAAAAATATTTTCAATAACCCAGAATGCCCTTTGGAAATGTTCATAATTTCTGTTAAAGGTGAAAACCTCTTCCAAAAATGATGAACATATTTATAGGCTATTCCTGGATTTTTGAATTAAATTATATAGTATTTGCATTTGGGCATTTAATTGCTAATAATATTTTAAATGCTCAAATAATCACAAACTGAAATGTTTACTGTTGGAAATATTCCAAACAGTGGCCACAGTCAGTTGCATGATTTTTGGAAATGCTCTGGCATTTTTAATAAATCCAAACACAATTACAGAAAATAGGAAATAGTAATAAAAAAGGGAGAGAGAAAGGTTTACCTGACCTTACCTGGCAGCCCGCTGGCCGGCCCAGCACTGTGCTGGCCCGTGCCAGCCACCTGCTTCCTCCCGCCAGAGCAGGCAGGCAGCTGCCTGTCGGCCGCGCGCGCCGCCGTGCGCCACCTCCTGCCTGGTTGCCTCCCTCCTCGATGCGCCTGGAGACGCCACGACACCCCTGGCCTCTCTCTCACTCTCCCTGGAACCCCTCGCGCTCTCCCTCGCTCCTCCCCCTCCTCTGCTCTCTCTCCCTCACGCGCCCGAGCGGAGCCCATCGCCGCCGACGCCGTTTACCGGGGCCACAGCCACCCCCTCGCTCCCACTATGCATCCCTGAGCTCCGCCCTGACCCCGTGGAGCTACACACGCGACGCACGCGACCAGAGGAGGCCGCAGTCGACCGGAGCGTCGTCGTCCTCATCTCCGGTGCCCGGAGATCGCCGTCGTCAATTCGCCGTTGCAGAGGCCTCCCCGAGCCCACCGAGCTTCTCTCCCGACCCCTCGTGAGCCCCTGTCCATTTCCCCTCTCTCCCCGTGCCCGTCCGTGCCTTCTAACCACCCCGACTGTCGGAGCCGACAGTTCCTCGCCGCCGGCGATGACGCAGTCGGTGCTAGAGCCACCGTAGCTAACTCCCGAGCACGGCAACGTGCTCAGCACCCTTCCAGGAGCCGAGCGCGCCCACCCGTGCGACCTGCCGTGCCCCCTAGCGCCAACCCGCACCAACCCCGAGCTCCGGCCGCCGCCGCGAGCTCGATTCCGGCGAGCCCGTTCGACCTCAGCCCCTCCCGCTTGCCTAGATGGATGCGGCTGAGCGCCAGCTACGCGTAGATGATCGCTGCCGCTGTTTTGGTCGCCGGAGGAGGATTTCCGACCCCCTCCGCCGTCTCTGGCTCCGCCGGCGACGAGCCGCGGGTCAACTCCGGCGAGTTGACCCGGGGTTTGACCCCCTGACGTGTGGGCCCAGGCGCCTGCTTGATTAGTGTTAGATTAGTTAGCATTAATTAACTCAGCTAATTAGATAGGCCACTGACATGCGGGCCCTGCCCGGCTAACTAAGTTAGTTAGGGCTAACTAACTTGGTTAGTTGACTGGGTCACTGACCAGTGGACCCCACTGGTCAGGTTTGACCTGGGCTGGCGCCTTTGACCTGATGACGTCACCCCGACGTCATGCTGACGCAGTAACTTATTTTCTGGATTTATTTTTATATAAGAAATTCCAGAAAATAGCTAAAACTTCAATAAATCATAGAAATTAACCGTAACTCCAAATTAAATAATTTATATATGAAAAATTATCAGAAAAATTCAAGGAATCCATCTGTACCATTTTCATGCATGATAGAACAACTTATAGCTGTTGTTTAGCTCAAATCAATTAAATGGCATTTGAATAATCACATATGGAGTTTAAATTTGAATCTTGTATTCAAACCAACTTCATTTAATCTGTTGCTAGTTGCATTAGCTCAAAACACATTCATTTTGCCATGTCATGATCATGCATCATATTGTGCATTGCATTGATTGTGTTCCCTTCTATGTTGCCGGTAATTGTCCCCTCTCGATAGACGTGATACCGATGATGTGATCGTTGACACTGATGAAGACTCAATGTTATCTTCAGAAGTGCCAGGCAAGCAAAACCCCCTTGTTCATTCCGATACAATCCTACTCTCTCGCTCCTGCTCTCTTTTACTGCATTAGGACAACAACGATCATTTGTTACTTGCTGCGGTAGCTGAACCCCTTTATCCTTTGCATGACCTGTCATTGCCACAGTAAATAGATGAAACCCACTAGCATGAGTAGGAGTTGTTTGAGCCCTGATGTGCCTACTCATTCATGCTTGTTGTCATGCCTGCTACTGCTTAGAGTTGAGTCAGGTCTGATTCATCGGGGATGAATCAGAGGCGTGTGAACATGTCCTACTGTGTGTGAGCTAAGTGTGTGAACACGATTTGGTAAAGGTAGCGGTGAGAGGCCATGTAGGAGTACATGGTGGGTTGTCTCATTGCAGCCGTCCTCAGGAACTGAGTTCTGTGTTTGTGATCCATGACCAGTTACTACCACACATTGGGTTCCGGTAACTCGACCCCTCTCGACTTATTAATCAACATGATCTCTGTCCAGGAGTTGCAACTAGTTTCTGGTGTTTGTAGGTAGTGTTAGTAGTCTACCAAGTGGCACCCGGTACAGGTGGGCTTGGGACAGACTAGGCACAGTGGCCCGGTGTACCAAGTGGCACCCGGTTGGTGGGCTTGGGAACCCTGCACACATCGTTTGGGGCCGTAAGCGACACCCCGGCCGGATCTCCTTGCGGATGGAACCCGAATAGGCGATAAACCTGGACTAGAGACTTGTTCGGTTAGTCAGGTCGTGGCCGACTCCCTCGCCCGGCTTCCGCTTGAAGGTTGCCGAGGTACATGACGTGTACAGGGCGGTAAGTGGCGAGAGCGTGTGTGAAGAAGTACACCCCTGCAGGGTTAACATCATCTATTCGAATAGCCGGATTCCTCGGATATGGAAACTTGGACCCCTTGCATAGTTCATAGACAAGTGAAAGTGGATACTCTAAAATACGCAAGATAAGCGTGAGTGCTATGGATGGCGTTCTCGTAGGGAGACGGGAGCGGATCCATAGTGGTGTATTGATATGGTGAATATGTGGACTCGTGTGCGCCACCTCAAAAGAGTTACTTGCAGTCGTAGTTCAGGATAGCCACCGAGTCAAAGCTGGCTTGCTGCAGTTAAACCCCACCATCCCCTTTGTTGATAATGATGCATATGTAGTTAGTTCTGATGTAAGTCTTGCTGGGTACATTTGTACTCACGTTTGCCTATTTTATGTTTTTGCAGAGAGACTTCAGTCTCACTAGTAGTTCGCGTGGACTTCGACGTTTAGCTTGTTACCTCAGCTACGATCTTGTGCCCTCGGCAGGATCTGGTAGATAGTCAGGCTTCTCAGCCTTTTTCATTTATAGATGTCTGTACTCAGACATGATAGCTTCCGCTTGTGCTTTGACTTGTATGCTCTGATTGTTGGGTCATGAGACCCATGTTTGTAATATCTCGCTCCTCGGAGCCTATTGAATAAATTACTTGAGTCGTAGAGTCATGTTGTGATGCCATGTTGTATTTGCACATATCGAGCATATTGTGTGTATGTTATTGAAATGCTTGGTATGTGTGGGATCTGACTATCTAGTTGTTTATCTTTAGTAGCCTCTCTTACCGGGAAATGTCTCCTAGTGTTTCCACCGAGCCATGGTAGCTTGCTACTGCTCCGGAACACTTAGGCTGGCCGGCATGTGTCCTTCTTCGTTCCTGTGTCTGTCCCTTCGGGGAAATGTCACGCGATGAATACCGGAGTCCTGTTAGCCCGCTACAGCCCGGTTCACCGGAGTCCTGCTAGCCCAGTGCTACAGCCTGGATTCACTCGCCGATGACCGACACGTTCGATGCTGGGTCATGGATGCCTGTCCCTGTAAGTCTGTGCCACTTTGGGTTTACGACTAGCCATGTCAGCCCGGGCTCCTTATCATATGGATGCTAGCGACACTGTCATATACGTGTGCCAAAAGGCGCAAACGGTCCCGGGCTAAGGTAAGGCGACACCCGTGGGAATACCGTGCGTGAGGCCGCAAAGTGATATGAGGTGTTACATGCTAGATCGATGTGGCATTGAGTCAGGGTCCTGACAAGTATCAACCGCCTCCGAGAAGCATTCATACGTCGTGGGTGCCTAAACACCCATGCGGTCGGCCGAAATCTATCCCGCCC
Source organism: Triticum aestivum (assembly GCF_018294505.1). Lineage (NCBI taxonomy): Eukaryota > Viridiplantae > Streptophyta > Magnoliopsida > Poales > Poaceae > Triticum > Triticum aestivum. The sequence continues at coordinate 429,461,947 of NC_057804.1, read as the reverse complement.
ACATTTGGGACACCTGAGATTACTGTCCTACCCCCAACCCGCAATATGTCCGAAATTTTAGATGGGGGCAAAGTTTGTAACTTTCCCCAAATTTCAAACAAGCGCGTCTCAAACCAAAACATTGTTCCCCCTTAGTTCCCCGCTTCCCTCCGTTTCCCCATTCATACTCCGTGGCCGCCAAAACACCCTCTCCACCAGCCGCGAAACCCCAGCCTCCTCCGTCCTCCACCCCATAGCGGTCAATCCACCACCGCCCTCCTCCATCACGCTGGAGCCGGTACCCCGATGCTGTCGTCCAACGCAACCGCAACCGCAACACCCTCAAGGACTTAGCAGCTGAAGCCGAGGCAGAGCTGCCTCCACGATGCTGACGCCGACGTGCGCCGTACCAGAACCACTCCGACGATGCCGTCCTACGCCTCACTACTGCCGCTCCACTATCGCAACCGTGCACCGCACTGGAGCTGTTCCCGCTATGCCGTCGTTCGCTGCCTCAGATCCGCTTCCCTGCCGCCAATAGACGGCCACCGCACCACACTCAACAACTTGGCCATGGGTTCGTCCAAGGCTGCACCGTCCTCCACAACTTCTAGTTTCCCGCGAACCACAAGAAGATCGTTGGAAAAACAGAAGGAGGACACAACACTGCCAGCAGAAAGAGGTACTCCTCTTCCCTTATTCGTGCAAATCTTACGTCTCCGCTCACACCGTATTCATCCCATGAAAGAAACTAGTTGAGCGCTTCTTACTGCATCTTCTTCATGATACTAAATGCACAAGGTTTCCTCCCTTTTACTATTTCACCTTTGCTAGAGGTCAGTAGCCCTCCTGGATTCCAATTCAGGGTCAGTCAAACTGCAATTAAAAGAAGCAGCACCCGCTTAGGTGCGCGGAGCACCTAGTCCGCCTGTTCCCTGGGAAGTGGCGCATCGGTGTCTATCATAGGGGTGTGGGGCGTAGGAGCTTCTTGCACCCGATCTGGAGGTCGGTGGGGCTTGAATGGATGGCCGGGGGGCGGTGCCAGGCATGGCGGTGCGGTGAGGTCGAGGGGAGGAATACTGGTCCGATGGTCGCTGGTGTTTCGAGGAAGATCGTCAACACTGACTGGCTGGAGGTAGATGAAGGCGATCTGCCCGTTCTTTGTACATCGGACGGTGCAGAAAAAATGGAATGACCTATTTGCTTTCAGTCGACTGTTATTTTCATAGAATCCTGTAGTAATTTAGTGTGCCATGCATGTTGTAGAGCTATCATATGTCTCTCGTCATTTATTTCTCACCGACCTGCTATCTGCTACCTTTACACTATACTAATTATGCACACACTTCACCCATACTCACATTATTGTTTTTTTATGCATGGGTATTTCAGACTCTTACGCAGTGTTGATGAATGCAGAAGAGAAAAGACAGAAGTCGCTCCAGTGTAATTCGAAGATAAGCACTAAGCGTTTCAGCGCTCTAATGGGTGCAGTGTCAGCAGTTGGAGACAGTAAATGTAGCTCTGCAGTTGATGATCTCAATTGCCACACACAACCATCCCAGGTTCTTGCTTTAACTTTGCGATGTCAAATGTGGTTACATGTTGCATATGGTGTCTAGATTGTATTGCTTCCAATTTGGTTAAATTACATCTACTTACTTTACACATTATACCTTTGATAATGACATGCCTTACTATTTTTGATACATACTACATATGTCTATTAACCATGTTCGTACATCAAACTAATGCTCTTTTGTATCCCTCGTCAATCACTTATGATGAGACAGTCACCCGAGTGGGTTACTGTGAGACATCCTACTCGTTTAAAAAGTGCAGTGTCATCCTCCCCACATGATTCTCAAGAAACAGCAAGGCTAAATGAAGATAGTCAACGTAGCTATCTAGTTGATCACCGCAATTCCCCCACACCACCATCACAGGTGCTTGCTCTTACTTGGCAGTGTGATATGCCGTTGCATGTTGCATATGGTGTCTACCTTGTAATGCTTGTAATTAGGGTAAATTGCATCTGCTTAGTTAACACAATATACCCATGAATATGACATGCCTTCCTGTTTTTGGTACATACTACGTCTTTCTATTAACCATGTTCTTACATCAAACTACTTTTCTTGTGTATCCCTCATCAATCACTTCTGACGATACACCTTCAAGTTGATAGTGTAATATTGGTTGCATCTTGCATATCATTTCAAACATGTATTTCCTCTAATTTGTTGAAGTGTCACTTATAATGAGATACATCTAACTTGGCAGAGTGATTTTGGTTGGATCTTTCATATGGTGTCTAGATTACATTGCTTCCAATTTGTTGAAATGCCTTCTGCTTAGCGTTTTTCATACATATTCCATCCTCCTATAATGTGGTTGCCATACATAAAAGTTGTGTTCATCAGTATCATGCATCAACGAATTTGGAAGTGCGAGTTTCATTCCTTTTTCTTGTGTGTTTACCTGACAAGGCAAAATCTGAAAGGACAAAGGCACGTAATGATGGTGGTCCTCTGGAGCAACCGAAACAGATGATCTCTGCAGATTCTCTTGCTACTCGTACTGCAGTGCTAGTTCCAAATCTCATCTCCCCTACTCCACAACCCAAGGTGCTTGCTCTAAAATGGCAGTGTGATATCTGGTTGCATGTTGCATATGGTGCCTAGCTTGTATTGCTCCTAGTTTCTTAAATTGCATCTCCTTAGCTTACACATTATACATGTGAATATGACACGCCTTCCTGTTTTTGGTACATACTACATCTGCCTATCACACCATGTTCTTACATCAAACTACTGTTCTTGTGTATCCTGCATCTATCGCTTATGATGAGACAGTCAGGCGCGTGGGTTAATATGACATGTAATACTCTTATAAAGAATGCAATTCCATCCTCTCCACATGATTCTTAATAAACAGCAAGCCTAAATGAAGATATTGAACGTAGCTCTGTACTTGAAGACCGCACTTCCCCTACACCACCATCACAAGTTGCTCTAACTTCAAAGTGTGATATCTGGTTGCATGTTGCATACGGTGTCTAGCTTGTAATGCTTCTAATTAGGGTAAATTGCATCTGCTTAGTTTACACACTATACCTGTGAATATGACATGCCTTCCTATTTTTGGTACACACTACATCTATGTGTTAACCTTGTTCTTACATGAAACTACCTCTCTTCTATATCCTGCATCAATCACTTACTATGAGTCACCTTTATTCGTTGCATATTGCACATTATTTCTAGCCAGTTTCCATGTATTGCTTCTAATTTGGTCAAATACATTTGTTAGGGCACCCTTTTAATTTGGTACAGTGATATTGGTTTCATCTTTCATATGGTTTCAAGCTTGCATTGATTCTAACAAGTTCAAGCACCTTGTGCTTAGTTTACACTTTATACATCATACATGTCAATATGTCACGCCGTCCTGTTTTTCATACATGTTCCATCCTCCTATCATGCGGCTGCCTTACATGAAAGTAGTGTTCGTTAGTATCATGCATCAATGAGTTCTGAAGAGCAAATTTTATTCCTTTTTCTTGTGGGTTTGACTTGACAAGGCAAAATCAAGAAAGAGGAAGGAAAAGAGTAAGGAAGGTGATGATGGTGGTCCTCTGCAGCAACGTAAACGGAGCATCTGTACCGATTCTCCTTGTACTGATAGTGCATTACAAGGTCCAAGTCTCTGCTCCCCTACTCCACCATCCAAGGTGCTTCCTCTAACTTGGCAGTGTGATATCTGGTTGCATGTTGCATATGGTGTCTAGCTCGTATTGCTCCTAATTAGTGTACACTGCAACTGCTTAGCTTACACATGATGCATATGAATATGACACGCTTTCCTATTTTTGGTACATACTATATCTGTCTATCACACCATGTTCTTACATGAAACTACTCTTCTTGTGTATCTTGCATCAGTCACTTATGATGGGACACCTTTAAGTTGGCAGTGTGATATTGGTTTGCATCTTGAATATGATTTCTAGCATGTATTGCTTCTAGTTTGATGAACACCACCTATGACGAGACAGTTTTAACTTGGCAGAGTGGTATTGATTGCACCTTCACTACTAGGGAAAAGCCTAGCAGCAGCGCGGGTTTTGGGCCTATCAGTAGCGCGGGCAGGAGCGCTACTGATAAGGCGCTACAGCTAATGCTTAGCAATAGCGCGTCTTGACACACGCTACTGCTAAATTGACTTAGTAGCAGCGGTTCTTTAGAACATCGCTACTGGTAATTAGTAGTAGCGCTTCTCCTTACCCGCGCTACTACTATTATTTAGTATTTTATTTCTTTTCTTTTTCATGTTGTATTCATACACCTTTACACAAGTTTTCATACAACAGGAATTTAGAGATTGTTTTTACATCATAATGAGTTATTACATCATGGGGTGAAAGAACCGTGGACTAGTTTCAAGTGGATGTCCATCCACTTGAAACTAATCCGCGGTTCTTTCACCCAATGATATAATAATATCATCATCATCATCATATCATTAACAACTTAGCATCATAATACATCATTGTCATATAACACCTCCTCAATATCATCGTTTTCATCATTGACATCACATAACACCTCCTCAAGATCATCATTATCAACTCTAACACATTACCACATAATAAACATATTGTACCTCATAGGACCTATTACATTCGATTAAGACCTACTACATTTTCTAAGGTAAAATAACAAAAAACAAGATAGCCCCTGACTCTCCATTATGGAGAATGGAGATTAGCCTGTCTCCCATTCTTGCCTTTCGCTGAATGTTACTTCCAAGAACCTCCTTGCGAATGTCCATACATTTCTTCCATTCTCTGATGATCATATGTTCACGGGTTTTAGAAATCCGATATGCACAGGTGAGCTTCGTAGATTTACTTGGCAGTATGTTCAGAACTGAGAGGCGACCATGCAGAGACATCAGATGAGGCACACAATCCATCGGGAGTTTCTGTTGAAAAACATAATAATAACTTCGTAGTTAGCAATGATGTGCTAGTTTTAGAAGTATGCAAAAAATGCACGGATGTCGTAATATTAAAAAATCTTACCAGGGTATCTCCAGAGAAGTTATCGTTGTTCAACACATGCACTAGTGGCACGTATTCACCATAATTTGGAGGAGTTCGATAATAGTCATTGTAATTCTCAAGAAGAGTACAAAATGCGATCAGATGATTTTTCTCCTTATACGTTAATTGGGTGCCTTCGGTGTAGTGGGTTTTATCTACCATCTTCCGACAGTCTTTGAAGAATCAAAATAAGTTGTCAATGGAAATAAGCTATCAACTATTTTGAAATAAACAATATAAATAGTTAATAACTATGTTTGAGAAACTCACATAGCAGTACAATCAGAAGCGTATCAACAAGGACCCAAATGTCCATATTGTCTTCCTCGCTGTCAGGATCACCAAGATCCATGGTGACAATCATACCCTCATAAAAACCATACATTTTGCAAAGTGCTTCCCAATTTTGGCAACCAAAATGGGTTACGCTCTGAGCATTGTACAGATTTACTTCAAAATCCATATCATGATGGGTCCTTAGGTGTATTTTCTTTGTTTCGAAATTTTCATGGTCTTCAAAACCCATCCTCTCCAAGACATAGCGTCTTGCATGGCATGGGATAAGCTAGTTGAATTGTAAAATATGAAAATTAGACGTTGAAATAGTTGAAGTCATGCTTAATGGAGAAAAAAACACTTGTCGTTGTTGCGTACCGTTTCACAATCGAAGGTCTCCTCGAGCTTAATGCTGAAGCGCCGATCGTCGTCCAGCCGAACGAACCTGTCGCACATACCTCGATCGTCGTGGCACCAGCTACACTCCCCCGGGAGACCGTCGTCGTCCGAGTACGACATTTCCTACAATCATAATTCAAAGATTAAACTTGTACATATTCTAGCACAAGTCATGCCAGAATTCACGACAAAATCCGGCATGACCTTTGCTAAAAAAGGACATATCGAGTGCCTGAAATTTGCCGGAACGGAAATTAATCAACACTCCGGCAAAACATAGGCCACTCGGAGAAACATGAACGGCCACTTGGGCAACCACATCCAATTTGAGCAACAACACAAGATATACAAGGATATTTGGCTGGTCTCACCTCGATGTCGGAGGGGATCGGTGACTGGGACGACGGCGGGGATGTCGGAGGGGGTCGGTGACGGGGACGACGGAGGTCACCTGAAACCATATAAGTTATCACTAACAACAAACATGACATGTTCAACTAGTTTTATTAATTCAACTAGTTCTTACTAAATATAAACTTACTATAAATAGAAAAAAACTAGTTCTTTCTAAAAATAAAGTAGTTCAACTAGTTATATTAATTATCTTACTAAAAATAGATTAGTTCTGTTAATTCAACTAGTTCAACTAGTTTATTAATTTACTTACTAAACTAGTTCAACTACAACTAAAGTAGTTCAACTACCAATACTGCTACTAAAAATCTAGTACTAACTAAGCAACATCTAGTACTAGCTAACCCTAAATTAAGATCTACTACTACTAAATCTAGTACTAACTAGTGGCACGGGGTGGGGGCAACGGAGAGGTAGCTAGGGGCGGCGAGGTCGAGGGCGGTGGGAGGAGGGCTGCCGGCGGAGGAGGGAGGAGGGGCGGCCGCAGGCGGAGGGAGGAGGGCGGCGACAGAGGAGGGAGGGGCGGCCGCAGGCGGAGGGAGGATGTGCGAGGAGGATGGAGGAGGGACGGAAGGAGGTACCTCGGCGGCGGACGAACGAAGGCGGCGGCGGCGGCTGCGGCGACGGACGACGACGGTTGACGCGGGCGAGAGTGAGAGTGTGAGTGAGAGGGCCGGTCCTCCATGGGGATAAGGTAGGGATAGTTGTAGCGCGTTTGCCAAAACGCGCTACAACTAACCTGAGTAGCAGTAGCGCTCTACAGTGAAGTGCACTACTGCTATAGCTAGCGGGGGGGCCAAGGTCATGGCAACTATAGCAGTAGCGCTGTAGGATACACACACGCTACTGCTACATCCAAGTCAGTAGCACGTTTGGCAGACACGCGCTGCTGCTAAGTAGCAGTAGCATGGTATTTTGAAGAGCGCTGCTGGTAAGATTCTGTGTATAGGCTTTTCCCTAGTAGTGCTTCCATATGGTGTCTTGCAGTGTTTCTAATTTGTTGAAGTGCCTTCTGCTTAGTTACCACATCATAGGTGTGAATATGTCAAGCCGTCCATTTTTTCTTACATATTCGATCCTCATCATGACTTTGCCTTTCATCAGAGTAGTGTTCGTCAGTATCATGCATGAATGAGTTTTGAAGAGATAATTATATTCCTTTTTCTTGTCGGTATGACCTCTAAATGCAAAATCAATAAAGCTGAAGGAAATTGGCATGGCATTGGATGATGGTGGTCCTTCCGAGCAACTGAAACAAAGGTTCTCTACAGATTCTACTCCTCCATCGTCCCAACAAAATTTGCAAGACAATGCAAGGCTAGACAGTCAACATAGCTGTGTAGATGATGAGAACATCTCCCCTACTCCACCATCACAGGTGCTTGCTCTAACTTGGCACTATTATATGTGGTTGCATGTTGCGTATGATGTCTAGCTTGTATTGCTTCTAACTTTGTTGAATAGCATCTGCTTACTTTACACATGATGCCTGTGAATATGACATGTGTTCCTATTTCTACATCAGACTACTGTTCTTGCATATCCCGCATCAGTCACTTATGATAAGGCACCTTTAAGTCGCCACTATGATATTGGTTCTGTCTTGCATATGATTTCTAGCATGTACTGCTTCTAATTTGTTGAAACGCCATATAGTTTGAACTTGGCAGAGTGATATTGGTTGCATCTTTCATATGGTGTCTAGATTGCAGTGCTTCTAATTTGTTGAAATGCCTTCTGCTTAGTTACTGATATGTCTCCAACGTATCTATAATTTTTGATTGCTCCATGCTACTTTATCTACTGTTTTGAACTATATTGGGCTTTATTTTCCACTTTTATATTATTTTTGGGACTAACCTATTAACCGGAGGCCCAGCCTAGAATTGTTGTTTTTTGCCTATTTCAGTGTTTCGAAGAAACGTAATATCAAACGGAGTCCAAACGGAATGAAACCTTCGGGAACGTGATTTTCCAACCGAACGTGATCCAGGAGACTTGGACCCTACTCCAAGAAGTGCCAGAGGCGGTCACGAGGGTGGAGGGAGCGCCCCCCTGGGCCCGCCCCCCTACCTCGTGGGCCCCCTGACGCTCCACCGACGTACTCCTTCCTCCTATATATACCTACGTATCCCCGAACAATCAGAACAGGAGCAAAAAACCTAATTCCACCATCGCAACCTTCTGTATCCACGAGATCCCATCTTGGGGCCTGTTCCGGAGCTCCGCCGGAGGGGGCATCCACAATGGAGGGCTTCTACATCAACACCATAGCCCCTCCGATGAAGTGTGAGTAGTTTACTTCAGACCTTCGGGTCCATAGCTAGTAGCTACATGGATTCTTCTCTCTTTTTGGATCTCAATACAAAGTTCTCCCCCTCTCTCGTGGAGATCTATTCGATGTAATCTTCTTTTTGCGGTGTGTTTGTTGAGACCGATGAATTGTGGGTTTATGATCCCGTATTATCTATGGAAAATATTTGATTCTTATCTGAATTCTTTTATGTATGATTGAGTTATCTTTGCAAGTCTCTTTGAATTATCCTTTTTGGTTTGGCCAACTAGATTGGTAGTTCTTGCAATGGGAGAATTGCTTAGCTTTGGGTTTAATCTTGCGGTGTCCTTACCCAGTGACAGAAGGGGCAGCAAGGCACGTATTGTATTGTTGCCATTGAGGATAACAAGATGGGGTTTTTATAATATTGCATGAATTTATCCCTCTAAATCATGTCATGTTGCTTAAGGCGTTACTCTGTTTTTAACTTAATACTCTAGATGCATGCTGGATAGCGGTCGATGAATGGAGTAATAGTACTAGATGCAGAATCGTTTCGATCTACTTGTCTTGGACGTGATGCCTATATACATGATCATTGCCTAGATATACTCATAACTATGCTCAATTCTGTCAATTGCTCAACAGTAATTTGTTAACCCACTGTAGAATACTTATGCTCTTGAGAGAAGCCACTAGTGAAACCTATGGCCCCCGGGTCTATTCTCATCATATCAATCTCTATCACTTTATTTAATTGATTTGTTTTTACTTTGCCTTTTACTTTTTACTTTGCATCTATCTATCAAAAATACCAAAAATATTATTTATCATCTCTATCAGATCCCACCCTCGTAAGTGACCGTGAAGGGATTGACAACCTCTAATCGCGTTGGTTGCGAGTAGCTACTGTTTTGTGTAGGTACGAGGGACTTGTGCGTGGTCTCCTACTGGATTGATACCTTGGTTCTCAAAAACTGAGGGAAATACTTACGCTACTTTGCTGCATCATCCTCTCCTCTTTGGGGAAATCCAACACAGTGCTCAAGACGTAGCAAGAAGAATTTCTGGCGCCGTTGCCGGGGAGGCTCACGCAAGCAAGTAAACCATACCAAGTACCCATCGCAATCCCTATCTCTCGCATTACATTATTTGCCATTTGCCTCTCGTTTTCCTCTACCCCACTTCACCCTTGCCATTTTATTCCCCCTCGCTTTCCCAATCTCCACCTCTCTTTTCTGTTTGCCTTTTTCCCGTTGCCTTTCTGTTTGCTTGTGTGTTGGATTAGTTGTTGCCATGGCGCAAGATAATACCAAATTGTGTGATTTCTTGAATACCAATAATAATGATTTCCTTAGTACTCCGATTGCTCCTCTTAATAATGATGAGTCTTGTGAAATCAATACCGCTTTGCTGAATCTTGTTATGAAAGATCAATTTGCCGGCCTTCCTAATGAAGATGCCGCTACTCATCTAAACAATTTTGTTGATTTGTGTGATATGCAAAAGAAGAAAGATACGGATAACAATATTGTCAAATTGAAACTATTTCCGTTTTCACTTAAAGATCGTGCTAAAGTTTGGTTTTCATCTTTGCCTAAAAATAGTATTGATTCTTGGAACAAGTGCAAAGATGCTTTTATCTCTAAGTATTTCCCTCCCGCTAAGACCATCACTCTTAGGAACGATATCATGAATTTTAAACAACTTGATCATGAGCATGCTGCCCAATCTTGGGAAAGAATGAAATTGATGCTTCTCAATTGCCCTACTCATGGTTTGAATTTATGTATGATCATACAAAAAAATTTGCCGGATTGAATTTTGCTTCTAGAAATCTTTTAGATTCGGCCGTGGGAGGCACGTTTATGGAAATTACGTTAGGGGATGCTACAAAATTGCTTGATAATATTATGGCTAATTATTCTCAATGGCACACCGAAAGATCTTCTAGTAAAAAGTGCATGATATAGAAGAAATCAATGTTTTGAGTGAAAAGATGGATGAACTTATGAAGATGTTTGCTCCTAAAAATACTCCTCTTGATCCCAATGATATGCCTTTGTCTACCTTGCTTGAGAATAATAATGAATCTATGGATGTGAATTTTGTTGGTAGGAATAGTTTTGGAAACAACGTGTATAGAGGGAATTTTAATCCTAGGCCTTATCCTAGTAATCCTTCTAATAATTATGGAAATTCCTACAACAACTCTTATGGAAATTTTAATAAGATGCCCTCTGAATTTGAGAGTAGTGTTAAAGAGTTTATGAATTCACAAAAGAATTTTAATGCTTTGCTTGAAGAGAAATTGCTTAAAGTTGATGATTTGGCTAGGAACGTTGATAGAATTTCTCTTGAAATTAATTCTTTAAAGCTTAGATCTATTCCTCCTAAGCATGATATCAATGAGTCTCTCAAAGCCACGAGAATTTCCATTGATGAGTGCAAGGAAAGAACCGCTAGGATGCGTGCTTCCAAAGATGCCTTTATTAAAGCATGTTCTTTCAATTCCTATGAAAATCAAGATGAAGATCTAAAAGTTATTGATGTGTCCCCCATTAAATCTTTGTTTTGCAATTCGAATCTTGATGAATCTGAATATGATCTTCCTTTACCTAGAAGGTGTTCTAAGAATTCAGAGTTTCTAGATCTTGATGATGAATTTGATGAAAGTGGGATTGAAATAAATAAAAACTTAGATATTGCTAAACCCACTATTTTGGATCTCAAGGAATTTAATTATGAAAATTGCTCTTTGATTGGTTGTATTTCCTTGTTGCAATCCGTGCTAGATTCTCCTCATGCTTATAGTCAAAATAAGGCCTTTACCGAACACATTGTTGATGCCTTGATGCAATCTTATGAAGAAAAACTTGAGTTGAAAGTTTCTATCCCTATAAAACTCTATGATGAGTGGGAACCTACTATTAAAATTAAAATTAAAGATTATGACTTTCATGTTTTGTGTGATTTGGGTGCTAGTGTCTCTACTATTCCCAAAACTTTATGTGATTTGCTAGATTTCCGTGATTTTGATGATTGATCTCTAAACTTGCATCTTGCGGATTCCACTATTAAAAATCCTATGGGAAGAATTAATGATGTTCTTATTGTTGCAAATATGAATTGTGTGCCCGTAGATTTTATCGTTCTTGATATAGATTGCAATCCTTCATGTCCTATTATTCTTGGTAGACCTTTTCTTAGAACGATTGGTGCAATTATTGATATGAAGGAAGGGAATATTTGATTCCAATTTCCCTTAAATAAGTGCATGGAACACTTCCCTAGAAAGAAAATAAAATTACCATATGAATCTATCATGTGATCCACTTATGGATTGCCTACCAAAGATGGCAATACCTAGATCTATCCTTGCTTTTATGCCTAGCTAGGGGCGTTAAACGATAGCGCTTGTTCGGAGGCAACCCAATTTTATTTTATGTTTTTTGTTTTTTCTTCTGTTTAGGAATAAATAATCCATCTAGCCTTTGTTTTGATGTGGTTTTATGTTTTAATTAGTGTTTGTGCCAAGTAGAACCTATAGGATAACCTACGATGATAGTTGATTTGGTTCTGCTGAAAAACAGAAACTTTGCGCGCACGAATATAAGTTTTTTAAATCACAGGAACGTGCTTTTGCGTTGATTCTTTTTGCTTATGTTCAATAAACAAATTTTACAGGACTTCCTATTTTTGTAGAATTTTTAGAGTTCCAGAAGTATGCGTTAGTTATAGATTGCTACAGACTGTTCTGTTTTTGATAGATTCTGTTTTATGTGTGTTGTTTGCTTATTTTGATGAATCTATGGCTAATAAAATAGTTTATAATCCATAGAGAAGTTGGAATACAGTAGGTTTAACACCAATATAAATAAATAATGAGTTCATTACAGTAACTTGAAGTGGTCTTTTGTTTTCTTTCTCTAACGGAGGTCACGAGATTTCTGTTGAGTTTTGTGTTGTGAAGTTTTCAAGTTTTGGGTGAATTCTTTTGATGGATTATGGAACAAGGAGTGGCAAGAACCTAAGCTTGGGGATGCCCATGGCACCCCCCAAGATAATCCAAGGACACCAAAAAGTCAAAGCTTGGGGATGCCCCGGAAGGCATCCCCTCTTTCGTCCACTTCCATCGGTAATTCACTTGGAGCTATATTTTTATTCACCACATGATGTGTGTTTTACTTGGAGCGTCTTGTATTATTTGCGTCTTTGCTTGTTAGACCATCCTTGCTATACACACCTTTTGAGAGAGCCATATATGAATTGGAATTTGTTAGAATACTCTATGTGCCTCACTTATATCTTTTGAGCTTGATAGTTTTGCTCATAGTGCTTCACTTATATCTTTTCAGCTTGATAGTTCTGCTCATAGTGCTTCACTTATATCTTTTGAGCGTGATAATTTTTGCTCTAGTGCTTCACTTATATCTTTTAGAGCACGGTGGTGGATTTGTTTTAAAGAAACTATTGATCTCTCATGCTTCACTTAGATTATTTTGAGAGTCGTTAATTGCATGGTAATTCGCTTAATGTTAATATACTTGGTGTTCAAGATATGTGAAACTTCCTTTTGAGTGCGTTGAATACTAAGATAAGTTTGATGCTTGATAATTGTTTTGAGATATGAAGATGGTGATATTAGAGTCATGCTAGTTGAGTAGTTATGAATTCAAATAATACTTGTGTTGAAGTTTGTGATTCCCGTAAGCATGCACGTATGGTGAACCGTTATGTGATGAACTCGGAGCATGATTTATTTATTGATTGTCTTCCTTATGAGTGGCGGTCGGGGATGAGCGATGGTCTTTTCCTACTAATTTATCCCCCTAGGAGCATGCGCGTAATACTTTGCTTTGATAACTTCTAGATTTTTGCAACAAGTATATGAGTTCTTTATGACTAATGTTGAGTCCATGGATTATACGCACTTTTTCCCATCATTCCACCTTTGCTAGTCTCTCTAATACCGCGCACTTTTCGCCGGTATCATACACCCACCATATACCTTCCTCAAAACAGCCACCATACCTACCTATAATGGCATTTCCATAGCCATTCCGAGATATATTGCCATGCAACTTTCCACCGTTCCGTTTATTATGACACGCTCCATCATTGTCATATTGCTAGCATGATCATGTAGTTGACATTGTATTTGTGGCAAAGCCACCATTCATAATTCTTTCATACATGTCACTCATGATTCATTGCATATCCCGGTACACCGCCGGAGGCATTCATATAGAGTCATACTTTGTTCTAAGTGTCGAGTTGTAATTGTTGAGTTGTAAGAAAAATAAAAGTGTGATGATCATCATTATTAGAGCATTGTCCCAAGTGAGGAAAGGATGATGGAGACTATGATTCCCGCATAAGTCGGGATGAGACTCCGGACAAAAAAATAAGAGGCCATAAAAAACAGAAAGGCCCAAATAAAAAAAATGAGAGAAAAAGAGAGAAGGGACAATGCTACTATCCTTTTACCACACTTGTGCTTCAAAGTAGCACCAAGATCTTCATGATAGAGAGTCTCTCATTTTGTCGCTTTCATATACTAGTGGGAACTTTTCATTATAGAACTTGGCTTGTATATTCCAATGATGGGCTTCCTCAAAATGCCCTAGGTCTTCGTGAGCAAGCAAGTTCGATGCACACCCACTTAGTTCCTTTTGTAGAGCTTTCATATACTTATAGCTCTAGTGCATCCGTTGCATGGAAATCCCTACTCACTCACATTGATATCTATTGATGGGCATCTCCATAGCCCGTTGGTACGCCTAGTTGATGTGAGACTATCTTCCCTCTTTTTGTCTTCTCCACTACCACCCTTCTATTCCACCTATAAGTGCTATATCCATGGCTCACACTCATGTATTGCGTGAAGATTGAAAAAGTTTTGAGAATGTCATAAGTATGAAACAATTGCTTGGCTTGTCATCGGGGTTGTGCATGATTTAAATATTTGTGTGGGGAAGATGGAGCATAGCCAGACTATATGATTTTGTAGGGATAACTTTCTTTGGCCATGTTATTTTGAGAAGACATGATTGCTTTGATTAGTATGCTTGAAGTATTATTATTTTTATGTCAATATGAACTTTTGTCTTGAATCTTTCGGATCTGAATATTCATATCACAATTAAGAAGATTTACATTGAAATTATGCCAAAGCATCACTCCGCATCAAAAATTATTTTTTTATCATTTACCTACTCGAGGACGAGCAGGAATTAAGCTTGGGGATCCCTGATATGTCTCCAACGTATCTATAATTTTTGATTGCTCCATGCTACTTTATCTACTGTTTTGGACTATATTAGGCTTTATTTTCCACTTTTATATTATTTTTGGGACTAACCTATTAACCGGAGGCCCAGCCTAGAATTGTTGTTTTTTGCCTATTTCAGTGTTTCGAAGAAACGGAATATCACACGGAGCCCAAACGGAATGAAACCTTTGGGAATGTGATTTTCCAACCGAACGTGATCCAGGAGACTTGGACCCTACTCCAAGGAGTTCCAGAGGCGGTCACGAGGGTGGAGGGCGCCCCCCTGGGCGCGCCCCCTACCTTGTGGGCCCCCTGACGCTCCACCGACGTAGTCCTTCCTCCTATATATACCTACGTATCCCCAAACGATCAGAACAGGAGCCAAAAACCTAATTCCACCACCGCAACCTTCTGTATCCATGAGATCCCATCTTGGGGCCTGTTCCGGAGCTCCGCCGAAGGGGGAATCCACCACGGAGGGCTTCTACATCAACACCATAGCCCCTCCGATGAAGTGTGAGTAGTTTACTTCAGACCTTCGGGTCCATAGCTAGTAGCTAGATGGCTTCTTCTCTCTTTTTGGATCTCAATACAAAGTTCTCCCCCTCTCTCGTGGAGATCTATTTGATGTAATCTTCTTTTGGCGGTGTGTTTGTTGAGACCGATGAATTGTGGGTTTATGATCCCGTATTATCTATGGAAAATATTTGATTCTTCTCTGAATTCTTTTATGTATGATTGAGTTATCTTTGCAAGTCTCTTCGAATTATCCTTTTTGGTTTGGCCAACTAGATTGGTAGTTCTTGCAATGGGAGAAGTGCTTAGCTTTGGGTTCAATCTTGCGGTGTCCTTACCCAGTGACAGAAGGGGCAGCAAGGCACGTATTGTATTGTTGCCATCGAGGATAACAAGATGGGTTTTTTATCATATTGCATGAATTTATCCCTCTACATCATGTCATCTTGCTTAAGGCGTCACTCTGTTTTTAACTTAATACTCTAGATGCATGCTGGATAGCGGTCGATGAGTGGAGTAATAGTAGTAGATGCAGAATCATTTCGATCAACTTGTCTTGGATGTGATGCCTATATACATGATCATTGCCTAGATATACTCATAACTATGCTCAATTCTGTCAATTGCTCAACAATAATTTGTTCACCCATCGTAGAATACTTATGCTCTTGAGAGAAGCCACTAGTGAAACCTATGGCCCCAGGGTCTATTCTCATCACATCAATCTCTATCACTTTATTTACTTGCTTTGTTTTTACTTTGCCTTTTACTTTTTACTTTGCATCTATCTATCAAAAATACCAAAAATATTATTTATCATCTCTATCAGATCTCACCCTCGTAAGTGACCGTGAAGGAATTGACAACCCCTAATCGCATTGGTTGCGAGTAGCTATCGTTTTGTGTAGGTATATGCGTGGTCTTTTACTGGATTGATTCCTTAGTTCTCAAAAACTGAGGGAAATACTTACGCTACTTTGCTGCATCATCCTCTCCTCTTCGGGGAAATCCAACGCAGTGCTCAAGAGGTAGCAGTTACCACATCATAGGTGTGAATATGTCACGCCATCCTGTTTTTTATACATATTCCATCCTCGCGTCATGTGTTTGCCTTTCATCCGAGTAGTGTTCGTCAGTATCATGCATGAATGAGTTTTGAAGAGCGGATTTTATTCATTTTTCTTAACGGTTTGACTTTGCAGTGCAAAATCATTACATGTGAAGGAAATTAGTCCGGCAGTGGATGATGGTGGTCCTTCGGAGCTACTCAAATAGGGGGTCTACAAATTGTACTCTGCCATCCTCCCAACGAGATTTGCAAGACAACACATGTCAGGACCGGATTTTCAGGATATTAATTTCTAGAAAATGGCCCTTGTGCTCACCAGCCCTAGGATTACTGTTAGCTGATGAGGCACCAACTTGATACAGAAATTCCAAGAAAAATACAAAATATGTAGTACAAGACCATTCTGGCCTATGAGTACAACAAACGGTTTCTAGTGGTTGATGGCGGAAGCGGTTTGTGGTTCATCAGTGGCCATGGGACTCCATTTCCCACAGGAACAGCTGACCAGGTTAACTCTATTTTCGCGAGGCTGCTATCACCATTGCTTAGGTTCCGGGGCTGTCATCGCAACGCTCTTCTCCAAGCAAGAAATCTGGCCAATACAATAGCCAGGGACAATGCCAGTGAGTACTTTGAATGTACTCGCAAACATTATGGACACGGGTATAACATAAATGATAATCATGCACTGAAATATTCTATGATCACAACGTCAGTCATAAGATAAAATCCATGATGCACGTAGGCAGGTTGTTCATCTAAAACATGACTATGCAATCAGAGAATAAAAATAGAATGCACCGATCGGGTGTCTGAGCGACGCCTCGAAAGGACAATAATATAAAGCATGCCACAGTCGGGCGTCTCAGCGACACCGCAGAAATGGCTTATAAGAAAATCAATAACAAGCATGCCGAAGTCGGGCGTCTCGGGGACACCACATAAAGGTCTTATAAAGTAAATATCACGGTGAATATCCGGCAGGTAGAACCATCCCAGGGCTACTCAATAATTCAAATAATATAAAGGGTTAGTCCATAATAATAATCATCATAATCATCACAAGTCACAAGTCATGATCCATATTCTGGTTTAGCAGTTTCTCCTCCGAAGACCGACACTAAGACCGACACTTGACCCATCCCAGACTGTAGTCCTTAACCATGGACACGGCTATTCGAATAGATTTAATCTCTGCAGAGGGTGTACTCTTTACCCACGAGTAATGAATTCCTTTAGTCCATCGGGACTAATTCCATCTACGGTCTTTTAATCGAAAACACACCTGACTTGCACACACCAGCTTAACTTACCGGTGTCTGGAATCACCCACGACACATGTCAAGCAAAACTCTAAGTGGGGAGGCTACAACCTTGAATAGCATGGGATCAAATTTATATCGCATGCTCTAAGGGGTGCCCGCCTCTCGGTCCCAACCGGAAACACCCATGCCCCCAGACCAGGTGGCCTGCCTACCGGCTGCAGTCGGTATCTTCCACTGTGGCCTCTCTGTACAGTGTGTGCTAGAAAGGGGTTGAAAACTTACTGAACCGTACCCTACCTGCTGCAGGGACAAGTGGCAGTACGAAACAAGTATGGGGGTTACTGGAACAAGACTCGATCTACGGTCAGGAGTTTAAAAATTCCCTGCATGATATGTGTAACCAATATATATTTCAACCAACAAAATCACCACTCATTATACCTCACTATGCCATACCAGACAAGACCGTCCCGACGGAGACCGGAGACAAGCTCATGCCTACCCAAGGCAGATGTTTACCCGGGTTCTTTTCCGGCATGCATGCAAGGCATACGAGGACGATTACCATCACAAGTATATCCATTTCCAACAGCCAGGAAATCTCCAATATGCATTCATGCAAATGATCGCGTCACCACATAAAATAATGATTTCTCCGTATTAAGGTGGTGTTATAATCGTGTCAACCAACACACAAAAAAATATTATGCCAGGGTTCAGAATGCTTGCCTTCAAGTTGTGGAGGGGTGAGGTGCACTCCAAAACTTTTGAAAGTTATAATCTCCCCTCGAAATTCCTATTTTCAAAAATATTCAGATAACACATACTTTAAAAAAAGTACAAAAAAGTTGCTTGGGAAATTTTCAAATAAATCTTAAAATAAACTAGACTAAATTTGAGAGAGGTAGGAGAAAGAATCAACTCATTTGGAGTTTTATTTTAAAACATATAGCCAGTCAAAGTTTTGGTCAAATTCTGTTTTTTTAATAAAACAAAAAAAAGGAAAAATGTTTCGGAAAGAGTACATGTCGAAGACGTACTTTGCTTTTACGCCTTCACTTAAACCACGTGGACCGGTGCGGGGGTCAATGACAGTGGGTCCAGGGGACCCACTGGTCAGGTTTGACCGGTCTCCCCCGCCTCCTTCCTCCTTTGGTTGTGTGGTGGCGGGGCTTCGGCGATCGTCGCCGGCGATTGGCGGCTTCCCGCGGGCTCCGAAGGGCAGGGATGGATCCGCGGGTCCTGGACGGTCCTCCCGGTGGTCGTTAGGTAGATGGGGACGAAGGGAGTCGCCGGCGGTGAGCTTCGCGGCGGCCGGTGGCTTCGGGAGTTTTGGGGGTTTGATCTACTGTGGCTTTCGATCGCGTTTGAGAGGCTGGGCGGCTCCGCAAGGTCGAGGGGAGAAGGTTGGTGGCACTGGATGGACTGGAGGAGCTCTGTTCGCGACGAAATGGACTGGGACATGGCGGCGGCCGAGCCGACCGGAGATGGGGAAGAAAGCTTCCTGCCGTCGGTTGCTGGCTAGGGGAGCTCCAGGGGGTTGGCTTGAAGGTTGCCTAAGGGCCTGGCGAGCTCGGGGGTCCTTAAATAGGCGGCCGGGGTGGGTTTCACGGCGGCCGTGGATAAGCTCGGCGAACCGCCGTTCTGTTGCTCGCAGAACGACGTGTCGAGGCTGGGGACGGCGGCAAGGGCTAGCAGACGAGCGAGCACTCCTCCAGGGGCGAGCTGGCGAACGCGGGAGGCGCGGGCGGCGCCGACCAGTGCATAGGTTGTCGGGGCGGCGGTGGCGGCTTGCGGTGGCGGCGCTGTAGGGCGCCAGGAGGGGGCCAGGCGGCCCTGTGGCGAGGGAGGAGTCGGGTGCGTCGACTGGGAGAGGGGAGGGGCCAGAACGGGCGCGGGGGAGGTGGCAGCGGGACGCGGCGGCTCGGGTGCACGCACGTGCAAAACACGCGCTCTGGCCGCGCCCAGAGCATGCCCACCAGGTGTTCGACGAAAAGCCAGGGCTTGCTAGGAGGCTAGGATGGAGCTGGGGTTTAACAGGATTAGGTTAGGGTAGTCCAGGGGCTTAGTGGACATGGTGGTTTGTCAAAGCAAGCAGGTCCATTTTACAAACCAGAAACTATGCCAAAACTGATCATGCCCATAAGGTGTTTGACAAAATGCCAAGGGCACTTAGGCATTTCTTGGGGTGGCCAAACTCTCCAGGCTGGAGTCTCTTTAGATGTAGGTGAGGGTGGCAACGTCATTAGGGCAAAACCAGAAATTTGCTAGTGCAAGTTTTGCAAATCTTCTGTTCTGGACAGAAGGTAAATGGCATCATTGCTTGCACTAAAAATCCTCCAATGGGTCCACTCTCCTCGACTTAAGGGTTTTGTAGGATGGACTACAAGCAGGAAAAAGAATCATGGGAAAAAGGGAAAGTTAAAATATGGTTGCTGTACAAATCATCAAGTTGGACCAGAATGAAAATGAGGTTGATTTACTCAAATTTTTTGAAGAACGTCACTGGGTTTTTGCAAAAAGTTGAGTAATATACTCCTATTAACATCCCATAATTTTGGTAGAAGTTTTAAAGAAATATTTAAATAGGTTGCAGTGCAAAATTGAAATTTGACCAGATTTAAAAACTTGTGGTAAAACTCAAAATCTCCAAATGACTAAGGAATATTTTTGCATAAAAGTGATCTAGGGACATCATATGTCATCCCCAAATTTTGGTGGGATTTTTAAATGAATTTATCAAAAGGGTTGCAGTGCAAATGGAACCCTAAAACTTATGAAAAACCATTTTAGAGAAATAAAGCTCAAGGAAACATAATTATATAAATAATCCCACTGATAAAAGAATCATTTTATTTGAGAGGGGAAATAAGTCCAATAATGATTGAAAAGTTTTCACTTGAGGTAAAAACTCCATAACTTAGAAGAAAAGAGAGGTTCTGAGATCAAAAATAAATCCAGAAAATAAAAGTTTAAGTTTCTTGGCAAAAATTTAATTAATGAAACAAGGTTAAACTTTTGGGGTGTCACAACACTACCCCCTTAAGAAAAATCTCATCCTCGAGATTTGTTAAGGGTTGTTTCGAAAATACCATTCCCGTTAGTTGAAACTAAAAGTTTACTCACATCACAAATTTTTGTGTCGTCGGGGTTGGCAGCTATGCCCGGGTTAAAAATGCAATCGCACACCAACATACTTATGCGTGGCTACTATAGGGGTGCACAAGCAAATAGCATTTAATCACGGCGATACAGGATCACACGGTTACAGGGTGTAGCCACACTAAGACTCGGTACTACTCGAGTGACTCTAGTCTACCTCGTTAATATTTAAGCGGGCTTACCTTGTGGACATCAAGGCTTCTCCACAGTTTTCACCATCGGGAATAGCTGGAGGGGGTTGAGGGACTGCAGGGTCGGGGTAGCGATGATGACCATCTCGGGGATTGTTGGCCACAATCCCGCTGGAGCGTGTTCGCAAAAGGCGACGAAGCACTTCTGGGGTCATCAAGGTATTTTGGTCGATGACTGGGGCAGACCTCAAGGACTCGGTCGGTTGTCCGAACAGCACGACTAGGTTGTCGATGTTGGGCTCATCTTCTCCTCTTGCTGGGGCTCGGCGTATCAGTTCTCCAAGAGTTGCGATCAGATCAAGATTGATTTGATCGAATAGATCCTCTAGTCCACTTACATAGCGCACCAGATGCAACAATGCAGGATCCGTCTTGTGATCTCCGTTGGCGACTTGGGGAGGCCTACTATACCCGTCACGGCTGGGGTAGTAGTAGAATGAGCGACAATTAACTCTGGGCGACAAGTGCTGGAGTTGAACTACAGCCTCTCGAGCAGCTAGTTGGATGGCTTGTGGCTCAAAGGAAGTTGTCCTTCCGGTGAACCTGTAGGGTCGTTCTGGAGATAGACCCCTACCATAGATGTGCATGGTGGCCTGGAATTGACGTCTTTCACCGCTCATGGGTCCTTGGTACACAACATATTCTGGGGGCTCTTCTAATGCAAAGGCACGTCGGGTGAGGTTCGCGAGCACGGTCACAAAACCTCCAAGGTTGGTTGTTGTGGTCTCATTGTGCACGACGGGGCCAGGCATTATAGCTCGGTTTGGGGAAGGGTTCGTGATGTGCTGTGTTGAGGCTAGCGTGCCCTTTTTATAGAAAAAGGGGACGGAGTCTTCCTTCGCACGCTTGCGAATGGGACAATTTAGGGGTCGGTCACTGGCGCGTGATCGACAGGCTAGGCTGATAGGTTGGCCACCGACTTCCAAAGGTGTCGGGGCCACTGTGTGGCTATCTTGCGCGAGAAGCTTGGCCGGGGTTAGGTTATGGTCTGGTGGGTTGGCTAACCTAGGTTTATTGACCTGGCTGAGATAGGATAAGCCAATGGTCAGCCTGGCTCTGATACCAAGTTTGTCAGGACCGGATTTTCGGGATATTAATTTCCAGAAAATAGCCCTTGTGCTCACCAGCCCCAGGATTACTGTTAGCTCATGAGGCACCAACTTGATACAGAAATTCCAAGCAAAATACAAAATATGTAGTACAAGACCATTCTGGCCTATGAGTACAACAAACGGTTTCTAGTGGTTGATGGCGGAAGCGGTTTGTGGTTCATCAGTGGCCATGGGACTCCATTTCCCACAGGAACAGCTGACCAGGTTAACTCCTATCTTCGCGAGGCTGCTATCACCGTTGCTTAGGTTCCGGGGCTGTCATCGCAACGCTCTTCTCCAAGCAAGAAATTTGGCCAAGACAATAGCCAGGGACAATGCCAGTGAGTACTTTGCAAACATTATGGACACGGGTATAACATAAATGATAATCATGCACTGAAATATTCTATGATCACAATGCCAGTCATAAGATAAAATCCATGATGCACGTAGGCAGGTTGTTCATCTAAAACATGACTATGCAATCAGAGAATAAAAATAGAATGCACCGATCGGGTGTCCGAGCGACGCCTCGAAAGGACAATAATATAAAGCATGCCACAGTCGGGCATCTCAGCGACACCACAGAAATGGCTTATAAGAAAATCAATAACAAGCATGCCGAAGTCGGGCGTCTCGGCGACACCATATAAAGGGCTTATAAAGTAAATATCACGGTGAATATCCAGGAGGTAGAACCGTCCCAGGGATACTCAATAACTCAAATAATATAAAGGGTTAGTCCATAATAATAATCATCATAATCATCACAAGTCACAAGTCATGATCCATATTCTGGTTTAGCAGTTTCTCCTTCGAACACCGACACTAAGACCGACACTTGACCCATCCCAGACTGCAGTCCTTAACCATGGACACGGCTATTCGAATAGATTTAATCTCTGCAGAGGGTGTACTCTTTACCCTCGAGTAACGAATTCCTTTAGTCCATCGGGACTAATTCCATCTACGGTCTTTTAATCGAAAACATACCTGACTTGCACACACCAGCTTAACTTACCGGTGTCTAGAATCACCCACGACACTTGTCAAACAAAACTCTAAGTGGGGAGGCTACAACCACGAATAGCATGGGATCTAATTTATATCGCGAGCTCTAAGGGGTGCCCCCCTCTCGGTCCCAACCGGAAACACCCATGCGCCGGACCAGGTGGCCTGCCTACCGGCTGCAGTCGGTATCTTCCACCGTGGCCTCTCTGTACGGTGTGTGCTAGAAAGGGGTTGACAACTTACTGAACCATACCCTACCTGCTGCAGGGACAAGTGGCAGTGCAAAACAAGTATGGGGGTTACTGGAACAAGACTCGATCTACGGTCGACTCAGGAGGTTTAAAAATTCCCTGCATGATATGTGTAACCAATATATATTTCAACCAACAAAATCACCACTCATTATACCTCACTATGCCATACCAGACATGACCGTCCCGATGGAGACCGGAGACAAGCTCACGCCTACCCGAGGCGGAGGTTTACCCGGGTTCTTTTCCGGCATGCATGCAAGGCATATGAGGACAATTACCATCACAAGTATATCCATTTCCAACAGCCAAGAAATCTCCAATATGCATTCATGCAAATGATCGTGTCACCACATAAAATAACGAGTTCTCTGTATTAAGGCGGTGTTATAATCGTGTCAACCAACACACACAAAAATATTATGCCAGGGTTCAGAATGCTTGCCTTCAAGTTGTGGAGGGGTGAGGTGCACTCCAAAACTTTTGAAAGTTATAATCTCCCCTCCAAATTCCTATTTTCAAAAATATCCAAATAACACATACTTTAAAAACAGTACAAAAAAGTTGCTTGGGAAATTTTTAAATAAATCTTAAAATAAACTAGACTAAATTTGAGAGAGGTAGGAGAAAGAATCAACTCATTTGGAGTTTTATTTTAGAAGATATAGCCAGTCAAAGTTTTGGTCAAATTCTGTTTTTTTATAAAACAAAAAAAAGAAAAACCTTTCGGAAAGAGTACACGTCGAAGAAGTACTTTGCTTTTACGCCTTCACTTAAACCACGTGGACCGGTGCGGGGGTCACTGACAGTGGGTCCAGGGGGCCCACTGGTCAGGTTTGACCGGTCTCCCTCGTCTCCTTCCTCCTCTGGCCGCGTGGAGGCGGGGCTCCGGCGATCGTAGCCGGCGATTGACGGTTTCCCGCGGGCTCCGGATGGCACGGATGGATCCGCGGGTCCCGGACGGTCCTCCCGGTGGTCGTTAGGTAGGTGGGGACGAAGGGAGTAGCCGGCGGTGAGCTTCGCGGCGGACGGTGGCTTCGGGAGTTTTGGGGGTTTGATCTACGGTGGCTTTCGATCGCGTTTGAGAGGCTGGGCAGCTCTGCAAGGTCGAGGGGAGAAGGTTGGTGGCACTGGATGGACTGGAGGAGCTCTGTTCGCGACGAAATGTACTGGGACAAGGCGGCGGCCGAGCCGATCGGAGATGGGGAAGAAAGCTTCCCGCCGTCGGTTGCTGGCCAGGGGAGCTCCAGGGGGTTGGCTTGAAGGTTGCCTGAGGGCCTGGCGAGCTCGGGGTCCTTAAATAGGCGGCCGGGGTCGGTTTCGCGGCGGCCGTGGATAAGCTCGGCGAACCGCCGTTTTGTAGCTCGCAGAACGACGTGTCGAGGTTGGGGACGGCGGCAAGGGCTAGCGGACGAGCGAGCACTGCTCCAGGGGCGAGCTGGCGAACGCGGGAGGCTCGGGCGGCACCGACCAGTGCAGAGGTTGTCGGGGCGGTGGTGGCGGCTTGCGGTGGCGGCGCTGTAGGGCGCCAGGAGGGGGCCAGGCGGCCCTGCGGCAAGGGAGGAGTCGGGTGCGTCGACTGGGAGAGGGGAGGGGCCAGAACGGGCGCGGGGGAGGCGGCAGCGGGACGCGGCGGCTCGGGTGCACGCACGTGTAAAACGCGCGCTTTGGCCGCGCCCAGAGCACGCCCACCAGGTGTTCGACGAAAAGCCAGGACTTGCTAGGAGGCTAGGGTGGAGCTGGGGTTTAACAGGATTAGGTTAGGGTAGTCTAGGGGCTTAGTGGACATGGTGGTTTGTCAAAGCAAGCAGGTCCATTTTACAAACCAGAAACTATGCCAAACCTGATCATGCCCATAAGGTGTTTGTCAAAATGCCAAGGGCACTTAGGCATTTCTTGGGGTGGCCAAACTCTCCAGGCTGGAGTCTCTTTAGATGTAGGTGAGGGTGGCAAGGTCATTAGGGCAAAACCAGAAATTTGCTAGTGCAAGTTTTGCAAATCTTCTGTTCTGGACAGAAGGTAAATGGCATCATTGCTTGCACTAAAAATCCTCCAACGGGTCCACTCTCCTGGACTTAAGGGTTTTGTAGGATGGACTACAAGCAGGAAAAAGAATCATGGGAAAAAGGGCAAGTTAAAATATGGTTGCAGTACAAATCATCAAGTTGGACCAGAATGAAAATGAGGTTGATTTACTCAAATTTTTCAAAGAACATCACTGGGTTTTTGCATAAAGTTGAGTAATATACTCCTATTAACATCCCATAATTTTGGTAGAAGTTTTAAAGAAATATTTAAATAGGTTGCTGTGCAAAATTGAAATTTGACCAGATTTAAAAACTTGTGGTAAAACTCAAAATCTCCAAATGACTAAGGAATATTTTTGCATAAAAGTGATTTAGGGACATCATATGTCATCCCCAAATTTTGGTGGGATTTGTAAATGAATTTATCAAAAGGGTTGCAGTGCAAATGGAACCCTAAAACTTATGAAAACCCATTTTAGAGAAATAAAGCTCAGGGAAAAATAATTATATAAATAATCCCACTGATAAAAGAATTGTTTTATTTGAGAGGGGAAATAAGTCCAATAATGGTTGAAAAGTTTTCACTTGGGGTAAAAACTCCATGACTTAGAAGAAAAGAGAGGTTCTGAGATCAAAAATAAATCCATAAAATAAAAGTTTAAGTTTCTTGGCAAAAATTTAATTAATAAAACAAGGTTAAAATTTTGGGGTGTCACAACACAAGGCTTGACAGTCAACGTAGCTGTGTAGATGATGAGCACATCTCCCCTACTCCACCATCACATGTGCTTGCTCTAACTTGGCACTATTATATGTGGTTGCATGTTGCATATGATGTCTAGCTTGTATTGCTTCTAACTTGAATTGCATCTGCTTACTTTACATATAATGCCTGTGAATATGACACGTGTTCCTGTTTCTAGAACATACGTGTACATGATGAGCACATCTCCCCTACTCCACCATCACAGGTGCTTGCTCTTACTTGGAACGGTTATATGTGGTTGCGTTTTCCATATGATGTCTAGTTTGTATTGCTTCTGATTATGTTGAATTGCATCTGCGTAGCTTACAACTTATACCTGCAACGATCACTTACCCATAAGACACATTTAACTTGGGACTGTGATGTAGGTTGCATCTTGCATTGGCTTCTAGCTTGTACTGCTTCTAATTTCTTGAAATGGCACTTACGACGAGACACTTTTTACCTGATAGAGTGATATTGGTTGCATGTTCATATGGTGCCTAGCTTTCATTTCTTCTAATTTTGTTGAAATGCCTTCCGCTTACTGTTTTTTCATACATATTCCATCCTCCTATCGTACGTGTGAATATGAAACGCTGTCTTTTTTTGTATATATTCCATCCTCCTATCCTGCGCTTGCCTTACATCAAAGTAGTATTCGTCTGTATCATGCATCAACAAGTTATGCAGAGCTAATTTTATTCATCTTCTTGTGGTTTTAACTTCATAAGGCAATATCAGAAAATAGGAAGGAAAAGAGTAAGTTAGGGGATGTTGGTGGTCCTCCGCACCGACGCAAACAGAGACTCTCTAGATTTTCCACTTCTACTACTAATGAAGTTGAAGTACCAAGTCTACATGATGAGTGAGGGAGTCCTGGATTAGGGTGTATCCGGACAGCCGGACTATATACTTTGTCCGAACTATTGAAGCGAGAAGATACAAGACTCAAGACTCTGTCCCGTGTCCGGATGGGACTCTCCTTTGCGTGGAAGACAAGCTTGGCGACCCGGATATTGTATTTCCTTCCTTCGAACCGACTCCATGTAAACCCTAGCCCTCTCCGGTGTCTATATAAACCGGAGAGGTTGGTCCTTAGAAGGCCGATCACAACTACAATCATAATCATCTTAGGATAGCTTCTAGGGTTTAGCCTCTACGATCTCGTGGTAGATCTACTCTTGTACTACTCATATCGTCAATATTAATCAAGCAGGAAGTAGGGTTTTACCTCCATCGAGAGGCCCCAAACCTGGGTAAACATTGTGTCCCTTGCTTCCTATTACCATCAGCCTGAGACGCACAGATCGGGACCCGCTACCCGAGATCCGCCGGTTTTGACACCGACATTGGTGCTTTCATTGAGAGTTCCTCTGTGTCGTCGCTGCAAGGCTCGATGGCTCGTTCAATAATCGTCAACGACACGGTCCAGGGTGAAACTTTTCTCCCCGGACAGATCTTTGTGTTCGGCGGCTTCGCGTTGTGGGCTAATTCGCTTGGCCATCTGGAGCAGATCGACAGCTACGCCCCTGGCAACCAGATCAGGTTCGGAAACTTGAACTACACGGCGGACATTCGCGGAGACTTGATCTTCGACGGATTCGGGCCTATGCCAGGAGCACCGGACAGTCACGACGAGCACGGCTTAGACCCGTTGTCGGACAATGCTTGGGATATCACCCTGTAGTAGCCCCGGACCTAAATCCAGAGCAGGCTGCCTTGCCTAGGGACGGAGGGATGGACCCCGCCCCACAGGCCGCATACTCATCGGTGGTGGAGCCGAACACAGGTCTCACCTCTGTGGAGGCCTGTGACTCCGAACCCCTGGACTCGTACCCGGTCGTTGGTTCTAGTCCGCGCGCTCCCGAGCCAGCCGACCCAGGTTGGGCTCTGGTAATGGTGTTTACCGCCGCAGATATCTTCCAGCAATCGCCCTTTGGCGACATGCTGAACTCGTTAAAATCTCTCTCTTTGACAGAAGACTCTTGGCCAAACTATGTCCGGCTCGAGTGGGAAGCAGGCGACGAAGGAATTCATTGCCCACCCACCACCCATTTCATTGCCACGGTCGACGATCTAACCGACGTGCTTGACTTCGACTCCGAAGACATCGACGGTATAGACGATGATGCAGGAGAAGAACAGGAACCACCGCTCACAAGACGGTGGGCAACCACCACGTCATACGACATATACATGGTGGACACGCCTAAGGAGGAGGACGGCGACAATCCGGAAGATAAAGCCCCCTGGCAAAAACCAAAGCGACGGCGCAGACACCGTTCCAAGTCCAGCAACAGTAAAAATAGCGACAAGAGCACCAGAAGGATCGATACTCCAGTCAACTACGAAGGCAACAACGACCATACGGACCCAGCGATGGAACGGGACGAGCCAGGTCATGCCGAACACAGTTCGGAGCGGACGCCCGATCAAAATGATCCCGAGGGACGAGTTCATCAAACTGCCCCAGGACAAGAACAAAGTCCGGATGATGATGCATTCATCATCCCGGAAACACGCGTGGAACGAGATAACCTCCACCGAAGGCTTATGGCCACAGCGAGAAGTCTAAAGAAGCAGAAGCAACGGCTAAAGGCCACACCACAAACGCTCAATCTCAGATGGAATAAAGTGCTAGACACTGAAGAAAGATACGGCGATGATCGCCATACAAAGAGCTATCCAAAACGCAAGCTACTGCCAGAATTCGACGACAAGGCCGTTTCACCAAAGAATAACATGACCAGGGGGCCAGACGTACCACTTCATAACTGCAACAGAGCAGCTACCGACGCCGCGCACGACTTACGTGAGCACCTGGATAAGAAAGCCGGCGCAGCAAGGTCCATCTACGGATCTAAAGGACACACCCTGGCGAGGGACTATGGTCACCAAAACGATCATACATACCAAATACCAGTTCGGAATAAACACCGGACACAACAACAGCCGACGGCATGCCACAACACGTCCAGATACAGAAGGGTTGCTCACCCCCTGTGCTTCACCGAAGAAGTACTGGACCATGAATTCCCACGGGGTGTCAAACCTGTGAATATAGAGGCATACGACGGAACGACAGACCTAGGGGTATGGATCGAGGATTTTATCCTACATATACACATGGCTCGCGGGATGACCTCCGCGCTATCAAATACCTTCCCCTCAAGTTGAAGGGACCAGCTCGACACTGGTTGAAAAGCCTCCACGAAAATTCAATTGGGAGTTGGGATGAACTCGAGGACGCTTTTAGGGTCAATTTTCAAGGGACTTATGTCCGGCCTCCGGATGCAGACGATTAAGTCACATAATCCAACAACCCGGAGAGTTCGCCCGCAAGCTTTGGAACAGATTCCTCACTAAAAAGAATCAAATTGTCGGTTGTCCGGATGCCGAAGCCTTAGCGGCATTCAAACACAGCATCCACGACGAGTGGCTCGCCAGACACCTCGGCCAAGAAAAGCCAAGGACAATGGCAGCCTTAACAAGCCTCATGACCCGCTTTTGCGCGGGTGAAGATAGCTGGCTGGCCCGTAAAGGCACCAACGATCCCAGCACATCCGAAATAAGGGATGGCAACGGGAAGCCACGGCGTAATAAAAACAAATGTCAAAACAAGGAAGAGAGCCCGGACAACACAACGGTAAACGCCCGATTTAGGGGCTCTCGACCCGATTAGCAAAAGAAGCCACTTAAAGGTAGTAAAGAGGGACCGTCCGGTCTGAAAAGAGTCCTGGACAGACCGTGCCAAATTCATGGCACCCCTAACAAACCTGCGAACCACACGCACAGAGAGTGCTGGGTCTTCAAGCAGGCCGGCAAATTAAACGCCGAACACAAGGGAAGGGAAGAACCAAGTGAAGACGAGGATGAACCTCGCCAGCCAAACACTGGGGGACAGAAAAATTCCCACCAGAGTTTAAAACAGTAAACATGATCCACGCGACTCACACATCCACGAGAAGGCATGAACGCGCGCTCAGAGACGCGTACAATATAGAGCCCATCGTACCCACACCTAACTACTGGCTGACTTGTCCGATCACCTTTGATCACATGGACCGTCTGACTAGTATTCGATACGGAGGATCAGAGGCCTTGGTGCTTGACCCAATAATCGACAGATACCATCTCACCCACGTCCTCATGGACGGCAGCAGTAGTCTCGATCTAATATACCAGGACACTGTCTGCAGGATGGGCATAGACCCATCTAGAATCAGCGAAAGCAACACCACCTTTGAAGGGGTGATACCAGGCGTTGAAGCCTACGGCCGAGGCTCCGTCGTGCTGGAGGTAACATTCGGCTCCCCAGGCAACTCCAGAAGCGAAGAACTACTCTTCACCATCGCACCCTTCCAAAGCAGCTATCACGCATTGCTTAGAAGAGCGGCCTTCATCCGCTTCAACGCAATACCACACTATGCCTACCTTACACTCAAGATGCCCGGTTCACGTGGCGTCATCACCGTCAACGGAAACATAGAGCGCTCTTCACGCGCGGAGGAATACACGACGGCTCTAGCGGCCGAACTCTAAGCGGCCTCTGATACCAAAAAGCATGACTGGTCGTCAAGACCACGGACACGGTTAGACGAGGCCGGCAGCCTGGATAAAAATGAGCCAGGGCACAGTATACGTAATCCCATAGACGACACCAGGGGGTATAAATATTTAACAAAGCCCCACCAATGGCCTGACCTTATTTCCAGGCCAATGCCTTACAATTTTACCATCTATCGCACGCTTACGTCGTACTCTTTTACACGAAGTTTTTTTTACAGACGCAACGCGTGCGATACCCTTCCAGGAAACGACACAACGGAGACAAAGGCGCAGACGTGCAGCAGGGCCCCGCTCAAAGGTTTCTCTTTAGATTAAGCCCCTGTGTAAACATTTTATATTGCCTCTTGTTGTTCACACATCCCATGGGTACTACACCCACAGAGGATACTGCCGTTATTGGCATTTCTGCACGACAGATTAACGCACGTACCTGGAAATACAGGGTTTATAATGAAAGGGCATTCTTCAGCCCATTTTCTCTTATAAAGTCCAAATACCTTCGGGAGTGTTCAGCATCACGAGTTTGGCCTTATATGCATCAGCTCCGAATCATGTCTTTGGTCAAATGTTGGGTTTGCCCGGCTCTTGGGTTTGCCACCTTACGTTCCATTCTTATTGGCTAAGGCGGCGAAAGAAGAACTACTGCGATTGTGCCCTGGTTATTCCGGATGAGAACCTCAGTAGAGAAAGCCAAAAAATGACTATCTGGATATAGCGCGAGACTGTTCAACCACTCAAAGACTTATCGGAATCTTTAGGATCCCTCCGCTTTAACGAAGGACCGTTTCCTGGTCATGTACACACGCGCCCGTATTCGGATGCACGCGAAGGTACCAGGGGCTACATAGTAGCCCCACCATTAGACTCCCATGGCTAAGCGAAGGTGTTACAGCTATATAGTCCGGTTGCCTAGTTCGACGTGCGATCACCTCCTTAATGGACCAAGACATTGGATCAAGTGTGATTACACATATTTTTTGCGAACACCCCCGCATTGTATGCGTGGGGGCTGAAGCCAACGACTGCTAAATTTCGGATTACGTATATATATAAAAACGTCCGCATAGGAGACACAATAATACTTTAAGGCAAAAATATATAAATATAGCCTTGTAACCAAAATAACATTGTTTTTACAATGATTCGATTTGTCACTCGAACAATACATTCTTCGTGTACTGCGCCCCTATTAAGCGGGCACCTTCTGTCACCTGCTCCAGGTAGTGCTCGGCCGGATACTGGCCTCCCGCCGGATTCTGGGTCACTACGATGGTGGCCTCCATATCTGTCCAATAGGCTTTAACGCGGGCAAGAGCCATTGGTACACCCTCTATGCACGCCGACCTCCTCATGGCATCGATCTGAGGCACGGCCCCAAGGAACTGTTGCACCAAACCAAAGTAACTGTCCGGCTTAGGCCCCTTTGGCCAAAGATGGTCTATTACAGACCGCATTGCAAGCCCGGACAATCTGTGAAGCTCCACCACAGCAGCCATCTTCTCACTTAAAGGCAGCGGGCACGCGGGAGCATTGAATTGCGACCGGAAAAGCTTCTCCACTTCTTTATCACCTTGATCCTCGAAAAACTTTGATGCATCAGCTATGCTCTTCGCCAAGTCCGCATACGCGTCTGCAGGACTCTAGCATCGATCCAGGGGAGCATACTTCGGATCCAAAAACTTCGTCCGCAGTAAGTAGGAGCCCCCAGCCGCGATTTTACCGGCCTGTTGAAGCTCCTCCCGCACACCCCTGACCTCGGTCCGCATCTCCTTGGTGGCATTAAGTGCCTTGTTCAGGTCGGCCAAACTAGCCTTATTCTCCTTTTCAAGGAGTTCATACCGGTCGGCGGCATTTTTTAACTCCACAGCCATTTCGGCTATCTTTTCCTCGCTTCGGCGATGAGCAGCCTGTTCGGCTCTTAATTCTTAGGCCGTCTTTAGGGCAGCCGCATTGCTAACCCGAGCTTGTTCCTTGGCCTGGGCAAGTTCCGCCCTCAGGGCTTCCACAGCAGTAGCACCATCTGCAGTCCGAACTTATTGCATTAATATTATGCCGCTCTCATATTTTCCTATACAACATAATAAGGAAGGCAGAGCACATACCTTGTGACTCGTTCAGCCACTCGTTCACCAGCGTGATATCGACATCAATAGATCCGATCTACCTCCTTAGTTCGGCAACTTCAACGGACTGGTCGGCTGCCGGACCCTTAGATACCTGCGCATATGTACAGCACAATCATTACTATATGATCCCCTGTTTGCCGCCCAGGGCGGGCAACCAGAGTCTCAGGGGCTACTATCCATATGGAGCACACCTAGCGCGTGCCTCACAGCCAAAAAATAGTGTATTTTTCACTACATACCTCAAAGCCTCTAAGCAGGCTCGTAAATGCTTCATTCAAACTGCTTGTGGCAGATTAAATCTTCTTGAGCACCGCGCTCATTAATGAGCGGTGTTCCTCCGAAAGCACAACTCGCTCTAGATAGCCTTTCAGTATGTCCAGCCGGACATCGAACTGTGCCAGACCCTTCTCATCGCCCCCCGTGGGAGCCAAACGCTCCGGGCTCAGGGCGGCTGACATATTAGCTTCCGGCTTCGGCAGATCCGGACTCCTCCGTGACGACACCTCGATGTCTCCCGCTTCATGAGGGGAAGAGGTGGATGGGGTCTCGCTCTCCATCATCTCCGGAGGAAGATCCCCCGAAGATGAACTCTGTTGAGAAGAGCTGCTAGCCGGACTGCAAAAGACGAATCCTGGTTATTGATCTCGGAGAAACGTAGTACCTTCGAATTAACGATTAACTTACAGCTCGGTGGAGGGCTGGCCCGTTGGCGGGCATGCCACGGTGAAGGTGCCCGTCGGGACAGAGCCCCCTGGTGATACCTTTTTCCCTGGTTTGGGCATCTCCGTCTCCAAGTCTTCGGAGGCGGCCCTCTTCTTCCCGCGCGGGGAGGAGGCTTTAGCCTCCCCTTCCCAACTATCCTCCTTAGGGGAGGTAATAATTCCCCCGGTTCGGATGCGCAGCGTGTGAAGTTCGGTTTCTTTGTTCTTCCCCTTGTCTTTCCCTGAGGGCATTTTGCTGAGCACCCAGTCAAGCATCTTGGCAACGGTGGGACCAGGAGAGCCTTCGGGAAGTGGCGCCGGACACCTGATTCTCTCCACCTTGCTAAGCCATTCCTGGCCGCGGATGATTTTCAGAATAACAACTATGACAAATATAAAACAAAGTGTCAGGTATCAAGGTTACTTACTTGGGTATCTAGGAGATTGCAGCTTAGGCCCGCATCCTCGGTGGTGTCCGGACACTCTACTTGTGGTCCGAAGAATAATTTACACATCCCTTCGAGCTTCAGGCCAAAGAAGTGCTTAACAGTCCGCAGACCCTCTGGATTGAACTCCCACATCCAGAGAGGCCGACGTTGGCACGGCAACATCCGTCGGATTAACATCACTTGAATTATGCTGACAAGGTTAATGTCCCTCTCAAGAAGCTCCCGGATGCGGCTCTGTAGTATTGGTACATCGCCAGCGGGCCCCCAATTCCATCCTACGTCAGTCCAGGACGCCAGTTGTGACGGAGGGCCCGAGCGAAACTCGGGGGCGGCCACCCACTTTGTGCCTCTGGGAGCCGTGACATAAAACCACCTCCGCAGCCATACATCGGATACTTCTGGGAAAGAACCCTCTAGCTAGGGGGCATCGGCGTTCCTGCTTATTATGGCACCTCCGCACTCCACATGTCGCCCCTCAATCATCTTCGGCTTCACATTGAAGGTCTTGATCCATAAGCCGAAGTGTGGAGTGACATGGAGGAAGGCCTCGCACACTATGATAAATGATGAAATATGGAGGATAGCGTCCGGAGCTAGATCATGAAAGTCTAACCCGTAATAGAACATGAGCCCCCTCACAAAGGGATCGAGGGTGAGGCCCAAGCCGCGGAGGAAGTGAGGAACAAACACGACGCTCTCATTGGGCTCTGGTGTAGGGATGGCATGCCCTGGAGCAGGAAGCCTGTGCTGGATGTCGGCGGTCAGATATCCGACCTCCCTAAGCCTCACAATGTCCTCCTCT
Organism: Triticum aestivum; assembly: GCF_018294505.1. Lineage (NCBI taxonomy): Eukaryota > Viridiplantae > Streptophyta > Magnoliopsida > Poales > Poaceae > Triticum > Triticum aestivum. The sequence continues at coordinate 429,427,245 of NC_057804.1, read as the reverse complement.
TGGATCGAGGAGGCCACCCACTGGCCTTGAGGGTTGGATCCGGACATATTGGAAGATCTGGGGTGTTTGAGCTTAGGTCTTGGGTGTTAGAACTCGAGGTGTGAAAAGGCACAAGAGAGGTGGAAAAGAGGTATAGGCCGCGGCCCCTTTATAAAGGGGGGTGAATATCAAGATTCCTCAGCGTGACCACTTGAGACTTATCTAAAAACACACGAAGTCGTACCGACGGTCGTTGTGGGGTTACGCACGCCCATATTGATGGAAGATCCCATAATAAGAGAACACGATCTTTGCTTTGGCAGGGCGTGCCAGTAAAACCACCTTGCAACGCGAGTCAAGGTGGGCCGAGAAATGCCGGTTCGTGTTGGACCAGGCCATGATGCAAGGGCACGACGTACGAAGATTGCCAGCAGATCAGATTTCTGCTATGTTCCATACAATAGCATGTGAGGATCATCTCGCAGATCCGGACACGGTCTAAGTGTTCAATAATCACTTTGGAGTTCTCGGAGAAGGAACCCGCCTTGCAATGCCGAAGACAAGACTGCGTGCCGGACTCATCGTCATTGAAGCCTGGTTCAGGGGCTACTGAGGGAGTCCTAGATTAGGGGGTATCCGGACAGCCGGACTATATACTTCGTCCGGACTATTGAAGCGAGAAGATACAAGACTCAAGACCCCGTCCCGTGTCCGGATGGGACTCTCCTTTGCGTGGAAGACAAGCTTGGCGATCTGGATATTGTATTTCCTTCCTTGTAACCGACTCCATGTAAACCCTAGCCCTCTCTGGTGTCTATATAAACCAGACAGGTTGGTCCTTAGAAGGCCGATCACAACTACAATCATAATCATATTAGGCTAGCTTTTAGGGTTTAGCCTCTATGATCTCGTGGTAGATCTACTCTTTTACTACTCATATCGTCAATATTAATCAAGCAGGAAGTAGGGTTTTACCTCCATCGAGAGGGCCCGAACCTGGGTAAACATTGTGTCCCTTGCTTCCTGTTACCATCAGCCTGAGACGCACAGATCGGGACCCCCTACCCGAGATCCGCCTATTTTGACACCGACAATGAGTTCATCTCCCGTACTCCACCATCGCAGGTGCTTTCTCTAAGTTGACAGTGTGATAATTGGTTTCATGTTGCATATGTTGTCTAGCCTGTATTTCTTCTATTTTGCTTAAATTGCACCTGCTGAGTTTATACGTTATACATGTGCATATGACATGGCTTTCTGTGTCTAGAATACACTTCATCTATCTATCATACCATGTTCTTACATCAAAGTACTGTCGTTGTGTATCCCGCATCAGTCACTCATGATTGGACGCTTTTAACATGGCAGTTTGATAGTGGTTGCATCTTGCATTGATTTCTACGTTGTACTGCTTCTAATTTTTCAAATTGCCAATTATGACAAGACACTTTTAACTTGGCAGAGTAATATTGGTTGCATCTTTCATATGGTGTCTAGCTTGCATTACTTCTATTTTCTTGAAAATCCTTCTGCTTAGTTTGCACATCGTAGTTGTGAATATGTCATGACATCCTATTTTTCCTACATATTCCATCCTCATATGGTTGTCTTACATCAAATATTGCTTGTCTATATCATGCATCAATGAGTTCTGAAGAGTGATTTTATTCTTTTGTGTTGTCGGTACAGCTTGACATGGCAAAGTCAAAAAAGACCAAGGAAAATAATATAGTAGGGAGTGTTGTTACTCGTCGGGTGAAACGGAAAAGGATCTATCGTCGAGATTCTGCTGGTACTTATAGTGCAGTAGAAGGTCCAAGTCCATCGGCTAAATCGACAAACACAGTATCACCTGCTCCACCAGCTGCAGCATCCGCTTCAAATGTACCAGCATCTCAACGAGTTACTTGTTCATTTGCTCCGGAACTGGCCAGTTCCCAAGATGCCTTCAAACCTGACACTACTTCCGAAGAACTGCTGACACAACAGGGCTTGGCAAGATCAGACGAACCTCATGAGCATCAACACCAAGACGGTACCTGACCGAGTCAAGTTGCAGTTGCATGCTCCTTTATATGTACTCTCATAGTTTGATGTACACTAACACTTTCCATATTCATTGTTGAACTAGCACCACGGCGCAAGCGGAAACAGACATCAGGGATAATGCTTGACAGATTAACAAAATCTAAAGGAGGCAAAATGGAGATCCATTTTGAGGCAGGTTTAAAAATGCCACGTGATGCTACAGAGTCAGCCAAGCTAGTATCAGAGGCAGCCATTGCCGTTAGGTGTCATGCACGTATCCTCCCAACGTGGATCCAGTACAGGAATGAGAATGACAATACCCAGTTTAACACCTTCCTTGACCATTTATCCGTAAGTAATGTTATTCATCGCAATTAGTAATATTGTCTTGCTCTGTCCCATACTTTCTAGCTTCCTCCTAATAAGACACATTCTTTTTTCAACAGATGAGGTTCAAGTTGGATCCGAAAGATGATGCGACTAAACAAGCATGCACTCATGTTTTTCAGTCTGGTCTGCGATAGTGTCGATACCACCTTAGAAAATCTCACTTTGAAGGCAAGGCTAACAATGAAATCGCCCAAACATCTCGAGTGGAATATATTACAGATGAAGACTGGATAGCCCTCGTTAAACACTGGTCTGATCCAAAGTATCAGGTAGGCTATAGGTATTTGATCAGGCCACATATTGAACTTGTATTTATGTATGTGCCTTACAAGTGTATTTTCTTCTAGGCTAACTATTTGAAGAACAAAACCAACCTTTTTAAAGTGAAATTCCAATAGACAACAGGATCTCGTAGCTATATTGCACACTGCGAGGCTCTTGTAAATAGCTGCTACTTCCTTCTTTTTTTGTGCCATATTATCATATCTATATTGACTTGTTCCAAATACAGAAGAAAGTCCATGCGGACCAAAAAGAACCTGAATTGAATGCAGTGCAAGTCTTCAAGGATTGCCACACCAGCAAGATGAAGGGCATGAGCACACCAGTTCAAGCCGCTGTTGTAAGTCCTTACTCCTCCTTCCTTGAACTGATTGGTACTGTGATGTGTTCATTTAACTACTTGGTTTGTAGCCAATATCAGTTACTCTGTTCACTTTTATACACAATTGTCTTAACGTATCATTTCACCTTACATGGTTTAAAAGAGATGAAGGATATTCTTTTGGTCTTGATCTGTAATCTAGTTGTTATGTTCACGTGCGCACACAATGATAAAATAGCATGTTTGTTTTATATATGTTTGCCCATGATATGAATGATGTCATACTATGTTCATCCTACTTTAAACCATGTCTCTTTATCCTTAGATGTCAACGAATGTGAGGAAATAGACAATACAGTAGGCATGCTACATGGACATATGTTTTGAAAGTGATTTTATTATGTAGTTGGCACTACAATACATGCTAATGTATTACAGTAGTTCACCGAAATAAGTTATGTATAAATGTTTAACCTACTTTGTTTGTTTTTGTCTCATTAGTAACTTATCTGGTACACTAATCTACAAGTTCAAACTTTCAGGAAGCTATGGAACAAATGATTGAACAGCCACAACCACCTGAAGGTGACGAGGCTACCACAGGCACAATGTCACCTCTTGCTGCAGTGCGTCAGTATCTCTCCACTAATAGTGCAAAAAGCAACTTCCTGCGTAATTCTGGGTTGGTTGTCACGGTAACCTCGTCCAAATCGCCTACTGAACAAAGTCTTCCTGCTAGACAGAGTGATATATCTGTGCTCCAGACACAAGTCCAATCCCTAATGGGCGTCGTTTCGGAAACAAGAATAGTGGTTGACAAATGTCGTCAATATATGAATGGTTTTGAAACCAGACTATCAGACATTCGCTTCGTTGTTCAAGAGCAATGGCGGAAAAAAGGTGGAGATCGTGCTGCTCCATCAGATTCTACAGCCTGAAACATTAGCACTCAGGTCAAATGATTTGTGCTTCTATACATCTGATGGTGCTTTTATCTGGAAGGACTATAAACTTTATGCCAACAGGCCTTTTGTTTTATGGTTGGAATTTATTTTGTTGCGATACAACATTTATGATGCTGCCATAGGCCGCAGTAATTACGACGCTATTTTTGTATAGTGTAGGTTTATCTTAGTAATTTATTCAGCTGAAAGCTTAGTAGAAGCCCAACATGCCAACATTCGTCGGGCCGATTCCAATTGGGCTAAAAATGATTACGGGCCGAAATTGGCATGTAGCCCACTAAAAATATCTGGGCCTAAATCAGCATAATATTTCATATTTTTTTTTGTAGGCTTGTGCCCATAGTGGGCCTTTAACGGGCCTAAACATAATTTGGGCCCTCAGTAAAAATCGGCCATTTACAGGTGTAAATATCTCGAGCCCATAAAAGACATGGGCCTTTAATAGACTGAAAGTGAGATTGGGCCCTGATTGTGCCAAATAACCCACTGGTCTTAGCAGGCCAAAATGGTGGCCCATTTAGGATGCGGATCTTTGTCAGGCTGAAATTCGGACGGGCCATAAATGCGCCGACCTAATACACGAGCCTTTAATAGGCCGGAACTTCGATCGGGCTAGATTATCGTCATTTTTATATGGGCCGTTAATGGGCCCGATATGACGTTGGGCCACATATGGCCCATGGTTTTCGTCCGGCGTTAATAGGCCGAAAATGACAACAGGCTGAAAGTGGCCCAAATCTATAGTGGGCCTCTAACAGGCCGAATGTCAGACATGGCCGAATATGACCCAAATCCTTCACAGTCATTTATGGGCCGAAAGTTTTGATGGCCTGTAAATGGGCCCAAATGAAGCAGGACCTTTAACAGGCCGAAAATACATCAGGCCATAATTCGGCCCAATTACTTAGCGGACTGTTAACGGGCCAGAAGTGACCATGCACCGCGTTGTTGACAAGTTTAGGATAGGCCGTTGACGGGCCGATTTGACAGAGAATGTTGGGCCTTTAGCTGGGCCGGCCCATTATGGTCTGCAGAATCTTGTGGGCCTTTAGCTGGGCCGGCCCATTGTGTTCCGCAAAATCTTGTGGGCCTTTAGCTGGGCCGGCCCATTATGGTCTGCAAAATCATGTGGGCCTTTAGCTGGGCCGGCCCATTTGGTCCGCTAAATTTTGTGTGCCTTTAGCTGGGCCGGCCCATTATGGTCTGCAAAATGTTATGGGCCTTTAGCTAGGCTGGCCCATTATGGTCCACTAAATCTTATGGGCCTTCGGTTGGGCCAGCCCATTTAAACTTTATGGGCCACTTTTGGGCCGGTCCATGTGTCAACATATCATAGGCCCATCTCGACCATTGGATGAGTGACACCTGTGCCAACGCGGAGCTGACGCGTGGATCTGTCAGCCAATGAGAATTTTACACGTGGAAAATCGGCATTGGTCATGGCTGTTAGCGGGTTATCGGATCCAAAAACGGACCTGATAGGTTAACGGCGTCCCATTACGGTGGATGCCACGTGTCGGTCACCCTGACGAAAGCACTTCTATGACGCGTGATTTGTCATCATGGAAGTGGACACTTCTGTGATGATAATTTTGGTAATGTCATGGAACACTTCTACGACAGCACAGGTATGACTATCATGGATGTACATGCATGACAGAAAACGCGACCTACTGTGACAAACACGTATCATCACGGAAATGTATTTTTTTGTAGTGCACGAGCTCCCCAAGCAACAACAACCGTCCTCACTTCTGGCCGAATGGAGGGGGTTGTCCTCACGGTGCAGTCCCCACCACGGCGGCCGACGCAGGCGCAGCAGAATCAAGACCCCGACGACGTCTCGATGGCCTCTTTGGACCCTCGAGCACGTTCAGGCCAACGTCGAGCTCCAGAGGATAGGCGACGAGGAGATGCGCGCATGGCCTTTGATCGGCGCCACGACAACCTCTGCTAGAGCAACGAGTGCGGCGGCCTCAGCATCAACAAGCCTTCGCTCGGTGTTGACGGGTGCCTACCTATCAAGGTCGGCTGCCCTGCCTTTACACAAGAGCTATTGGTCGTCTATTCGCACGTTCAAGCCAGAGATACCTGAGAAGTACGATGAGAGGCTGAACCCGGCAGAGTTCCTGAGCATCTACACCATCGCTGTTTAGGCTACCGGGGAAGAGACGAGAAGGTGTTCACCAACTACTTCCCTTTGGCCCTCAAGTCCAATGTGAGGTCTTGGCTGATGCACCTACCGGAGAACTCGATTTCATCATGGGCAGATATGTGCCACGAGTTCATTGGTGCCTTCACCGGCGCCATCAAGAACCCAACAAGCCCATCGACCTACAGCCTCTCCAGCAGAAGGAAGGAGAAACCCTCCGTAAGTATTTACAAATATTCAGTAAAGTTCATAGAAATATTCCAAACATCCATCCGGCAGCCATTATAGCAGCCTTCCAGTCTAATGTGCGCAACCGTCGCATTCGTTCTAAGATGAATGTGCGGTTGCCCAAGGCTGTGAAGGAGTGTCGGTGTCAAAACCGGCGGATCTCGGGTAGGGGGTCCCGAACTGTGCGTCTAGGCGGATGGTAACAGGAGACGAGGGACACGATGTTTTACCCAGGTTCGGGCCCTTTCGATGGAGGTAAAACCCTACGTCCTGCTTGATTAATATTGATGATATGGGTAGTACAAGAGTGGATCTACCACGAGATCAAGGAGGCTAAACCCTAAAGCTAGCTTATGGTATGATTGTTGTAATGTATGTTGTGTCCTACAGACTAAAGCCCTCCGGTTTATATAGACACCGGAGGAGGCTAGGGTTACACAGAGTCGGTTACAATGGTAGGAGATCTACATATCCGCATTGCCAAGCTTGCCTTCCACGCCAAGGAAAGTCCCATCCGGACACGGGGCGGAGTCTTCAATCTTGTATCTTCGTAGTCTTGGAGTCCGGCGGACGATGATAGTCCGGCTGTCCGGACACCCCCTAGTCCAGGACTCCCTCAAGGAGCTATACACACTAGTGGATAAGTGTTCTTAGATGGAAGAATGAAGGAAGATGCCCGGAGAGGAGGATTGCATCAATGTTGATTCAGAGGATGAGAATGAATCAACCAGTCAGAGAAAGGGCAAGAAGCGCAGCAACAAGCCAAGAGATAAGGCTGTGATGACAGTAGAAGGTTCGGGCACACCTAGTACCGGCAAAAGGCCAAGGCTGAGGCCCCCGGCAAGGAAGCTGTCGCGTGTGCTGCCTGCCGGGAGGCCGCTGCCGTGGAAAAAGTCGGGAAAGGTGATGGGCCATACTACAAGATCCACCGGACCAAAGACCACGACCTTCAGGAGTGTTTCTAGGTTGAGCAGCTCATCAAGAAACAGAGGGTATAGTATGATAAGCATGATAAGGAGAAAGGTCAGGACACTGCTGGCGGTAAGGGCCGAGGTGGTGAGGCAAATCGCCCAGGCAAACCCTTTTGGAACCAAGGAAAACCCGCCACGGGCCAAGAGAAGGAAATCTGTGATGATGTGAGTAATGGAGGGAATGAAGAGGAAACCAATGAGCAAGAATTTCAGAAGGCCACTGACGCCCTATGCATTGATGGAGGTGCATCTTTGCACACCTCTCATCGCCAACTCAAGCGATGGGCACGAGAGGTCAATGTAGTGGAGCCAGCGCCAGAGGCCCAGAAGTAGCTCAAGTTGTCCCGCATGCCCATCATCTTTGATGAGGAGGACCACCCTGGCTGCACCATAGCGGTAGGGTGTTTGCCATTGTTGGTCTCCCCGATAATTCGCAACCTCAAGGTCACAAAGATGTTAGTGGATGGCGCAGCCGGGTTGAATCTAATTTCCCCGGCAGTCATCAACAAGCTTCAAATAGGAGAAGAAGATCTAGAGGTTACCGGCACGTTTCAAGGAGTCAATCCCGGCAGGAGCCATCCTAAGGGGAAGATTATGTTGCCGGTGACATTTGGGGGAGAACTGAACTATCGGACTAAGAAGATTTTGTTCGATGTGGTTGATCTCCCCCGGCCATACAATGGGATTCTGGGATGCCCGGCCCTGGCTAAGTTCATGGCAGCATCTCACTATGCTTATAACACTTTGAAGATGCCTGGGCCACTCAGAGTCATCACTGTCCCATTGGATGAGAAGGATGCAATTATCTGCATGGACAAGATGTACAGGGATGCAGTTGCGGCAGAGGCTGCGGAAGCAACACCTCCTGCCAAGGAAAGCAAAGGAATGAAGGATTGTAGGGCCTCTGGCAAGGAGTCCGGGAAGCGTGCCCCTCCGAGTGCATGCTACGTCTTTAGCTTGCGTTGGTTTTCCTTGAAGAGGAAAGGGCGATGCAACAATAGTAGCCTAACTATTTCCCTCAGTTTTTGAGAACCAAGGTATCAATCCAGTAGGAGGCTCCTCAAAAGTCCCACGCACCTACACAAACAAAAAAATAACTCGCAACCAACGCAATAAAGGGGTTGTCAATCCCTTCACGGCCACTTGCAAAAGTGAGATCTGATAGAGATAGTATGATAAGATAAATATATTTTTGGTATTTTATAATATAGATGCAAAAAGTAAAGATGCAAATAAAAGTAGATTGAAAGTTTATATGATAAAAGATAGACCCGGGGGCCATAGGTTTCACTAGTGGCTTCTCTCAAGATAGCATAAGTATTACGGTGGGTGAACAAATTACTGTCGAGCAATTGATAGAAAAGCGAATAATTATGAGACTATCTAGGTATGATCATGTATATAGGCATCACATCTATGACAAGTAGACCCACTCCTACCTTCATCTACTACTATTACTCCACACATCGACCGACTCCTGCCTGTGTCTAGAGTATTAAGTTCATAAAGAACAAAGTAACGCATTAAGAAAGATGACATGATGTAGAGAGATAAACTCAAGCAATATGATATAAACCCCATCTTTTTATCCTTGATGGCAACAATACAATACGTGCCTTGTTGCCCCTGCTGTCACTGGGAAAGGACACCGCAAGATTGAACCCAAAGCTAAGCACTTCTCCCATGGCAATAAAGATCAATCTAGTAGGCCAAACCAAACTGATAATTCGAAGAGACTTGCAAAGATAACTCAATCATACATAAAAGAATTCAGAGAAGATTCAAATATTATTCATAGATAAACTTGATCATAAACCCACAATTCATCGGATCTCGACAAACACACCACAAAAAGAGTTTACATCGAATAGATCTCCACAAGAGAGGGGGAGAACATTGTATTGAGATCCAAAAAGAGAGAAGCCATCTAGCTAATAACTATGGACCCGAAGGTCTGTGGTAAACTACTCACAACTCATCGGAGGGGCTATGGTGTTTATGTAGAAGCCCTCGGTGGTTGATTCCCCCTCCGACAGAGTGCCGGCGAAGGCTCCAAGATGGGATCTCACGGATACAGAAGGTTACGATGGTGGAAATTGTGTTTCGTTGGCTCCTTGGATGTTTTCGGGGTACGTAGGTATATATAGGAGGAAGAAGTACATCGGTGGCCACCCAAGGGACCCACAAGACAGGGGGGCGCGCCTAGAGGGGGTGGGCGCGCCCTCCTATCTCGTGGGTGCCTCGGCTGCTTCTTGGCTTGCACTCCAAGTCCTCTGGATCACGTTCGTTCCAAAAATCACGCTCCCGAAGGTTTCATTCCGTTTGGACTCCGTTTGATATTCCTTTTCTTCGAAATACTGAAATAGGCAAAAAACAACAATACGGGTTGGGCCTGCGGTTAGTAGGTTAGTCCCAAAAATGATATAAATGTGTAAAATAAAGCCCATAAACATCCAAAAGGGGTAATATAATAGCATGGAACAATCAAAAATTATAGATACATTGGAGACGTATCAGTGCAGGACACCCGTTGATGACGTGCCAGAGTGTTCCAACAGTAAGAGATCCAAGGTTGTTGCACCCCAAGTGAAGAAGGTCCCGACAGGGCTGGCTGGCGTTGATGGTACTTTCACCGTTAGCGCCACCCTTGGTGACAAATAGGAAAGCGCACACGTTGCCTTCCTGCGGGCGAATATCGATGTGTTTTCCTGGCAACCATCTGATATCCCTGGTGTTCCCAGGGAGGTAATCGAGCACCACCTTGCTGTATGCCCACACGCCCGACCCGTCAAGCAAAAAGTCCAGAAGCAGGCCTTGGAGTGGCAGCAGTTCATTGCCGAAGAGATCAAGAAATTAGAGGCAGCTGGTTTGGTCAGAGGAGTACTACACCCTACGTGGTTGGCTATTCCAGTGGTGGTCTGGAAGGCGAATGGGAAATGGAGGCTCTGCATTGATTTAATAGATCTCAACAAGGCTTGCTCGAAGGACCCATTCCCCTTGCCGCGCATCGACCAGATCGTGGATTCCACTTTAGGTTGCGATCTGCTCTCCTTCTTGGATGCATACTCCGAATATCTCCAGATCTTCATGTCCAAAGAAGATGAGGTGAAGACATTGTTCATCACTCCCTATGGTACGTACTGCTTTGTCTGCATGCCTTTCGGATTAAAGACTGTCGGGTCCACTTTTGCAAGAGCAGTCCAGATTGGTTTTGAGCCACAGTTGCATAGAAATATAGAAGCCTATATGGATGATATTGTGGTCAAAATCAAGGATAAGGCCACCCTTATCCAGGATTTGGAAGAGACATTTGCTAATCTGCTTAAGATCAACTTGAAGCTCAATCCAGAGAAATGTGTATTCAGTGTCCCCTCCGGCAAGCTACTTGGATTCTTCGTGTCCCATCAGGGGATCGAAGCAGACCCCGACAAGATCAAGGCCATTGAGTAGATCCAAGCGCCAAGGACAGTTAAGAATGCCAGGCGCTTGACGGGATGTGTTGTCGTGCTAACCAGATTCATTTCCAAGTCTGTCGAGCATGCCCTGCCGTTCTTCAAAATTTTGAAGAAAGCAAGGCCTATGAAGTGGACCCCGGAAGCAGATGTATCTCTGCAAGAATTGAAGGCATACCTATCGTCTGTGCCTACCTTGGTTACGCCCAAACCCCAGGAGCCGTTATTGCTTTACTTGGTGGCAACCAACCAAGTGTTCAATGCGGCCTTGGTAGCACAGTGAGAGGTGGATGAGGCAGAAAATGGCCAAGTCATGACAGAGTCAGAAAAGGATCAGAACAGCAGTGAGCATGACAACGAGAGCAACCCCAAGGACGCGGCAAGGAAGAAAGTGGTGCAGCGCCCAGTATACTTCGTCATCTCCTTGTTACAAGGGGCTAGATCAAGGTATTCTGGCGTGCAAAAGTTGATCTTTGGCATCATCATGGCCTCAAGGAAACTGCGCCACTACTTCCAAGCCCATGAGATTACGGTTGTCACTTGTTTTCCGTTGCAAAGGATACTCCGAAACCCTGAGGCTACTGGCAGAATAGTGGAGTGGGCTTTGGAGCTATCCAGCTTTGGTTTGAAGTTTGAGAGCACGTCAACTATTCAGAGCAGGGCGCTGGCAAAGTATATTATAGAATGGAAGCCAACCCCTGATGAAGAACTGACAGAAACGGCTCTCCTCAGCAAGGAATCACCCCAAGAATGGATCATGTATTTTGATGGTGCTTTTTCCCTACAAGGTGCAGGGGCTAGCGTGCTTCTTGTTTCTCCCTCCAGGGAACAGTTAAAGTACGTCGTCCAAATGCACTTTGCCTGGGAAGAAGCCACCAACAATACAGCTGAGTATGAAGGGCTCCTTGTCGGGCTCGGGATTGCAGCAGAATTGGGAATTAAGAAGTTGATCATTCGAGGATATTCACAACTCGTGGTGAGACAAGTCAACAAGGATTATCAAAGTCCATTGATGGAAGCATACATCGAGGAAGTGAGAAGATTGGAGGAGCACTTTGATGGAACACAGCATAGCTGATCACCTGTCGAAGTGTGCTACACAAAAGCTTCCTGTGGAACCAGGAACTTTTGTTCTCCATCTCTCTCAACCCTCCGTATCACCAGCCACAATGCCCCAGAAAAGGAGAAAGTTGGACTACAGTAAGCCTCTCCCGGCAGAGATCCTGCCGGAAACAACTCCTCATAGCCTGCCGGACCACCCCCTCCAATCGGGCCTATGGACCCCGCGAACGAGGCTGGTGCTCCTGCAGCCGAGGAGGTGCTGCTAGTCCTCGTTGCCGAGCCTTAGGCTCCAACTTGGGCAAGGCACATCGTCCGCTTCCTCCAAACCATAGAACTTCCCGGCGACCAAGATGAAGCTGAGAAAGTAGCCTGTAGGGCCAGTATGTATCAGTTTGTCGATGACACTCTGTACAGAAGAAGGCCCAATGGTGTGAAATTGAAGTGTGTCTGCCGGGAGGATGGAAAAGGAGTGCTGACTGAGATTCACAGAGGAATGTGTGGCTCACACATTCGATCAAGGGCATTAGTTGGGAAAGCATTCTAGCAAGGATTCTATTGGCCCACAGCCCTCCGAGATGCAGTTGAGCTCGTCATGACATGTGAAGCCTGCCAGTTCCATTCCAAGAGAACACACCTGCCTGCCCAAGCCCTTCAGACAATCCCTCTATCATGGCCATTTTCGATCTGGGGGCTCGGTATCCTCGTCCCCTTCCCCCGAGCAATCAAGGGCTTTGAATTCTTGTTCATTGCCATCGACAAGTTTACAAAGTGGCCGGAAGTGACTGTCGTGAGAAAGGTGACTGCTCAGTCAACTATCAAGTTCTTGAAAGAATTGGTGTGTTGTTTCGGAGTTCCGGCAAGGATCATCACTGACAATGGCACCCAGTTCACGAGCCACGCCTTCATGCAATATGTTCATGCCCTCGGATGCAAGATCTCATTCGCCTCTATGGCACACCCCCGGAGCAATGGACAAGCTGAGAGGGCGAACGCTGAAGTGCTTCATGGACTCAAGACAAGGACTTTCGATACGCTGTAGAAGCACAGCAGGCGGTGAATCGAGGAGCTGCCGGTAGTTCTCTGGTCCCTCAGAATGACACCTAACTGAGCTACTGGGCAAACTCCCTTCTCCCTGGTCTATGGGGCAGAAGTAGTTATCCCCACGGAACTCATTTATGAGTCTTCTCGAGTGCTTGCCTACGACGAAGTAGCGCAAGATCAGCACCGGCATGACGACGTTGTGCTACCTAAGGAGAACCGTCTCCGGGCTGCTACACGTGTCGCACGCTACCAGCAAGCCCTGTGTTGCTATCACAGCCACAGGGTTCATGCCCGGTGTTTTGAGGAAGGCGACCATGTCCTTAGGCACGTTCAGTCTGCCAAAGGTACAAACAAGCTATCACCAAACTGGCAAGGCCCTTACCGGGTGGTACGAGTCACTAGACCTGGCGTAGTCCTTCTGGAGACCAGAGATGGCACACCGTTGCAAAACTCATGGAATATTGAGCATCTCTGTAAGTACTACCCGTAAGGCGCGAGGCTGCCGGGCACTGCCCGGCAGCCACCCTTTTGTATAGGCCTTGCCTCAGCTGCATGTAACCCCTTGTACGAAGCCGGGGCGATGACCCCGTGCAAGAGAAAATCAAGAAGCGCTGTAGGGGGGCCCAACTAAGATTGCATGCATGCACAAGCATACCCAGATCACTGCATAAGCATTTCATGAGCATTTGCATGTGCATATAGATAGGATTGCATCCCGCATTCATTCTCATCCACATGGAGTTGCAGGTTCCTGCCGTGACTTGACTTCGATGAAGGACGAGAAGATTGCATGGCACTGCGATCCCCGGCAGAGCCAAACAGATAAGTTTACCTCTTTTCCATCAGTGTTCTGTAAAGCTATAACTTTGCATGAGGAAACCTCGCCCCTCTTTTTTGAAACTAAGGTGCTCCCATCCATGACTTGAACGTTGCTTCAGTCAGGATGGTCGTAGTAGCCTTTGGTAAAAAGGAGTTGGCGGGGGCTGGCCCCTCTGTTTGTTCCCTGGCAGACAGAGCTCTCCGGCAGACAAAAGAGGGTGCCGGCAGGATACCCTGCCGGGGAAACTCGTTTATTTACAGTAAAGAGGCACTCCACCTCCCAGCAAGGTTCATCTTTTTCATTCATATGCTAATACAAGTACAAGCATTACAAAACACAAAGACGGACTCAAGGGATTACATTGTTTCAATTAAAATTTGGCAATTGCCTACAGATTTAAGACTGAAAAAGATAAGTGCCCCGTTTCGCCTTTGCCCCTGTCCATCCCCTGCAGGAAGAGGTCGAGCGAGCCGAAGGTGGGCACAGCTGGGATTCGGCGCCTTCCCAGGATCAGGACGATGCCGCTCCCCAGCAAGGAGGAAGAAACTGGAGGGCAGGCATGGATGGTGATGCCCTTGAAGGACCAGATGGGAGGCACAGAGTCACCGACAAACACGACTCGTCGGAACGGTCGTCCCCGTTCTTGGCGCGTCATGGGTTACCGCTGCCGTCCGCATCACTACCACCCGATGACCTCGGCGTGACCCCCACGCCGGACACCATGCTCTCTAAGCCCTTCCGCAGAGAGCATGGTCGTCCCCAGGAGCCCTGGCGTTGGAAGATACCGCACGTCTTGAAGACGCATGAGAAAGCAAGGACCCTCCCTGATCGACGAGATGATCGCCCCCCGGAGGAGCCAGATTCGCCCTCGTTAACGGCGGATCCTTCCTACGGCTCCTCCCCGATTTCGCCGGAAGAAGAACAATGAGGAGCGGCCGACTACCACATATTGTGCCCTCTTCAAGCCGCGACATGGTGCCGAACGCGTCTCCTCCCACTAAGATCAAGGCTACGGGCGACGCGGCGGCGAACACGACGGGGTTGCCACACCCGGCATCAGCGCCGCACCGCCTGATACGTCTCCAACGTATCTATAATTTTTGATTGTTCCAATCTATTATATTATCTGTTTTGGATGTTTAATGGGCTTTATTGTGCACTTTTATATCATTTTTGGGACTAACCTATTAACCTAGAGACCAGTGCCAGTTTCTGTTTTTTCCTTGTTTTTGAGTATCGCAGAAAAGGAAAACCAAACGGTGTCCAATTGACCTGAAACTTCACGGAGATTTTTTTGGACCAGAATAAGCCCACAGAGTACCGGAGATGGACCAGAAGAGTCCCGAGGCACCCACGAGGGTGGGGTCGCATCCTACCCCCCTGGGCGCGCCCCCTATCTCGTGGCTGCCTCGGAGACCCCCCTGACTTGTCCCCGATGCCAACACCTCTTATATATACAGAAATCCCCAAAAAATAACCTAGATTGGGAGTTCCGCCGCCGCAAGCCTCTGTAGCCACCAAAAACCAATCGGGACCCTGTTCCGGCACCCTGCCGGAGGGGGGTCCCTCACTGGTGGCCATCTTCATCATCCCGGTGCTCTCCATGACGACGAGGGAGTAGTTCACCCTCGGGGCTGAGGGTATGTACCAGTAGCTATGTGTTTGATCTCTCTCTCTCTCTCTCTTGTGTTCTTGATTTGGCACGATCTTGATGTACCGCGAGCTTTGCTATTATAGTTGGATCTTATGATGTTTCTTACCCTCTATTCTCTTGTAATGGATTGAGTTTTTCCTTTGAAGTTATCTTATCGGGTTGAGTCTTTAAGGATTTGAGAACACTTCATGTGTGTCTTGCATGTGCTTATCTGTGGTGACAATGGGATATTGACGTGATCTACTTGATGTATGTTTCACTACTAGGAAAAGGGCTATAGATAGGATTGATACTAATGGCGCACCAGGTAAGCAGTGCGCCACTACTATATACTAATGGCGCACCGGTTGTAGGTGCGCCATTAGTGTGGAAGACACTAATGGCGCACCACAGACACGGTGCGCCACTAGTATTGAATTTTTTTTCATTTTTCCATACATACTAATGGCGCATGATGTCAAAGTGCGCCATTACTAGTTCTAACTAGTAATGGCGCACCTTATAGACAGTGCGCCATTAGTATATATTTTTTTTACTTTTTTGCAAAACTACTAATGGCGCACTATGTAAAAGTGCGCCATTACTAGTTTAAACTACTAATGGCGCACTTTTGCACAGTGCGCCATTAGTATATATAATTTTTTTTACTATTCTGCAAAAACTACTAATGGCGCACCACCCACGGGTGCGCCATTAGTAACCAGGGTTACTAATGGTGCATTTTCTTGTGGTGCGCCATTAGTAACCTGGGACCAACAAGATATGCTACACCTACGAAAATATTTTTACGTATCTTACGAATGAAATGAGTTGGCAGCCTTCAATTGGATATTAGTGGAGGCTAGGGCCCACCCTGAAAATCAGGGGGGAGGGCGTTTGGTTAGGGAAAATAAGGATTACGTAGGATATGTAACAGCATTACGTAAGTCTAGCATTTTTGATTTTGGACAGCCTGCCTACCCACTCACTTTCCCCACTTCATTCTCTCCACCTCCTCCTCCAAGCTTGTCTCGGCTGCCTCCTCCTCCTCACCTCATTTCCACCATAGATTCAACAAAATTAAGTGGAGAAATTACCTTTTTTTGATAGGTAAGTAAGGGGAAAGCTATCTTCATGATGTAGATCTACTTTTTTTCTCCCTAGCTCGCTCCAACAACGTGCACATGCACTTTTTGTGGCCTAGCTAGATCTATGTATGTTTGTGGTGTTGCTTGTGTTTGTGGTGTTGCATATATGTTTGTGTTTGCAGGTACCGGTATTTGAAATGCGATAGTTGCCAATATTTTGCCGGAATGTTGATTCATTTCCGTTTCGGCGAGAATTTTGGCACTATGCATTCTTTTGGTCCTATTTTTAGGGAAGGTCATGCCAAATTTTTTCTTGGTTCTAAAATATCGTTTTGCTCTACCTCGCAGGCGACCATGGTCCGCACGATGACCGAAGGCATCGTGAATAGGTTTTTGAGCTCCGCGAAGGCTGAGATGCTTCAAAAGAACGAGATGGAGATAAGATGTCCGTGTCGAAGATTGAAGCTGAAGAGCATTATTGCGGACCCGGATTCCGGGCAGGTGCGGGACCACCTGCTCTTGCGTGGTTTCATGGATGGCTATCGGTGGCAAGGTGATGAAGATGACTATGAAGTCGTCCATGGGGGGCGGGCAAGAAATGAGGAAGGGCAACAAGACAAGTACCACCGCGGTGAGGGCGGGCGAGAAGACAAAGAATCTCCAGGACATGATCACGGCGGTGATGCTGTACACAGTCATCATGTAGAAGATGTCGTACATGACGATGAGGAAGATCAAGACGAAGGGCATGATCATGAAGATGAAGATGCCGGAGCAGGCGACGATGGAGGCTGGGTGCAGGACCCTCATATTCAAGAGCTGCTTCTCAACCAGACGGATAACGCAAGAGCTGCCGCCCGAGAGAAAGCCAAGCTAGATCAACTGGAGATAGACGCGGTTACTCCATTGTATGAAGGATGTAGGCCCGAGGATACCCGCCTGAAAGTAACGCTCATGGCTCTGGAGATGAAGGTAAAACACAAAATGACCGACGCATGCTTCGACGAGAACATGTCATTCTGGCACGAACGTCTTCCCAAGGGGAACAAGTGCCCGACCAGTTTCGAGGAGGCGAAGAAAATCGTGTGTCCTCTGGATTTACCGCACGTGAAATACCATGTGTGCATGAACAATTGCATCATTTATCGGGACGAGCACGCGGAGTCTACCATATGTCCGGTGTGCGGCGTCACTCGATACAAGAAGAGGAAGAAAGCTCCTCGAAAATCGGTGTGGTATTTTCTGATCATTCCTCGTCTGTAGCGGTATTTCGCGGACCCTAAGGTAGCAAAGCTCCTGCGTTGGCACACGGATAGGGAGGAGAAGAAGCGGGAAGATGACGGAAATGATCCGGAGATAAATAAAAAAGACAAGATGCTGAGTTACCCTAAGGATGCGAGCCATGGCAAGCGTTGAACTTCGAATATCCAGAATTTGGGAAGGATCCAAGGAACATCATGCTGGGCGCGAGCACCGATGGAGTCAATCCGTTTGGCAGCCAGAGAAGCACACATAGCACCTGGCCTGTGTTTGTGTGGATGTACAACCTTCCCCCCTGGTTGTGCATGAAGAGGAAGTACATTCACATGAGTATGCTAATTGAAGGGCCGAAACAACCAAGGAACGACATCAATCTGTATCTGGGGCTGCTGAAGGAGGAGCTAGACACGCTGTGGAAAACGCCAGCCAATACGTGGGACGCCGCAGAGAAAGAATATTTCCCTATGAGAGCTGCACTGCTCACGACGGTGCACGACTATCTCGGTTACGGATATCTCGCGGGGCAGGTAGTCCACGGATTTTCTGGATGCGTAAGGTGCATGGATGGCACAATGTATCGCCAGCTAGATAGAGATCCCGGGTCTTTGAAAACCGTGTTCATGGGACATCGAAGGTGGCTTCGCGATGATGAACCCGTGGAGGAAACGCAAGGATCTGTTCGATGGTGAAATCGAACCCCGAAAATGCCCGTGTACGAGGAGCGGCGAGGAAATAGACGAGCTGTTGAAAAATTGGAAAGACTGCCCACTGCCGGGAAAGAAGCAAAAGGCGCCAGAGCCGGGAAAAAAGCGAAAGGCGCTAGAGCCGCTGCTGAAGGTATGGAAAACGAGGTCTGTTTTCTGGGACTTGCCGTACTGGAAGATCCACTGTGTGCCTCACAGCCTTGATGGCATGCATATCACGAAGAACGTGTGCGAGAGTCCGCTTGGTACCCTGCTCAACATGCCAGAGAGGACCAAAGATGGGCCAAAAGCAAGGGCAAACTTGAAATCAATGGGCATCAGGCAGGAGCTTCACGCTAATGATGGTGATGATGATGATGATGATGATGATGATGATGATGATGAGGCGAAGCAGGACACAGAAAGTCATCGCAAAGGCAAAAAGGCCAAGAAGACCGGAGATGACTACCCTCTCGCGTGCTTCACTCTAAGTCAGGAGGAGATCGAGCAGTTTTTCACCTGCCTCCTAGGAGTAAAACTTCCTTACGGTTACGCGGGTAAGATAAGCAGATACCTAGACCCAGCGAAGCAGAAGTTCAGCGGGATGAAGTCTCACGACTGTCATGTGTTGATGACGCAGATACTTCCAGTAGCAATCCGTGGGATCATGGACGCGCACGTCCGTGAAACGCTATTTGGCCTATGCAACTTTTTCGACGTCATCTCTCGGAAGTCGATTGGTGTGAGGCAACTCAGAAGGCTACAGGAAGAGATCGTGGTGATACTATGCGTGCTTGAGATGTACTTCCCGCCCGCATTCTTCGACGTTATGGTGCATCTGCTGGTCCATATCGTGGAGGATGTTATCCAACTCGGGCCAACGTTCTTGCACAGCATGATGCCGTTCGAAAGGATGAATGGTGTCATCAAAGGATACGTTCGCAACATGTCACGTCCAGAGGGAAGTATAGCCAGGGGCTTTCTGACCGAAGAGTGCATCTCCTACTACACGAATTATCTAGGCATCGAGAACCCCGTTGGTCTGCCCGTCAACAAGCACCTAGGCAGGCTCGCTGGATGGGGTCACCGTGAGGGTCGCCGCGAAATGCATGTCGACTTCGAGGGTCAACTCGCCGACTTTGAAAGAGCAAACCTAGTCGCGCTACAACACATAGACGTGGTCGATCCTTGGGTGGTAGAGCACAAAACCTTTATTGAGAAGACGTACAATGAACGAGGCCAACAGAGGACGGACGGAGATATAATCAAAGAGCACAACTCATGTTTCACGCGTTGGTTCAAGCAGAAGCTTCTGTCGTACCCTTTACATGAGGATTCTTCCGCGGAAGAACAACTCATTTTCGCCTTGTCACAGGGCGCCGAGCACAACCTGATGACCTATGAGGCGTACGATATGAACGGCTACACATTCTACACCGAAGACAAGGACATGAAGAGCGATGGTTATCAGAACTCCGGGGTAACCATGGAATCCTACACCGGCAACAACAAGGACAGATACTACGGAAGGATCGAGGAGATCTGGGAGCTGAGCTACGCTAGAGAGAAGGTCTTGATGTTCCGTGTCAGATGGGCCAAGAGCGTCCTAAAAGAATACCGGTATTTCACCACCATGGTTATACCCGAAGCCAAATCCAAGACCGCGGGCGCAAACGTCACCGCGAAAAATGAGCCATGGGTACTGGCTTCCCAAGTGAACCAATGCTTCTTCATTACCGACCCGTCAAAGCCCAGTCGTGTTGTCGTGAGGAGAGGCAAAAGGAAGATCATCGGAATGGATGGAGTAGCCAATGAGCAAGACTTCCACAAGTACATCGACCCGAAGATCGAACATGACGACGACGATGAAGTAGCAGCACACACCACAAGAAGAAGCAGGACAACCCTACCTAAAGGACGTCCGTTCCACAGAAGAACTCCATTTGCGAAAAAGAAGGGCAAGAAGATTGTGAACAGATAGCTAGCTAAGATCGATTGTATTTAAATCGTAGTTTTCATTTCTCGATTGTATTTCATGGGCACTTTTTGATATCATGAATATTTTTAAATTTCATGGACACTTTTTGAATTCATGAGGACACTTGATCTTGATCCCCCTCCATCTCGATCTCGATCCCACCCGCACCCTCCCCCGCTAGCTCCACCGCCGCCGACGACCCACTGCAAC